>NW_008794776.1:3601606-3608740 GCF_000699145.1 Aptenodytes forsteri
AGTCTGTTTTGCCCATGACTGTAATTGGTGAGTGATCTCCCTGTCCTTATCTCAATCCACAAGCCTTTCGTTATATTTTTTTCTCTCCCCTGTCTGGAGTGATAGAGCGGCTTTGGTGGGACCCTGGCGTCCAGCCAGGGTCAACCCACCCCAAACTTAATAACAGCAAATGCCATGATTAGAGACTGAAAACAAAAAGAAACTGTGGGGAATTATTATACATGGGGAGACAAAAACGATGATTGTGGTAATTGATCAGGGGTGGCTAGTCCTCTGGGATGGCATGGGTATGGAAAAGACAGCAAATACTGCCAGGCAATGTCTCCACTGTGGCTGGGAGATCTCAGCTGGAACATTGTGCTCATCTTTGTCGTAAGTGTCAAAAAAAGTGACTATAGGAGTAGCCCCCCTGAAATGTGTGCAGGTAACAGGTGGTGGAGGTGGTACAGCAGCCTACCATGGTAATTCCGGAGTGCGGGGCAGAGAGGAGACACCATTGAGGGAGTAGATTTCCTGGGGCCAGAGATGAGCCTGAAGAATAGGCTACAGTCCATGAGTTAAGTTTTGGTTGGAAATTGGATGCTTTCATCTGAAGAGGAAAGTTGGGCAACAGCAACGTGATAGGAGCGATGGCAGCAATAAGCAGCTGGTTGAGCTGTGGAGGTGGATGTGGGTAAGGTGGTGTTGGGAGCCAGCTGGACCTGCTGGTAAGTGTGGTCTGGTATGTGCTCTGAGGGCAGGTGAGTGCCCTCCCTGTCTCATGGGTAAGGTGACACTGCGGCGGCGTGTTTGGCTCTTGGTGCAGGAGTGTGTTAGGTGGCAAGAGGAGGGCTCTCCCAGTTCTTTAAAGTTCAGTGAAATGCTTATTACCGTCAGGTACCTTCTAGTGCTGCCTCCTGTCCTTCCTTGAAAGGTTTCCTTTAGGGTCCTTCAATCCTTTTCGCTGCCTTTTCATTAGGGTGTGTCAAAAATTATATTTTTTATTATTAAAGCATTTCTGGGGGCTGGGAGTAGCCCCTGATAAAAAAAATCTTCCTGCTGCTATAGGAGAGTTTTGCTTTCTGCTTCAGTGCATCTCCACCTTTTGCTGGCCATTCCCTTGTGTTCTGGTGCAAATAGTGTAGTTCCTCTCAGTCTTTTAGAAGAGGTGACTTAATACCTTTGGTTTAAGAAAGCAAATCATGGGTTTCATGTCTTCCATGTGTAAAAATTCGTGTTGCAGACTGATTTGTTAGGACTAAGGAGGGACATCACTAGCATTTGTCGTAAGACATGCAGGCAGAAGTGGCTTGAAGCCGTTGTTCTTGCTTTGGTAACTGTCTGTGATTGTGTAGATGATACAGCACTAAATAATCCCTGGATTTGGGAAACTGAAGAGTCCCAGTTTCCCTAGCAACTGATCTTGAAAAGGTGGTGGAAAACAAATCTGCCCCCAAACCCCTATAGTTCCCTGGTCTGCCCGGAGCTGTGGATTAGGGGCAGAGGCACGTAGCCTGGCGGAGATGAAGCCTGTGGAGGTCGGTGGTTTCCCAGCTCGTGCTGCCGGAGACCTGCTGCAGCCTGGCAGAGGTGACGGGAGAGAAGTCACCCCTCTTTCTCTGTGTCCGGTGGCCTCCAAGTCAGGGTTTGGGGCGTAAGCAGACCCTTCTGCCAAAGGCAGCCGTCTCTGTGCAAAGAGGTTCCCTTCGCATCCAGGGTGAGCTGCAAGATGACCTTCTGTTAATCAAACAGTACTTGGGATTGGGTTCAGCATGGGACAGTCCCTCCCGTTCCGCTGTGTTTATGAAGGTGCAGTTTGATTACTTTGTCTAATAATCTGCATTTAGTTACTCCTAAGGAAAAAAAGCTCTTCTAACCCCAAGTATCAGTGATCCTCGTGACTGATTCTGTTTCTTGAAGTAGGTATAGCAATATGGAACAGATCTATCAACAACTGTGCTTAACAGCATCTTCTGTGTTTGGTGCTTTAATAATAGGAAAAGAAAGAAAAAAAAATTAATGTATTTTTGTCTTAACTAGAACGCACCTAATTAAAAACAAAAAAAAGACATCCAGATTGTAATAGCAAAATATGCTTTAATCACAGTGTGACCCTTTTATAATGGTTTTCCTGTTGTAAGTGTAATTGCTGATGCTTTGATACTTCCACCACTGTGGCTTACAAAAGTTGCAACATGCATATAGAAAGGATGTGTACTAAGTTTTGCAGTTTTAAAAACATCAAAGCAAACCTATGACATTGATTTTTATTTTTTTTGTTGTTCACCTGCATGTTCTTGCATCTGTAGGGAAAGCAGGTAGTGACTAACAGCTTGTGAATGCTTACGAGAGTGGTTTGGGGTTAGTCCAAGGTGAAAACACTAAGCAGTTACCCGAGATCTGTTATGTATTTACATGCAGCTGCTTAACTTTTAAGGCAGTCGTTATAATATTTAAAAGCTAACTTTTGCTGTCACGTTGTTGTAGGACAATTTCCTTGTGTTGTGACAACAGCGGAAATGCTGACGTGGATTTCCATTGCTCGAGATCCTTCAATAGAGTTAGGGACTCCTGTGCCATTTCCCTCTGACAGGTAGTTTTATCTCCTTGAACCTTGTGGCGGTCCAGCCTTCCTTCCTTTACGTATGTCTTGCAAGATGCTGTGTGAATTGAAGGAGGTTTGGTGGTAATAAGCTGGCTAGGATTTTTTTTGCCCGGATGGTAGGGATTTCTCATAAATGTAATGAAAAGCTGCTCCTTGATGGCACTGCCCAAAAGCAACCCCAAACATAAAGCTTTGTAGCCCAGTAATGTGCTTGGGACGAGACAGCAGTATTTATCCCATCTCCTTGGTGAAGAGCTTAGATGATGCTGTTACTAATTCCTTTTCTAGAAAGTGCGACTCTTCCCGCATATTTATCCCTGTTTGTGTGAGGGAGCAGCTTCCCACCACCGGGGAGTTGCAGCGAGCCGGCTGTCAGTTTGCGAGGCAGACAATTGAATCAAGGCACTAAAACATGCCACTCCAAAGCTGTTTAAATCATCGTAATGCGAATTATGAATTTATTACAATACATATTACCTTAGAGGACAGAGAGGGAAGGGAGATCTGAAGGGGCTGTTTGTAAACATGTAAAACAATAAGCGTTTCCTGTGTTGCCACCGTGACAGGGAGCTCGCCTGCCGAAATAAAACCTAAATAAATGTGTACACAGGCAGCAGCTCACCTGGGGCCAGATGGCTCTCGGTGGGTCAGGTAACAGACTGCTTAACAAAAAAAAAAAACCCCCAACAAACAACAATGGAAAACCCTCAGTAGATTTGAAGGTCATAGATTTTTATTTTTACATCCCATCCCCAATTTGTTCCTCAACGTTGACCATCTCTTCCCCCCCCCCCCCCCCTTTTTCTCCCTTACAAACAGCCCAAGAACTGCTCATCTCTGGGTATGCCTGAGTTCCCACGGAGCTTTTGCAGCCAGGTATTGCAAAGTGAGTGGCAGGAGCGTGCCCGGGAAAGTGCTAAAACAGAGGGACGCCGAAGCCATGAGGCTGCGGGGTACACGCATGCAAGAGCGGCACTTGCTCAGTGCCTGCAAACCAAGCAGCGCTGAATTCAAAGTCCTGGCTCACTTTCTCCCCAGCTGCGTGTAGATGGTCTAAGCTTATCGGGATGCTGGCAGCCCCTGGCACTGTACATCTGCTTCTGCCGCATGAGCTGGTGCGCCGTCATTTTAGTGCTGGTTTGGGTAAGGTTTGGAAACCTTGGTGAGCTCAAGCCCCTCGCTGTGCCTCCAGGCTTAGCTGCAAGCGTGCGAGCGGCAGCTCACACTGCAGGTCTCTGTGAGTGCCCAGTTAGCCTGAACAGTGAATCTTTCTTCTGTGTTTTGGCTCTCCTCCTGCTGAGGGTAGCATGTCATGTAGCCCATGCAGCAGTGGGCATATAAAGTGGAGTGAGTTTTGCTAAGAGATTTCATGAAAAACATTGATAGGGCTTTCACTGGCCCAAATTGCTTCCCTATGAAAGGGATTTTTGGTGCCAGGAGAGCCGATTACGACTGTGCACTCTGATGTTCTCCACCACGGGGCTGGTGGAGCTCAAATCCTAGTTCCTGCAGTGAGCCCTGTGTCCTGCCAAGGGAGCCAGATCTCTGAATGTCACAGTATGCTGTTTGTGGAGCAGAAGTACTGTGCTGTTGGAAGGCGTAACGTGTCCTGTGCTTTGGACAAGCTGCCACAAACAGAAGAGGCAGCTGAGGTTGGAAAACCACAAATTCACCAGGGCTTCCCAAGCGGGGAGAAGAGAAGCGCGCACCTCTCGGGGAGCATCACAAAAAGCGTGTGGATGCTCAGCATTTCCCTAAACAATGTTTTTGAGTGTATGTTGTGATTATTTTGGGTTTTTTCTTCGGTTTTTAGAAGCAATGCTGATCCTTGGTGTCTGACAGTGGTAGCCTCCACTGTGACTTCTCAGATCCTTTGAAAGGTGAAAAGTTAAACAGCTGCCTTCCCCACCTTCAGGTCTTCACTCCAGCAGTGGGCTATCAGCTCAAAAGAAGATGGGCATCCCCCAGTGGTGCAGAGTCCTACTAGCTGCTCCATACAATTTATTGAAGAGCAGTGGTGGGATAATGAATTTTAGTCATTAACTGACCAGGAGAACATAACAAAGGAACCAGCAGCTTACGGAGGGATGGCTCCGTATCCCATAACGTTTGCAGTTTGAGAAGCAGCATGCTTCAAGTGAGCTCTGAAGGGGATGGCGCTGATTGATGCAGAGGTAATGATTTATAAAGTGGAGAACCTAAACTTAGTGCAGGCTCCACTGCCAGCATGCTGGCTGTCCTTAAAGGACTCCTGAATATGCTGCATTGCAAGACTGCAGCGATTTGGCTGCAAGCTATATTTAACCTATTTATTCTTTGTTGGTGTATAATGTGCAGTTCAGTGGAAAACTTGGTCTTTCCAAAAAGGAGATTTGAACTGGAGTCAAGACAGGGAAAACACCATCTGTCTAGAAAACATTTTTCTTAAGTGATTTGAAGGGGAGGACTGTATATGTAAGATATATGTGCATGTTGCTTGGTTTGCTGCTTGGGTCTTTTTGTTTAATTTTTTTTTTTCTTCAGTGATCTTTCATCCTTTAGTTATTAAATTCTTTTAAAAATATGGACAGAAAAATGCACTTTGTAGTTCAGCTTTTTAGACCAACTGTTTAGTAAGAAAATGTAATTTTTTTCTACTTACAGTGAACAAATCCAGTGTTAGGGTAAAAATCAACTGTCTTTTGAGGAGGAGATTATTCATATTGGAAGCACCCTTAAATGTTGAACAAGGATTAGCCCTATTGTGTTAAGCAACAGAAAAGAGCAACAAATACTGTCTCTGTTTTAAAGTGCTTACAGTCTGGATTAAAGGTTTGCAAATTTAATTGGTCATCATGAGCAGTAACAGGCTCTCCCGTGACTCCCAGCAGTTCATGCATGCAAGAAATACTTGTGCTCTGCCTTGCCAAGGAATGTGTGCCATCACTTCGAAATTAGTTCAGGAATTACCTCTGGGAAGCGTCTGTAGCCTGGGATGTACTTCCCTGGGATTTCCTGCTTTTAAGAGACATAATCTGGCCGAATTGATCAGCCCCCAGCCTGTGGACTTGCTTCCCCCTCTTAGTCTGAGCGGGGCTCTGCGCTGACCTTTAGGGCACAATGAGAGGCTTTGTTGTGGAAGTTTTGATCCGGAAAGGGCTAAGTCCATGATTTTTCAGGTGAAGAAAGTTGGGGGGGAGGGCTTTCCTTGAAGGGCTTTTGGTTGATGAACTGTTGATATCAGTTGGGGAAAATGGATTCAAAAAGCGACACTGTGTGAATGAAGTAGGGGTAGAGAGAAGGTGGCATCTTTTCATGCATTAGCTCTAGAAATAAAAAGATTTTAAATGCCACTTGATCTTAGAAATCAAATCTCAGTTATTGTCAGATTCTTGAGCGTTATTTGACTAATTGGGAGGCGCAATTGTGTGTAACTTTAATGACCCGTCGTGTTAACCCGACTGGACATGGTCCTGAGCAGCCTGCTCTGGCTGACCCTGCTTTGAGCGGGGTTTGGACTAGATGGTCTCCAGAGGTCCCATCCAACCTCTGCTCTTTGGTGATTAAAGCAGATACTCAGTGTTGGAAATGAAAGCCTGGTCACCTTTTCAAACAGGTAATACAGAAGATGTTCTGATGTTGGCTAGTGGGGAAAAGATAAATTCTGGTAGCTTTATTGCGTATTGTATTTTCTAAGTTCATACAGTGTGCCTACATAATGATACAGGTATCTTAAAATACTGCTGTAAAAGGACTGTACAAATAAATTCTGTGTAGACCATACACGGAACAAAATTCCACCTATTCCTTATGAGTTTAAATAGGCAGAGAGTCTTTATGCAGATAACAATTTCTTAGATAACATTTTTTTAGTTTTAATAATGTTTTATATGAAATATTGCTTTTTATGGCTATGCAGTATCTTTTTATTCTGTTTCTTGGGTGTCTGTTCATCTGTCTCCATAATTATATTTTACTTCCTGGAATTATGCAATCCATCAATGTCAGGAAGGGCAGGGGGGGTAGGGGTTGCTCTGAGACTCATCAGGCAAATGCAATGCATTTCTGGCAGTTAAAAATTCTGTCCTTACTAGAATTGAGAAATTTCTTCTCCCTACCCCTCCCCAACTTACATGTTTGTAAAAAACCCTCATAAAATGGAAATCTGAATTTCTTATCATGGTTTTATAAATTTAAAATTTAATTTAAAATAGCCTGTGGTGAATATTTTTAAATGAATTGTTCTTTGGCTTTGATACAGCATGCAGATGTCAAAGGTTCTGGCTGTAATGGTGTTTGATCGCTGCCTGGCTTTTCTTGCTCTGGAGGGTTTCTGTGGGAGAACTTGGGTCGTGCTTGGGGAACGTTACAGCAGCGCCGGCTGCAATGTGCTCGGGAAGCAATCGGCCCCTGAAATGCACGTGTGGATAAGTGCTGCAGGAAATGCCTCTCCGCTTGAAGAGGTGAAAAGCAGAAACCAGAGCATGGTACACTTTTTAAACAGCCCAAGTTGTACATGGTGGCTGTTAATGAGCAGCCTTAAAAAAAAAAAAAAAAAAAAAAAAATCCAG
>NW_008794776.1:3608779-3613987 GCF_000699145.1 Aptenodytes forsteri
AAGATTTCTGAAGTTTCTTATAAAAAAAAAAAAACAAAAAAAACCCAAGTACCTTACTTAACATATACTAGGAAAGACTGAAGTAAACATTTTGGGGATTTAAAATGGAAAATGCAAGGGGCTGGAGTTTTGGGATGCACTTTGACATTTCATGGCTTGTATTCACCTCTGTTTTCTACTACAGTGAATCCGTATCCATATTGGCCTGGCAGGTGTTGGGAAAAGATGATGTAATTTGGTTTTGATGCAAAAGATGCTTTTTGGAAGTCAGTCTCAATGTAATGCTGCTATAGAACCACAATTCATTCAGGCAGTCTTACAAATATGTTATTGTGAGTATTAATCCACTACTGGAGAGCCAGGTGCCTGGCTTACCATGGAGCAGGCTAAGTCTTAGGAAGAACTATAAAAAGTCTTGTGGGAAAAAAAAAAAAGAAGCAAGGTCTTGACCTCACTTGGCACTTTGAGAAAGTTGTGGTGGTAAAGATGAGGAGCAGGAATGCTACGATGCTGGTTTTGGTATAAATCTGCTCTGATGAGCTGTAGTGCTTTTGAAGCCTATTTCAAGATCTGTAATCTAGATGAGGCAGTGTTTTACCCCGAAGAGTTCAGTGTTTTGGGAGTCTGATGCCTTTTTTTCTACTGAGGGGGGAAAAAACCCTGAATTTTTCATTTGTGGTGCAATGGTGGCTTTTTTCCCCACCTCTTTTTTTCACAGGGTGGTGAATATTGGGTAAGCAGGTGTTCTTCTCTGACTCTCCTTCAGCCTTTGCCACACACAGATATTCACACGTCAGACTGGATATCAGCATAAAGTGCAAATCTATGAATTATAGAGGCACGGTGATAAATGGGAGAGGCTGCAGGTGCGCTTCAGCGCTGAAGTCTATTAAATCCTTGTAGCTGAGGGTTTTCTCCTCTTCCCTTTTCTTCCTCAACAGTTACACATAAAGGCCTTGGGCTTTGCTTCCACCTCCTTGAATTCTTCAGAGTGCACATCACAGTGTCTTTAAACAGTGTGAGACGAGTTGGGGAACTGAAGGCATTAGCGGAGCTCTGGGATTTATTGGCAGATTGACAACCTGATAGGCACGCTCCCTTTCTTCTCTGTTTGTCACTCTTTGATGCTTTCCTTTTCACTCTCCAAGGGGAGGGAGCGAGTCCCACTGTAACACTAAATGTCTTCAGCATTTGTACTCTGCAAAATGCTTTATCTTGGTTTAAGATTTTTTTTTTTTTAAACTCTGAAGTTCACCTTATCCTTAAAGGTGCATAATTTACCAGGCCTCTTGTGATAGCTTTGTGTCTTGCAGAGAAACTGAAATGGGAACTGAGCTCATTAAAACTAAATTAGTTTAAAAAAGAAAAAAAAGTTTCTCCTTCGTGGGAATGCTTGCAACTAATACGAAAGCCTAAAATGATGCTGCTTTGTTGGTGTGAGGATAGAAAATGAGGTGATATCTTGGGAAACTGAATCTCTCACCGTCTGTGTTGAGCGGTGCCTAGTTTCAGGCTGGATAGACTAGAGAGAGGTTGGTTATATGTGTAAGATTGGGACTTAAATCCAGTTTTCAGCTCTGATGTTTCACAGGTTATCGAAATCTCCCTGTGCGTCCCTTCCCAAGGTTTTCAACAGGAGTAACAAAAACTTTCTCTGCCACTTGCATCTGTTCTGCCTTTTTCATTTAAAAGATATTTAAATCCAGGAGTGCTATGCGTATGTTTACATGTATGTTTTTACTGATTGCATCTACTCACTACTGCTGTGCAATTAGCCTCATAGCTGTGTCAAAGTTTTCATCCCTAAAATTGGGGCACGTACCAATCAGGGCAATTTATTTTAACCTATAAGACGACACAAAATGTTGACCCTGAGTATTAGTTTACTTTTTCTCCAGCTGTTGCCAGCCTTGACCTACCCCCACGCTGCAACAGAAAGCTGAGCAGCGCCAGGCAATATTGCTTACCCTGGATCCTCTGTGTGCAGCAGATAATGCCTCAAAGCTCCTTCCTCCTGTGCATTTAAAGTACACAGCTGTATTAGAAGATTAAGTTACTTTGAATGCGAACAGCTCCCCGTATTGTAACTCGGGCTGTTTTTCACTTTGTTCCACTTAAGATATTGCCAAGACTCGCTGTGACTTTTTTTCCCTATGAAGTAGTTTAAGAGCATGAAATTGTTCGGTGCTGGATAACAGCAATAGCCCCATGGTTACTGTATTATCTTTAACGTATTAGGCAATGCAATTTTTCTTGACATTTTGGAGTTCAGGTGAGTTGGTTACTGTGGGTTTGTTTGTTGGGTTTTTGGGGGGGGGAGTGGGTGTCGGAGGGTGTGTTATTTCTGCTGCTTATTTCTTTTTTTGTAGACCTTCCTTCCTGCCTAGCTTTGTACCTCACCAAACTGTCAGATGAGGAATGAATACATTTGGTAGAGAAATTAGACCATTAATTCCGCAAGATGTTTTTAGCGATATTTCAAGATCTCAATTTGATAGGAAGGACTGGTTAGAGAAGGAAACCATCTGATCGCTTCAGATTGAGCAATTAACTACTTAACAGCTGGAAAAAAGGTTGCAAGTGATGTGATTCTTCACACCAGCAGCACTTAGCTATTCCATCCACAGTTTTAAAATGCTTTGAACAGGAGATTAGTATCTTGCTCATTTTGCAGATGAGCAAACAGAAGTACAGAGGGGAGATGAATAGGCTCAAGCAGCAGGTCAACAGCAGAGCCGAAAGAATGAATCCTGGCTGTCTAAATCCGATCCGTTAAAGCCAAGGCAATAATGTTTCCCCTAGGATTATTTCATCTGCCAGTACTGACAGGGCCAAAATTTTCAAGGGGGGGCGGGGTGTGTCTGGTTTTTTAACCCCACCCCCACCCCCCTTGATGTGTGGGTGTCTGTCAATGAGATCCTTGGAGAGAGAGAGTGTGTCCAACGCTTTCTAAAAACATGAGGCCTCCTGGTTCAGGCTAGAATGCAGCACGTGTCATCTTTGCAATACCTATTGCATTGTTTACAATAATAAATAGCAAAACCAAAATGCTTCCTTGCACGCTTTTTTTAAGAGAACTGTTTCATTGAGCCTTGGACTCGGTGTGCCGATTGCCTTTTCCATACCCTTGATGATATTTTGCCGCAGGTCTAGAAAGGGGAGTAATGGGAGCGGGGCTCTATTGCTTTACAGATCGCGGAGGCAGCCAGTTGTGCATCCTGCACGGTGGTGAGAGCCAGGAAACTTCCCGTTCTCCTCCTGGCTCTCATGCTGCCTGTCCTTGGGCAGATCAGTTCGGTTTCCCCTGCCTCCGTACTCCCGGGGCTCTGATCTGATGTAGCTATTCCACGGCACTGACTCACTGTTAATCATGAACCTGCAGCTAATTTGGGGTTTGAGTTTGGCTATGGGAGTTCATCCAGGCTCTGCTTCTCACTCGAGAAGTCTTGCTGTTCCCCTTGCTCTGTTGTTCTTTAGCTGGGTTTAAAATATATATTGTTGCTGGCATTTGAATCCATATCTCCTCCCAACATATGCTATTGGCACAATACCAACAGATGCTGTTAAGCGGTATCAAATCTTAAAGTGCAGTTATATTCTGAAGTGCGACTCTGAAAATGGCACCGTAGGGTTCCTCCTGTGTGTCTCGGTGATTTACATATTAAGCTCTCTCTTAAAAAGTAAAAGATGTTGATTGTTTTTAACAGTCATCTTGACAAACTAAACCTGTAATTGGATTTAGTTTTAAGGGAAATGTCGGCAGGGCTGGAGTGCGTTTCTTGCTCCTATCCGTGCTCACAGCTCCTGTCCTCCCACCCTCTCGCTGTCTCAGCTATGCCGTATGGGAGCTCTCGGGGCTGGGAAGGGGAGTGTTTGTCAGTGCCATAGGATTCAGGCTTCTCTTGCAGGTTATAAATATTTCCATTTTGCTGTTTAATAACAAGTTGGTCATGCTCCATTTGAAACTCTTAAAAATGCGAAATCCATTTGGGGGGATAGAAATTTCAGAAATGTCAACAAACAATTAGCATTGTCAAGAGTGGGTTTTTTATTTAAAAAAAAAAAGTGAATGAACGCTGAGTTAATATTCTTCTTTCCCTCTTTCCATCCTTATTCTCCTTTTGTTTGTTTGAGATTAAATGATTATAAGCAAACTTACTGCACAACTGACTCTTTGCTTATTGTTCCTCCTCCTATGAAGTGTGGTGCCATCTGGCACATGGACAAGTGGGGAAGATTGATGGCTAACAAAGAACACCATTCATTTTCTCTTACCAGATCTGGACAGAAAGCAAACATTTTTAATCAAATCTATATGTTTCTAAGGAATATTGGCTGCTGAAAATTTGCCAACAGCTGAATTTCTCCCCTTCCCTGCCCTGTGAGAATTATATCCTGCCAGGCTGATTCACGGACAGGACAGCATGGATGCTTTTCCTCTTGTGCATCATTTTCTTTTGTATTATTGAGAAAGCAGTAAGGTAAAGAGCTGTTGGTGCTGAGGAGAAGGAAAAGTGGGAATCGCTATGTGCTGTAGTGCAAATAATCCTAAAATGTAAGAGTATAGTTCTTTTAATGGCCTCGCAATGAATCATGCAAGACAGCTGTCTGAACAAAACACACAGTTGCTTTCAATGAAGCAACCAAAACATCAGTGGAAAGTTTGCCTGCAGTGGGTTTTCATTTTTCAGAGAAAAATGAATAATTTATGGATTGCCTCTACCATCCTATCTTCTCTCAGTAATTATGCAGTCACAGGATAATACAGGAATTTAGGATCCGTGGGTCAGAGCGGGAATTCAGCCGTGGTGCTGGGAGAGGGAGATTCAGCTTTTCCTGGGAGGGAGGGAGGGAGGGAGGGAAGGAGGAACGGCTGACTCATGGTATGGAGCAGCTGAGCCACAGTGTGCCGTGGAAATCCAGACCTCTGGGGTTAGGGAGCCTGGGGGAGGTTCTGGGAAGTGGTTTGGCTTACCTGGAAGGGCAGGTCATCAACTGCACAGCTCAAGAAAGGAGGAGGTTAAGGAAGAAATGATGTACACTTTTAGAGTTCAAGGAATATTGTTTCTGATGTTTAAATATTACTGCAGGTGCTAGGTGGATGCTGGCCTTGCTTAGCTGTGTTTCTTCACTAGGCACACACAATGAGAGGGGCTTTTGCTTTATGCGAAGATTTAAAAAAAAAAAAAAAAAAAAACACTTGCTATT
>NW_008794776.1:3614044-3628269 GCF_000699145.1 Aptenodytes forsteri
AAGTGGGGTTTTCTTTTAGGAAAAATTAAAAAAAAAAAAAAAAAAAAGACTTTGCTATTTGAATATTAAAAAAAAAAAAAAAAAGACTTTGCTATTTGAATATTAAATTCAGATGCCTTTTATAATACCTATAAATTAATAGGATTTCATGCACAGCATTCAAAAGCATTGTAAAGAGGGTAGGGGATATGTAAAGATAAAATGGATTTTGTAGTGCTTTATAGCATGGAAAGAAAATTATTTTCGTTTTGATTTTTTTAATATATTTTTTCCCTTTGAAAAAAGACTTTGCTATTTGAATATTAAATTCAGATGCCTTTTATAATACCTATAAATTAATAGGATTTCATGCACAGCATTCAAAAGCATTGTAAAGAGGGTAGGGGATATGTAAAGATAAAATGGATTTTGTAGTGCTTTATAGCATGGAAAGAAAATTATTTTCGTTTTGATTTTTTTAATATATTTTTTCCCTTTGAAGTCTAATAAGGGAGTTAATTAGCTCTAAGCACCTGGATTTGAAGCTTTGAAAACGATCCTTTCATTGCAGTGTTACTGAATTTTCTGGAAAGTTGCATCCACAGGTACACAGCCTCGCCGTGGCGTACGCGGTCTTGTACAACGTACACGTGCATGCATGTGGAGACAGAGGCTGTAGCTCAGACAGCGGGACTTGAAGAAGGACCTCTCTTATTTTAATATTGGAAGGTTCCTGCTGTAATAACACATAATGTCTCAGATAGGTCTCTCATGTCCTAGTTTCCAGGTTGGGAAGTCTTGGCAGTGCTTTCCCCTGCTAGTTCTCATCTGTGACTTGAGTAAATAGGTGATGATGCAATGTGGAAGTGCTGGCCCTGAAACTGCTGAATCAATGATCAGATCCTCTGGGTAGTAGGAATGTTTTCCTGGTGTTCACCCTGCAGCGAGAGCCCTGCTGCCTCCCCGCCAGAGGAGGATACCGATGTGACAATGCTTTGGATGGTGCTGATTTTAGTAAGAGTTTACTCCGTTTCGCGTGGTTATATTTTTCTTAAATGTCATCACTGCTTCGCTCCTCTGGATTGAACACAGAGTTATGGATACCTGGCTGTAGTGTGCCTAAGGGTTGATCACAGCTTTTTGAAGACGGTGCTAAAATTGCCCCGTCCCTTCTGCTTTGCTGCGGTGCTGGTAGGAGGCACAGCTCAAACCGTGCTGCAGGTCTGAGCCTGGGGTGGCCTGGGCCAGTGCTGGGGCTTGGAGCCGGGGTCCCCCGGCTGGGCGAGAGCATCTGCAGGGGCTCGGGTGGCTGTGCCGGAGGGGAGGAGAGACGGCTCTGCTGCATGGCGTTTGAAGGAGAAACAAAACCAACTGAGAGAAGGGAGTGACTGTGTTGACAGAGAAAGTTTCCAACTGTTATATTTATATAACAGTTCAGAGCCTAAATTGCTCTTGAAGCAGGCAGATTTATATCCCTTCCAAGCCTTGCTGTGTACTGTTCCCCTCTTCTTTTCTTCCTGCCACTATAAATCTGGATGCTCTTGTAAATCTGGATGCTCTTGTTGATATAAATAGTCTGTCTTTTAAAGAATTTTACTAACTTTGTGGGCACTGAATCAAGTCTCATGGGCTTTGCTTTGCATTGGGTGATTAAGTTTTTCCTTTATCAGTCTTTAATTTGCTGCCTTTTAAATATTTCCTTGTTCCTTTTTACATAATAGGAAAATGTCAAAAGAAAGTGTATTTCAGATATAGGGACATCTGGCATTTGTGTTTGGAAGAGAAAGCTTGTGTTTCTCTGCTTTTAAGATGGTTGGTAGAATGAAAGTGCCTCTGAAGAGAGCAGCATGGCCAGGAAAGGGTTTGTGGTGGAAATGTGCATATTCCCTTCTCCCTTAAAACATGCTGATGCGGCCTCTTACCAGGACAAAAGCGAGAAGCAGTGGCAAAACTTGGAAGGCTTTATTTTTGCTCTTCTATGAATCTCCATGAAGGCTTTAATAAAGGAATCCAGTGATGCTGCTGAATGCCCCTAGTGCCCCTCTGGGGACGCCCCGAGCCATTCGGTCCCTCGGAGGGCGTAGAGTCCCCGCTCCCTGGGTCCGACAGTGCTGTGCCGGGCTGGGGACAGCCCCGACAAGTGCTCCTTGGGGCAACCCACAGGACATTAGTTTGTTGAGGGGCTTGGTTTGATGTGTGGGAGCTGAAAACATTCGAGTATTAGTGCTGTGAAGAGAGGGCTCTCGTAATCTTCGTGCCCGACAGAAACCCGTGGGTGGGCTGGGGAACCGACACGAAGCTGCGCTTGGGGCTGGCTGCTGGGGTGTCCGTCCACCCTCTCCTGACTGGTGTTGGTGATGGTCTTCATGTCCTAAATGTGTACTTAATCGGCAGCGTGGCTAAGTGAGCTGATGTGCAGCCCGTAGAAGTGAAGGGGTGGCTTTCCATTGTCCTTGGTGGGTTGTGGATTGAGTCTCGGGAGAATAATAATATCATGGTTTACTTGGCAGTAACAATGCTAGTGGTGCTGTCTGACTGCAGACAATAAACTGAGCAAGTTATGGAAAACATGATAGCCCTCTCCTGAACAGGAGGAGAGTCACTCAGACGTGAAAGCAATCCATTTTGCATACTGTTTCTGTGGGAACTTTCAACAGGGTATTTTGACATATGGCTTCTATGTAGATGAAGTGCCAGACCTTAACTAGATGAAGATATAATGAAATTTTCAGCGAAATCACTCAGGGTGAAGTATGGAACCTTTTTTGAAAGTTCCCAGATACGTACCTGTCTGCACCTTTGAGGTGCAGAGATCTGGCACCAAGATGCTTGTTGCATGTGAGATGCATTAGCCAGGAATCATGAGTTTGCTGAAGTACATGGGGCTGGGCACCAGAAACCTCCTTGCTGTAAGATTCCCCCTTTAACAGTCTTGCTCTGAAGCTGGCGGTGTGGTTTGTCAGGTCTGGGGAGGGATGTTCTTTGTTTTTTAAGTTGTTTTATACAAACGACTGCACCTTTTCACTGTTATGGGTGCGCTCTTGCTGATTAGACCTGCTGTCATCAGAAGTCTCTGAGGATGGGTTGAGGAAATGCTCTGGCTTTGGTGCCGAGTTAATGAAGTGGACTCTGGAGCATCAGCATGCTTCCTGCAGAGGGATGGAAGCAGAGCAGCGTTTGAATATTCATACAGGTTTAGCTTCCAGCATAGCCCCTCCTTCCCCATACGATGGGGGAAGTCTCCTTCCTCTGTTCGCTGAATCTGCTTTTCCCTTGTAAATCTGGGGTAGCTTCGTGCAGGAGTCAGAAAAGTGAGGGTCGTAGGGGAGAGAAGCAGCACTTAAATAATACAGATCTTGCTTAACCAGGACTGCTATGTGTGAATAGCATGGATAACAACTGCTTTTGTTGCACACCACAACATAGTCACCCTGGCATCTTGTTTTAATATCACTGATCAAATCTATTTGATATAGGAGAGGTTGAGTTTGTGACTGCTGACCTTTCCAGCACAGGCCAGCTGGCAGGGGAGACCTTAGACTCCCAGCACAGATATGCCAGGGTTGCTGAAGGAGTCAGGCACAGCGGAGAGGTTTCGGGGGCATGGAGGAGAAGGCAGGGAGTCAAGCCTTGTTTGCTTCATATCCTTTGACAGAATTGCATATTGATTCTTTAAAAGAAAAAGGAGGGGGGGACCAGAAGAAAATATTACTTGTTGCAGTGGGTTACAGCTAACCTGTGTTTTCCTGGATATTAGTGCAGCTCCCGAGGCAAATGACTGGGGAAGAGCAAGCACGGCTGAGCAAAAGACTGATTCTGTGCCACGGATGCAGGTCTTAACGTCGCCTCTTGTTCACTGTAATTCGGTGTTAGTTAAACAGTTTGGAGTAGGACCAAAAATTCCCAAGTTGTCTGTCCTCTAATGGTCCATTGAACACCAGCCTTCAGAGGAGCCCCTCAAGAGCAGGCTGGGCTTGGTCTCTACTTGTAGCAAAGCGTGTGCAGTCAATGATTGCATGGAGCAGACGCCTGCAGCGTGGGAATGGGAGCTGCCTGAGCAGCCGTTTCCTGCAACTCAGGAGGCAACTGGTGGCAGGAGGATGAATGCAAATCCCCATCACCCAAGCCCTCGGATCACCCATTCTTCCTTCATGGGAGCAAGCCCCATGCCCAGTAACACAAAATTTTTAGGGGGAGCTCAAAACAGTGGATGAATCTCACTAAGCCTATAAAATTGTGGAAAGGGCATAATTTTCTTTATTTGAGCAGAAGTGCTTGATGTATTCAGCAAGAAGAGTTCTTGTGAGGCAGCAATCTTGGGACTTCGATGTAACTTAATGTTGGTCTCTGCACGAGACGTCGGCATGCAGGTGGTTGTTGCTGACTTACTGACTTGGTGTTTGTCCAACTAGCGTGAGCATTTGTAGTCCTGTTCATTTCATTCTTTTGTGGATGGCAATCTGAAATACATAGCTACTTTAAAAGGGGGGGGGGGGGAAAAAAAAAACACAAAAAATCACACCCCCCCCAAAAAAGACCATTATGTTGCATGCTTATTTAAAATAAGGTGAGGAAGACTGAACAGAGATTAAGCCAGTGTTTTTAAACTGGAGGAGTGCAAATCCTCAAGGAACCCGGTGGTCTGATCCTCAGAGGTAATTAGTAGGTAGCCCTATTAATTTTAATGGCAGCTCTGAGCTGTAAAAGCCTGGCTATTGCCTCTATATTTTAAATATTATTAAATTCTACATACTTTAAGTACTTCATTGCTCTCATTTAAGAAAAAAGTCAGCTTGTTCATTGGGTGCCTCATTTAAAATTATTTTTATTTTTAGTGCCTGTTGGAAAATGGGTACGCTCTTCTGGGAGGAAAGTTGCTGTTAGGATAATTGCACTCCTGCGCTGCTCAGTGCTTCAGGGAAATCCCCTCAGTCTGTACTTGGTAAGAGGCACCAGGTGATGAAGATGTATGTTGATAATCCTTGGCTTTGAATGTTTCTCCAAAAACAAAGCTGTACCACAGCATAGCATTTGAGTGACGGATGCTGGAAGTGTCATGTGGTGCCACAAGAAGTCATTTGACACTGGAGCAGGGATAAGTGGTCCTGCCAAGTTTTAACAGCCTTTTATTTCTCTGGCTGGTAGGTCCAATTCTTGGGTGGCAGAGGGTGCTTTGAAAGAATCCCCCTCGGCATTTCTAAAAGCTCTCACGTGCTTGCGTGTCTTGTGTCTCATCTTACTCCCTTGCTCCCCCCAAGCAGGAGCCTGGGATCTAAATTAAGCTTGTGACACATGTTTAAAAAAAACCCTGGAAAATACGGTTGTTTTGAAGACCTGATTCTGCGTGGGGTTGTACCAGCAGCTGAAGAGGTCTGCATGCGGGGGTGACGATGACCTGTTGCAAGAGGTCATCGCAGGATGGTGTGGCTGACTGCCCTTGGGCTGCTGATGCACTGCACGGGGATGTAACCTCCATCTGAGTTTGGGAGTGGAAGTGAGGAGCATTTAACCTTTCCCTGGCACTCTGTGGCTTGCGAGGTGAGATGAGTTAGAAACCCCAAGTCATTCCTTAGTGATTTCTTTGAGGAGGCCCTGGCAGCCTGTCAGATCCCAAGGCTATTTGACATCCATGGTGCAACATTAATTGCTTTTCAAGTGGAGGAGATTAGAGTGTTTCCTAGGCTTTTATTTATTTTACTCCTTGTTTATTCTGGGTCGTGTTGTGAATGGAGCTACCTGGGGCCATGCCCTAGAAATGCCCGGCTGCTTTCCAGCTCGCCCCTGCATGCAGCCGGGTTGGCTTTGCCATGGGACCCTACGTGAGGAGCCGGTCAGTATTTGTAGGCATTTTTAGGGCGTGGGGTAGTCCCGAGCACTCCTGGTGTGATGCGGGTGAGAGATGTTTGAGAGCATTGCTGTGTTAAAGGCAGACGGGCACGGCATGAGTGAACGTCCTCACGGGAGGGAGGAAGAATGAATTGCAGTGGCAGCCTGCGTGGTGCCTGAAAATCTCTTGCGGAGGGAAGCAGCTCTGTTGCTGATCCTTTTGTACCCGCTTTGGATGTAAAATATGTTGGGCAACTTCTCCCTCTAGTACCAATGTCCTTCCACATCTCATTGTACCTGAATCTGTGTAAAGTGTTTCAAAACTTGCCTGTTGTTTCTGTATTGAAGGGTTGGAAGAGAAGGTAGTAAACCCAAGCCACTGTCATTTACCAAGCAACCTTATTCATCTGGCACTGAAACTTACTGCTGCTTGCAGTTGGCTGCCTTTACAAATGGCTGTTAAAACAAAAATTGAGCCATCTCGTATGTAGCTCTGCATATATATCTCCCTTTGCCTCCCACCCTTAGGAAGCAGGCTCCCAATGTAGTTTACATGTATTATGCCAGAAGATTTTGTATTAACGTAAAACCCCACCCATGCTGTTATCTCCGAGGGATGCATTTTGAAGGTAGCTAATATTGGAACATCTTCACAGGCTCACAATGGGATGCAGAGTTACTCCAAGATGCTGCGCTCGGCATTTAGCTGGCATTCCACCGAACACGTTGATTTTAGTCCTGCAGATGTCTGTTGAGCTTTGTGAGAAGCTACCTTGCCATTGTATCAAGCACAGTGTAGAGGACAGATGTTTGATGAACGCGCTGAAATATTTAACTAGGATATTTTTCCCCCTGCAGCTGAGATTGCTTGTTGTGCCTATTAATCTTCTACAAGACTTGCATCTGCTCAGAGGTGGGTTGTTTCAGGCTTTGGATGAACTTTGTGCGTATGTGCATGGTTTGAAAGAGTGGTATAATGAACAAACATGATGTGTATATGTATAAATTGAATGCATAAAGCAGATGAATTAACCTCTCAGTCGCTGAAAGTATCTTCCAATAATAATAAATAATAATAATAATAATAAAAAATAAAATACTATAATGCTCCTTCTCCTATGGGTGTTTACTCCTCTCTTTCAGAAGTGTCTTTACCCTCCAGTTTGTATTATTAAGATTTCAATTGGCATGTCCTTAAAGAGAGCTTGTCCTTTCATATGCACGGTTTTGTAAAGCCTGGATGCAGTATTGCTATTTAATGCAGAGCTTGTCTGTCCTGCTGTCCCTTTCCTCCTTGTCTCGCTATTAGCACATTTGATTAGATCTTACGGTGGGTGAAGCCCTTACTGGGTTAGTAGAAGGGAAGAGGAAAGGCTGAGAGGTAGTTAACCACTCCTCCCAAGTTAGCAGCTCTCTCGGTTATGAAGAATTTATTTTCAGCAAAGACAGTACCTTTCCGTAATGCTTAATTCTTCTGCATAAGCTTCTAATCAGAGCCATTTGTGTTTTCACTTCCTCTTGTTATAACAGTTACACTTTCACCATAGCTGGTGATTGAAACACCATAAAAGCCTTGGATAACACGGCAGATTGAAAAAGCAAAGAAACCGCATGCATGCAAAACTTTTTTTCCCCCAAAGGAGTAGCCTTGTTGGACAGTATTTTACACACTGTGTTGCACTTCAGAAAAAAACACCCTCCCTAATACTTAATAAGGATTAATACTTGTAAAGTAATTAAAAAGCTCTCTGAAACACATTTTTTCCTTTGCTGTTGCTGACTTAATGGCCCATAGTTGGTTTTTTTTTTCTAGTCTGTTCTAGCCTGCTTTTCTTTGAATGTTAGAATTCTGAGCTTAAAATCCAGTATTGTCTTTTAAATATCTCATGGATGTAATCCAGTTTTTGTTTTCTTTAAAATTAGTTTGCTGATGAATTCCTCTTTCCTTTTCTCCATGTGTTAACTGAATCGAAGTAAAATGGGAAATTGTCATATAGACCCATCTAACTTCCCCCTTCTCCAAATAGATGATAAGTTATTCACTCTCTATTTTTAGAAGTAAGAGTAACACCAGTTTGAAAATAATTTAGCACAGCCAGAGTTTTACTAACCACTTTGAGAACATTTCGGGGCAATCCTGTGAGGTGATGGTGTATGCTGATAATTATGCTTTAGCAGAACAGGCCTATTCTGTGAGCAACTCAGGCTCAGACACTTACATGCAGTCTGTGCTTAAGGTCTGGAATTAATTCAGTTTTAAGAATTAAGTTTTCTTCTTTGCGTATTCATATTTTATGTGCAAGATTAACTTGCTTAGTCTGTAAAATTTGCTAGATATTTTCTGTTTGCGTGAACCTGCCTAGTTTGAATGATCTTGCTCATGTCAGAAAAAGTGACTACAAAGTCCCAGTGATGTCTTTTCTGAATAAATGTTCTCAGAAAATGTTCTCACTTAATTGTAATCAAAAATTAATTGTTCAGCTGTCTGTCTTTTTTTTTCATGCCTCACGTATTCTGCCCAGTAACATTCTTCTTACACATGATTCATTAGTCTTCAGATTGCTTAAAAATATCCTGGACAAGGAAGACGTATTAGCAAAGACGTAACTATATTCGCGGATGAAAATAATCTCTTCTCAAGTGTCTACATACGTGCCAAGATCACATCATGCATACAGAGAATAAATGAGTGGGCTTGTGAATGAACAGGCTTTTGAAGGGCTTCTCTTGTTAATCACTAGCAAAACTGGTCAGAGAGCTTACGGACTTTAAAGAAAAATCCATTAGATGTTGTTCAGAACTTTTATCGCCTTTCACTCATCTTTACAATGCTTTTTTAATATAAGAACTCCTTGGCATCCACCTGTTCCTCCTGTGGACCTCAAATCAGCTGCCTCAATGCACATAATAGCTTGATAGTCTTAAATCTTGAAGGCTGCTCAAGTTAAGTAAAATATAGTAAACTCTTTGGGAGTATTTATAGAATTGCTACATTAATCTCGCCAGATAATTACAAATTTATTGTGGCCTGCTTACCTGACATACGCATCTCGCTCATGGCAGTGGTGTGGCTTGCTGTGTGAAAAAAAAAAAAAAAAAAAAAAAAAATCCACAGTAGGGAAATCGTGATTCTTATTTGAAGCATAATTGTTTCATTGTGACTTGCTGTGATTTTCTTGTTTTGCAAATCAGGCCCAGTTGAGGGAAACCATCCCGTGGAAAAGGGATGGGAAGGGAATCCCAGCAGAGATCCCGTGTGCGTGCTCCCAGCTGCTGCTGGGAGCTGGAGGGTTGGGGAGGCTGACTTAACAGCTCTCTTAATCTGCTTGGAATGACTTCTCTGCTAATGGTGTTTTGCTGTTTTTATGATGGATGAGCAAAATGTGGGGTCTTGAGTTGAGCTTAGGGATAGAAGAAGTGACAGAATTGACAGAATTTGTCTCAAATGGTGAGTGCGGTTGTGTGTACTCTTCATGCAGAATACCATGCAGCTTTAAATACAATCGTTCTGCTGTATCAAGGAAGGAGAAGAGGTGGAAAAAATCTTGGGGACCTGCAGTGTGACCTATTTATATGCGTTAGGTCTCCATCTGTTCTGCAAACGTTTAGGAGCGGGCGTGAGTCATGGCATTGCAGTCAGGAGGACCGGCTGTGCCTCAGGTGCGTGTGTGTCTGTGTGTGCAGGATTAGTCTTCAGTTGATGTGACTGGTCAATGGATCTCACTTTGGCAAAATAATAGTGCGTGTCAGGCTTTCCTTTTGGTTACCTTCATAGGTTATTATGTAGGACATCCAAACTGTCTTTCTAAATATGGTGAGATTTAGTACAGGAGTACTAAAGGAGTACAAGGAAATTAAAATGGAAAGCATAAGCAAGGCAGGCATTTATAAATGATTGAACTAAATTATACTCACTAGAATGAGCTGCAGCTGTGACAGCGATGTTTCTTTCTTTAGGTAAATAACATTACCCATCATTATTGCTAAAAGGCCATAATTCCATGTTAACATGCCTTATTGCAGCCTGATAAGTCATAGCCTAATCTCCATTACCAGACTGCCCATAAATATTAGAGATATGTGGTACAGGGAGGGTAAGGAATGAAATCTGGTTTTGATGCAGCAGTATTGGTGTTGGCTGGCCTCTGAGGGGACAGAGCTGAGTCACTTTAGATAAAGCAATTCCTGTAATGCGTATGATGACTTTTCATTTTTATTTAAGTATAAAGCTGTATTGTCACTTAATCACTTTTTTAAAGAAAAAAAAAATTGGTGTTGGCTGGCCTCTGAGGGGACAGAGCTGAGTCACTTTAGATAAAGCAATTCCTGTAATGCGTATGATGACTTTTCATTTTTATTTAAGTATAAAGCTGTAAGTGTCACTTATCACTTTTTTAAAGAAAAAAAAAAAAGTTGTTTGTTCCAAAAACTTGATGACTTTTGCACGTGAGGAAATACAAACAAGTTTCAGCTTTAAGGTTGTGAGTGTGTTGTGGTGTTGTACCACAAATGCAATACCACTGTTGTTTTCACTTCAATAAGTTACTGCTTTTTGTGGACAATAAAACCACAGGCTGTTGAAATTATATGGTATAACAATGGAGTCAAATCCACATGCTCAAGTGATCCCTTGATGACTTTTGCACGTGAGGAAATACAAACAAGTTTCAGCTTTAAGGTTGTGAGTGTGTTGTGGTGTTGTACCACAAATGCAATACCACTGTTGTTTTCACTTCAATAAGTTACTGCTTTTTGTGGACAATAAAACCACAGGCTGTTGAAATTATATGGTATAACAATGGAGTCAAATCCACATGCTCAAGTGATCCTGTGTGTTTTTGACATGTTATTAAATTGATGAGTAGGTAAAAGGTTGGATTTGGTTTTTTTCCTTGCTGCTAGAGATTGAGAGAAAACAGAGAAATGCAAATCTTTCCAGTTAACTATTTCTGGAAGACATAATTGGCAATTTTATTTCTTCTTACCAAAGCAGTCAAGAATGTATTGCATCCTTTTGGATGGCGTGGAAGTAAATGACACTGTAGTTTCTTCAATTTGAACTTCCTAACTTTTGAATTCATGGTGAATTTCAACCACTGTTTGTTTTTTACAGAAACATTTAGACTGAAGTTGAAATCAATGGATTAGCTTTGTTTTGTGACCCTTTCAAAAACATCGCATGCCAAATCCGCTGAAATAATTTCCATTGAAAAGCTCGATGCATTTTTTTCCTCCCTATTCTACATGGCAGAATGTGCAAGAGCAGCGGTTTTAATATTTTAAAGTAACAGGAATGGCAAAGGGAAGTTTGATACTGTTACGTGACTAACCACAGGTGACCGTCTTCCCAACTCTGCTGTCTGTTCCTTAAAATTGTAATAGAAAGAATTATAATAGAAAGAGCAGCACATAGATACCTGTCTTGGACAACCTCTTCCCTGCAAGCTGGAGGTGGAAAAGGGAGTGCTCTGGGATGTATCTAAAAGGTAGATAATTTTGGGCTCTAATGGAGCAAAAGCTGACCAATAATCGGAAAAATCCTGTCTGGGAGAAGGGGAAAGAAGAAACTTTAGACACAGGCGTGTGAGTAAATCAACGTGGAGCAAGTTAGGGCATGAACCTGTGATGACTAGCTGTGTACAGTGAACACAGGGAAGCCTGTCTGTCCATCTTCCTCAGCTGCGGAGATTGGTCAGTCTGGATTTGGGGAGGACATTCCCAGCAATGTAAGGATAGATATACTTGTGGTATTTTCCCTGGGAAAGCAGAAGTGTGCACAGCATTGTTCTGAAGACAACCATGGTTTTGCAGAGATAAAAGTAAAATTTATTTCCATCTCTGTTGTGTGTTTTCCTCTGATTCAGGTACAAATTTTGCTGTTTTTTCGTTGTTCTCTGTTACCATTCTGTGCTTTCAAAGCTTGCTTTCCCTGCCTTGGATTTATTGAGGGAGCATGAGGGAAAAATGAAATGAAGCAATATATTTTGCTTGTCGTCATCTTGCTGTCAATTGAATCTTAGTGGTACCATTAGTCATTTTATGACACATTACCTTACCTGAGTGAGTTTTGCTCCCCTCTCAGTGTGTTCGGCTGAATTTTCAAATGTGTTTTTGTGGGTTGCCATACATCCTGAGACTGGAAAGTGTGCTTTTTATAAATTCAGTTACTTTTGGAGCTTTCAAACCTTTCCTCCCCCTGCCTCCCTTCTATCAGCCTGTGTTTGTGAGAGCTCTCCAGGGCTGAAAGTGAGCTTTATCTTTGTTGACACAGTTAGTTGGTGTGCAGTGTGAGCGTGACAGCAACTGTGCACAGGTCTGGTGGAATGCAATTACAGAGCAACCACAGATCCCCAAAGAAAACCATAATAGTGACAACGACCAAGGAATCTTTATTTCTGCAGAGCTCTGCACCGTAGGAATGCATGTGACAATCCCAAAGCTTATTTTACTTACATGAACGTTCAGAACAGTTGGCTTTGTACATTTATCTTGGTAGCATCCAGTTCTGTTCCTAACCAAGATGATTACTGTCATAGATGCTTGGTAAAGCTACTGGTGAAGTCCAGGAGACTTCACGCCAGGCGGTTAGAGATAGAAATGGAGCTGAGCACAGTACAGTATGTGCTTTCCTACTCCTTCCTTGCAAACTCCAAGTGCAGTAGAATTTTATTCCCGAACTTTGTATCGTTTCTTAAGAGAAACTGAAGTTCCTTTTCTGTGTGTGGAAGCCGTGGAGTCCTTTGTGTGTGTGCATGAAGCTTATGATTCCTATTAATAACAATTGGTTTATAAAATGTGGTTACTGGAATTGGCAGGCACGTATTGGCGGCAAGGCAATGCAATAGTCAAGGAGATGAACGCAAGCAGCAGGCTGTTAATGCACCCCTACGGTATCCTTGTTTGTGCACTTTTAAATGGTTATCTTTGGACTATACTTGCATTAATTGCCTCTTGGGTTCAACTGCTAGAAATGTGAAGATCTTGATAGCAAATAACTGGCTGACTTGGTAGTTGTATTGGTTAAGTGTTAAAAATATTTTCAGTGAGAAAACTTTTAGCTGAAGACTACAATTACAGATCACAAACAGGTTCTAAAAGCTGACTCTGCTGGTTAGGGGACTGTTAAATATGTCCCTAATCATAACAGTTTGACTTTGAGCATTTCTTGTAGCGATCATTCATCTGCAGCTGAAGACTGAGAAATATCTGTGTAAAGCCTTTAGTAAATCACAACTAAAGGGCAGGCAGTGAAGAATTCAAGAGCAGAAAAAGAGAGCGTATGGGTCAAATGAACCGTATTTTTGCCCAAAGTGAAGCTGCAGGCCAGATTTGGGTTTTGGGGATTTTTTGGGGGGGTGGGGGGTGTGTGTTTTTTGGTCCCCTCCACACATATATCCCACAGGCTTCTCTAGATCCTACCTTTCTTCAAAGTAAAACTTTGTTTCCCCCCGCTACCCCCTGACTGTGAATCATACTGCTGTCTCCCTTGGCGTGAACGCACAAACTGTCTCCACAAAGTGCAAGATCAGGCCAGTCCAGAAACTTAGGCTGTCAAGTCCAATTTAAAGGAAGAGGATTTTTATTTAGTTTGGTTTCTTCAAATGCGAACATCAGGAAGACAAGCCAATGGCATCTACCACATTATTGCTATGTTGTGTTTAGGGTTATAAAGCTTACTGTAACACTGACACAGACTGGCATCTGTTTTGTTTCAGCTTTAGTGATTGAAAATTACCAAAAAGCCTCGTACTACTGAGACCGAGTCAGATAATACAGGGGGGAAGGGTTAGCCAACAAGCCCACTCAACATGGGACTGTTACCCCTACTAAAATGTCTCTGTGGGTGACTTGGATGTTGGTAAGGAACTTGCATGTTGGTTTGGAGGAAAATTCTTTTGAATGTAGACAGTAATTTCATAATTAGCCCTTAAAATTACATGGTAGTGAAAACTCGAGAAACATTGAAGAACACAAACATTAAAGCATCTGTTTTATATTTTAGCTATTCTCGTCTTGATCCCTCTTGCTGCCCTCGAAAAAGGAAGTGAAAAAGATAGTGTGCTTTGAGTTAGTGTGAGGACTAGTTAGAAGGGTAAAGATGGTTAAAAACAGCTACTGAACTCGCCATAAGCACTGGCCGTGGGGATGCTCTGAAAGGACAGTGAATTATTTTTGCACAGTCAGAAGCATGTGTGCACTGAACTGGCAGATTTCATCCTCACTATGTTTAATATTCACTGATGTAAAGTTTAGTCCAGGTAACATCATTTTCAAACATCCCTTGACAGAAAGTGGTACTTGTACGGAGTACAGAACTTTCTATCTCTTAATCTCTTAGCATGAGCTTCCTGAGTTCAGGTAAGACTTCCAGTGAACAAATAATCACAGAATTCAAAATTAAAAAAAAAAAAAAAAAAAAA
>NW_008794776.1:3628318-3674597 GCF_000699145.1 Aptenodytes forsteri
CCAGAATTCAAAAATAAAAAAAAAAAAAAAAAAAAGTGTTCTGAAGATTTGCTAAAAGGGATGTAAAACTGTTTCCACTGTTGATCTCCACTTAGATTTTTCATTTTCCTTGCAGTGAAAGCCTGTTGCTCAGAAAGAGACAGAAAATGATGACACTGGAATAAACTGTTGTGCCAAATTCCTAAAATTTAATCTTGGTTCCCCCTACCACCACCACCTTGTTTTACTTACTTAGAAGCTGATAGTTGTTTAAGGGTAAATCCATCTTTTGGCATTCCAGTTGCCTGAGTTGCATGTACACAGCTAGTTTAGGAACATGCGGAAATCCTTTTTTTCAAACATGGGCATTCTAAACCAGCTCAGTTCCTAATTATAAGGCCACTTAGGCTCAAACCATTTGAAGTGTTTTTAGAGCTTGTCCACAGGAGACTGCACCTATTTACTATGTTACTCTAAAATCACACCTTTCTGTTTAAGTAGGTGGAACCACATGGCTGGATCAAGCCTTATAATTATCCTCCAGCTGTCAAGAATGTCTGTGTCTAGACTGAGTTACAGCCTGAAGCTCTGTAGACTGGAGCTGTTTGTGGCTTAGTTTCTGTCTCTGGTACTTTGGAAAAGGCTTCTCGTCATATAGACATATGAAGCATTTTCAGCATCCCCGTTGATAATTAACTAGGCTGACGAGTCACGGATCAACAAAATTCAGGAAAATCAATTTAGCAGTCTTTAACTTTGTATTGTAGAGAAGGAAGATACAACTTAATTGCTTTTCTATAATAGTAGAGGTGTTTTTCAAGTTGTGTTGAAAAACATTTGCATTAATGTTTAGTCTAAACAGTGTTTAAGATATTTTCTATCTAGTTTCTTCTGCCTGTGTAGACTTTATTTTTAAATGTCAGTTCACTTTTCTGTAAAATTAAGTGTAAGGTGATGACTAACATCACAGCTTTACCCAACAACTCCTAGGGCCTTCATTCAAACAAAAAAAAAAGACTAGGTAGGAAAAAATCCTTTTGGGGAATGCATTTGTGAAAGACTTGTAGGATCAGCAAACGTGTTGTCTTCTGAATTGTAATTCTTCCATCAAATCCACGTGGGTTTCTTTTGTTTGTTTTTTTGCCTCTTGGGAGTGTCTGCGTAAGACTTGGAAGCCCAGATCTGCCCCAGCTCTAAAGGAAAGAATGGAGTCGCTTCCTTCCTTCCCGAATAGATACTACTTGCAGAGAACCCAGGGCCATTAAGTCCTCGTTCTGGAATACCTAATGAAGTAGGCAGTTTCTGGCACTGAAGAGAAAAATGCAAAATAGTACTTTTCCTTGGGTCTGTAGTGGCATGCACATGGTGATTATTCACGAGAGAGACAGAAGTGTTGAAAGTTAGCAGTGGAAGTTGAACCTCTGGCTTGCAGATCCCACCTGGGGTTCGTGGTGCCAGTGATGGGCATGTCCTGAGCCCAGTAACACAGCAGAAAGCTGTTTGCTTGGTTTTGTATCCATTTTCTTTCTGCCTTTGACACGGGCTGTGTTACTTGCTGAATGTGCACTGAGGTGCTCTGGGTTTTGCTGTTTTGCTGCAAAGCTGGTCAGTATTGCGGAGGTGCAGCCAAACCAGCAGAAACTTGATGCAAGGTGCGCCAAGGCGCTGAGACTTACTGTGTTTAACACCTCGTCGAAAGAGCAGTGAGATCTTACAATTACGGATCTTGTCATCGTGGTACTTTCCTGTCTCTTGTCACCTTTATGTCTGTTCTACATACAGGAGTATTTTAAAGCTCTGAAACATTAACACTTATATAAGTATCTCTTGAAAACATAACAGCAAAATCATGCATTTGTGTATGACAGTTGAGCAAAATTAGGCTAGTGACATCTCCAGCCTAAATTTTTGTTCTTACAGACTTACTGTATTCTCTCAGTTCAGACAGCAGTTAAAATCCCCATGCTTTGCAGGAAGCTTTTTTATTTACTGGACTCTGCACCGTGCTACCTGCTGAACCGGTCGCTGGCTGCTGGGATGTTAACCCGTTGAATTTAGATAAAGTGGGGTATTTTCTGACTGCTGACGCTGTTCAAACCTCTCAAATCCACAAACTCCTCTAATGCTGCTTTCAGGGAAGAGAGTGTGGAGCAGACGTACCTCATCTTTTGCAGGGTGGTCTAGACTGTCATGGTGGTGTAGAAATAAAATGTATTAATAATAAATGTTCATAACACCACCATTATTATTAGTGTTATTTATTCACAGCTGCTTTGATCCTCCTCTCTTCAGTCTCAGCTGCAGTGCAAGGGGCACCATAAAACTTGTGATTTGAAGCCCTGGTGGGGAGGGGTGAGCAGGGGCAAGCAGGGGCAGAGGGAAGTTCCTCCATGCGGAACAAACACAGCACGTGAGGGTGATTTCTGCTGGGAAAAGGGCAAGGGAAGGGAATGGGAAAAAAAGATAAAATATCTCTGAGGCCAAGAGTGCCTCTTTGTTTAAACAAACTTTTGTAGTTTTTAAAAAAAAAAAAAAAAGTTGAAAGAGGGGAGGGTACGGTGAAGGGAGTTGGAGGGTGAAAGCGTGTATTCAGCAGCACAGGCATGAAGATCTGGCAGTCTAAGATGGGGTGGAATTGCTGTGCGTCCAGCCCAGGCAGCAAGGTGGAGGCTTCAAACTTAACCGGAGCCATTTAGCTGCTGTGGCAATACCTGATGCCTGCCTGGGAGAAAGCCTGGGTTTTCTGGTGCATCCCCTGTCTCCTGAGGGCTGCAAAGATCCCAGCTTGCATGTATGCCAGGGGGGTAAGCTCTTAAATGAGCTTGCAAATAGAAACTGTACCCCAGTTTCAGAGAGGCAGCAAGTGGGGAAAAAAACCTCTGTCTGAACTGCTGGTATGAGCGCGCTTTATTCCGGGCAGACTTTTTAAAATACATCTTTCCAATACATATTCCTAGCATTTATCACAGAGCATGCCCTGAGCCAAGTTATGATGTTTCTCAGGTTTTTGTTCCCAGGGCCAACCCACCCTCAATGTTCATTAGCAAATAAAAGCACCGCATGACCCACAGACTTGGCTAGCAGTACCCCAGCCATCTTGTTAGCATTTGAAGTAACAGTACAACTTGCATAGATTTCCCAAGCAAGCTCAGTAATTTTATGTTTGGAGAGTTTGAGCCAACTGGTCCTACTTCCAAGAGAAACACTGCATGTTCACCCACTTTACCTTTAAAACAAGAAGGAGGAAAAGGGTTCATAGGGCTTGTGTTTCGTAGTCTCTCCCATGGGGCTGCATAACTGCCCTCCTGAAATTTCTTTTACTATAGAATAGTGGCTTTCAACTTTTTTCTTCTTGAGTTCCCTTAAAAAAATAAAGTAAAAGGAAATTGCTGAGGTGCTAGTCCCAGTGGAGGGGATTTAACCTTGCTTGGTGATTGGCTTGTGTTGCTTGTAGTTACCTTTTGCAGACTCTTTTCAAAGTACTCAAAATACTACAAACTGAAAATCGGTGCTGTAGAAACTTAGATGACTGCTGCAATGACACAGCTTTCATACCCCCAGAAAGGGGTAGGCTGTCTCTACCATCTTTTCATCTGTCCCATCTTTGGATTTGTGGAAAGGCTGGGAGGGATCAGAGGGCTGCTGGTAGACTTTACCAGTTTGAAAAGGCTAAGGGGAAAGTGAAATGTGCTTGAAGCAACCTCTGGGGATATTGATGAATGAACATCTGGTAAAAATTAAGTATTACTTACTGCAATAAAAAAGCAAAATGCAAGGTGGCTAATAGCCAGGAGATGGCTCATGATACAGAGTGGATTACATTCTGCAAACTGCACAGAGGTGTCTCCTGCTGCCTCTACCTCGAGTCTTACAAGCCTATATACAGCACAGATAGTACCTACTGGCATTTCTCAGGCTTTCCCCAGCCCTATTTAAATAGCTCTTCTCTAGACCGTCAGGCATCTGCATTCCCTAGCTCTTCTCTAGACCGTCAGGCATCTGCTTTCTAAAATCCTAACCAGTACTGTGAAGTGACTTGTGACTATGACAGATGATTCATAAACACATGTATTTTATTTAGGTGGTCAAATTGTGGTGCCTTTTAGGAAGCTGATCTTCATAGGAGGAATTTTCAGAGAATTGGGTCCCTGATTGTAAAAAGGGCCAAAGATAAGTTTTAAAACTGATGAAAATAGCCATCTGGTATTAAAATAGCTTTCTTCTTAAACGCTGCATCCTCACCTGATGGGTCCATTCAGTTTCTGGCTTTCAGTTTGTATGTATGAACTTTCTTGATGCTTTCTTTTGTATCTTGGCCAAATTTCTTTCAAATCATGATGAGTCTGTCTCTATTTTACTGGATTAAGGTAACAATTCTGTTTACAATGCAGTGAAGTTAATTGTTAAGGAACCAGAAGGTCTGGGTTTCTAAGGAACTTCAGAATTTTCTAAAGAGCTTAATAAAATAATTTTGGTAAATTGACAGTATTCTCTATTAAAACAAATTAGACAAATCATGTGTTCACTGCTGTCAAGTGTCAACAGTGGCTTGATTAATGCAAAGTAATGTTGTCTGGCAGATTGTTTGTAGCTGTCCATAAAATCTTGAATTTGAATGTGGGGTTGTACATTAATGAGCTAGGGAGCATTTTTCACTCTTGACGATGGTCCAGCTCCAGATTTTGACCGCTATTCAGAATTTGGAAAAGTGAAGGCTAAATGATTTGATTTGGATGTGCTGTCTTTGCAAGGGAGCAAACACTCTCTTCTTGCAAGTGCTTTTCAGCAAGGGGTTTTGCTTTGCCTGATGTCTTTGAAGATGGCATATCATGCTTCAGCCCAGGGCTGATACACCACCACTGCCCTTTTGCCTAGCCAGTGCCCCACACTTCCAGCTCTGTCCCACCAGCCCTGTCCCACCACCAGTCCAGCAGACTGGTGTCTCAAAAAAGGTTATAAAAGTTCATACAAGCCTCTATTTCGTGATTATTCTTTTAAACTATAATGGTGCAACGCTGTTTTGATGGCAAAAACAAGCCACAAAAATGTGGCTTATGGGCATACTTTAAGCATTTAGCAACAACTTTTCATGTCTTTCATATACTTTTCTGTTTTCATTAAACTGCAGAGAATTGTGCTTACTTTTAAGCAAGTGTAGAGAACCACAGAACATGATAAAATGTCTTCTTTGCATATAGTTATACAGTTGCATGACTGTGGTCAGATTTTGCACATATAGGTGCATTTTTTGTAGTTGATGAGAATTACTTCGCTGGGAGCTATTTCTACTGAACAATGGCCTTGGATATTTGGTATGTCATTCTGTGCTTATCAGAAGGACGTTCTGGTTCCTGTACAAGATGAGAGTTCTGCTTTATGTGAGCAATTTTATACACTGTCACAGAGCAAGCAAGGTTCATTTGCAGTACTTGGTCACTGATGTACTTGAGCTGACTTCTACACACCTACCTGGGTAATTATTTGAAATAGTATTTAGTGCCCCAAGCATACGATGTGCTTGCCAAAACCAGGAAAAAGTATTTTCTCTGAAAAGCATCTTTCAGGTGCACTGTGTGTCAATCCCTATTTATTTCTAGTCTTTCTCACTTTCCAGCTGATCTTTGACCAATTTAAATAAATTGACCTTTGGGGTTTTAGAGTTAGGAAGGAATAAAGATGTGACTAAAATGTCATGAAAACCGCTGGGTTGACTCTAGGGATCTCTGCACCATGTTATCTTCCCTTTTATCTAAAACTCTGTTCTGATGTGCTTTGATCTTCGAGGATTTTTAAAACACGCTTTTTTTAATGTGCAAATGGCCACTAAAAAGTTTACAGATTCACAGCATGTGTGCTGTGTAAGGCTCTCTCAAAACTGCTTTTGATATGTGACTATATCCACAAAAAAAATCCTTGAGCCCCTAAGCAAGCTTACTTTGTATGATAATACCTGGGTCTTACACAGTGTGTTTTGTCTCTGGGTATTGAGGCTTTTTAAGGATTTGGTTTCATTTTCCTCATTTTACAGACAGGGGGAGGGAATGGGAACTGGGAAATAGTTGTTTGGGTGTGGGAGTGGGGAGAGAGAAAGGAGGAATAATTTTCATTTCCAGAAGGGCTGGGGAATGGAGGCACAAATAGTAACTGCCTTGCCTGAAAACCCAGTGTTGTACTCTATAGTATTGCATATGTTTTTTCTCCTGGGTATGCAAGCCTAGAGCTGATGGGTGTATGATGTCTGGTGTTTGGTTTACATGAACATTTATTTTTATTTTGCAAAGGTTTTTAGTATCTCACGAAGACATGTTTATTGTGCCTTAAAATCCAATTTTCCCTTGCGTGATTTTCAGCCTCTGGAGGACTTTTAATATCTCAGTCAAAACCAAAGCCTGGTCTTTCTGTTTGGCTCTGGCAGATGTTACAGAGGCTAAACAAAGGAAGAAAAAAAAAATCTGTGGAGCTTTTCCATTTATTTTTACTGCAGCCTTACTTGGGTTCTGGTGGAACAGGAGTATGGGGTAAGACTGCAGTGAATGCAGTACAAGTGGTGTTGGAGGAGAAATAGGAGAAGGGTGTTATCTCTTTCTGATTGCACATTTAGACTATGCATCCTAGTAGCTGAACATTTTTTTTGTGCTTAACTAATTTGTTGTAAAACAAGGCTAGCTGACATCAATATTCTAAGGAATCTTAACTGGAAATGGTCATGCAAATTACTTGGCACCTTTCAGTGACCAACAAAGCCGTTAGTTTCCTTGGAGAATATTGAGAGGAGCGTTAATTAAATCAACAAGAATGGAGAGGGAAACGAGTGGTAGATAAGCAGCTGTTCAGAGAGGAGAAGAAAAAAATTTCATCAAGCGGGAGACACAATTTGTGGGGAAGAGGGAGATCCTTTAACTACTTGGATGGTGGCATCCAGTAGTGAGAACGCCCTCCTCCCAGATATTTCCAGCAGTCTCTGGAAAACCAGCTGAGGTCAAGGAAGCAAGCGCTGATCTTGGTGACCCTTCTCTGCTAATGCCTTCCCTCCCTGCCACCTCCTGAGAACTGGCACAGCTTTCCTGCACCAGCAGGAGCGTCTATCCTGCCATCTGTACTGCATGCAAAGAGGCAAAGGTGCCAAATTTCAGCCAGGGCCTGGTGAGAGACTTGTTCTGTTTGGGGTGGGAGACGGAGCAGAAATGGAGCTCCTTCCCACACACCTTCCAGCATGCTTTTCTGTACGTGGTGCTGCCTGCTCTTCTGGAGTGTGTCTGGGTGACGTGGAGTGAGGATAGCGCATGTAGCCTGGAGCCACTGCATGATTAGTGTGTGGGTCCCTTGGTTAATTTATCGAGTCAGGCAGAGCAGGGAACACAGCGAGGAGGCAGAGAAGAATCGTGATATAGTGAGGAGATCTACAGTCCTGATACGTTCTTCTTTTGCTCCCCTTCACCTGCTAGCGGTTGGCTCTGGTTTTTCCCAGTGCACTGCTCAGAGCTGCTATAAACTGCAATCAAACTTGATCTTGCCAAATGCAAGTTAAAATGTCAGAACATTTCTCAAATGCTTTTTTAAAACTACAAACTTCTAAGGCACTTTCCCCCCAGTATTTTCTCCTCTGTTCTTTCTTCTCCTGTGATTCATGAAGTGACCCTGTGCTCCTGTGCATGAAAAAAATGCAAGCATTATGTTCATAATGCGTAAGATCACACAGAGCTACTTTTTGCTGGCACATTTGTACAAGCTCCTATTCTGCATATTGGAATATTTTCATGCTGGCTTCCAAAATTCATGAGCAAGGGCAAGCTAGGTTTTTGTGTTGGACAGAAATCAAAGGATCTGGAAATGTAGCCAGTGACTGCAGAATAAAAGCAATTATCACATGCAACAGTATGTAAATGTGTTTATTAGGAATGTGCATGTCCCTTATTAGTGTGTATCTTAGTGCCACAGTATCTTTGATTCTGACAGTGGTCTTGTGAAACATAATAGTGCTGTTTTTCCCATTTTGCAAAGCTTCACCCTAAATAACTTCCCGTTCAAATTAATTCGCTTGGCCCCCCTTCAGACATACTATTATTTTCTTTTCTTACCAGCCATTAGTGATGTGGTTGACCTTGGTTTTCATATCCTGCAGGCCAGATCAACTACTTCCTGAAAAATATTTGACCAAGGGGAAATGCAAGGCAGACAGAGATTTCTGACATGTTCTGCTTTCTGCGCACAAGCTAGATGGTGATGAGGCAGGAGAAGCTTGTTGGAATAGCCTCAGAGGCAGCTGCAGCAGTGGGGATGATCAGGAAATTCTCTTTCAGTGCTGCCTCTATGTTTAAAAAACAAACACCTCCCACCCCACAAAAAAACCAAACAGAAACAAGATGGTGTGTATGTAGTGGGCAAGGGAGGTTTGCTAAACCTAGGTAAGAAACAAAATATAACTGGCAGTTGGTTAAAGACAGAGGTGGCGCGGTGCAGGGGTGCTCCATAGGAACATTTTCTGAAGCACTGGGAGAGCTTTTTGTTGTCATCTTTACCTTGAACCACATCTGTGCAACATCTGTTGTTTTAAAAGCACATACCTGTCATTAAGTATACATAATTAAACTTAATCTCATCTGAAACTCTTGTTTAATTTCTTATAATGACTGCACAGGCCAGTTTTCTCTTCTCTGGGGAAACTTTGTTTAGAAGTATGCTTACAGCAAGTGAGTCTGTCCTAAAATGTAAGAGCAGCAAAGCTTTTGGCCTTGAAAATAGGGTGAAGATTTCTGAAGAAACACCTTCCACTTGATATAACATGTTTCTGGCAGGAAAAATTTCTTCATGTCACGAAGTTTGTCTGATCCCATTCATGTAGCAGTACTTTAAAGTGAATTAAATGGAGCATCTCTCTTGCGTATTTGCTGCCAGAGCCCGTGCAAGGCGAGGGGTGCAGGTCAGCCTCTCTGTGCCTGTCTCCTGTGGCCACCGGACCGCTGCTGCTGAAATGCAGACGTAGCACAGCGTCTGCGAATTCGTCTCCTTTCCAACTTGTGAAAGCCGTCCTTAAGGCTGGAAACAGGAGTGCAAGTGAGCTCGAGCCAGGGTGGCTTTGGGAGAATGGGGAAAGTAAATAAAAAGTGCAGACCGCAGCTCAGGATATAAAAAACCCTTCCTTCCTGTAAGCAGCGGCACAGGGACGGGGATCGGTGCGGCGACCGGTGTTCACCCACTGGTGACTTTCCCAGCAGCTGTCATAATGTTATTCTTTTCAGCAGCCTCTTTTGTTTTTGTTAAGAAATTATTTCAAACATTTCAGCCCTGATCCTGTGAGAAGGAATTAAAAGTTTTGGCAGCTGGGCTTCATCCGCCCCTCCCTTCCCTCCCCCCGAAAATGCTCCTTGTGGAGCTTTGGCCTTAATTACTGTCCATAGCATCCCTGGGCGCGGGGCGGCCGGGGGCCTGAGCGACGCCTGGGTGAGTGGAAATGGCAATGCCCTGTGGTGAAGCAGCTGTAATAGACTTTCCTGCTGCGAGTGAGGGAGCCCTTAATGAGAACTGAAGACTTTTATTCTTGCTGTGGGATACGGTTCAAAAGCCGGCACGGGTTGTCGTGGAGTCTTGTGCTGGAGATGCGCCGGCACCGTGGTGGGTGCTGGGGAAGGGGAGGGAGGAGGGGGTACCCTGTCCCCTTGTCATTGCCCCTTTAGCTGTTTGTTGAAATGAGGAAAGGGTTAGTAGAAGGGCCCTGAAGACTGGCTCACTGTGTGTTTTCTTCAGCGTTTGTGTCTGGCAGTGGTAGAAAGCCGTGCTGGTGCCCCAGTTAGCTTGGCCATGACAACCAGCCGTGCCAGCATGTTGAACGTGGTTGGAAAAGCCTGGGCTGAGCCCTCCTAGCCGGGCCTAGCCTGGTGGGTGCCACTCACCAGAGAGGAGCTGAGGGCCAGCAGCCCCTCAGCCTGAGGAAACCTATCCCTGATGGGGTCCCTACAGCTCTGCATCATGTTCAGGCCAGGGAAAGAGGCCGAGGGCCCAGCTCGCCCTTCATTTCTCCCTGTTGGCAGCGGTGCCCTAGCTCAGCTCTGGAGGACGGCTCGCAGGTCCCCAACCCCAGCAAACGGGGCTTTGCTTCTGTGGCATTCCCTCCCTTCAGAGGTCCCGCTGCCAGCCTGCGTCTCTGGGCTGCTTTGTCCTGGAAATGCCATGAGTGTGGGGTCCTCACATGCTGGGGGGCTGTGGCAAGCACGTGGGGAGAAGACCAGCGAGAGGTGAGTCGGAGCAGCGGCTGGGGTGAAATACGAAGTTTGTGAGGAAAAACTGTCAGGGTTGTGTTTGAGGATGAAACATGGAGCATGGATGTGCCTGCAGGAGGGGAGAAGAAGGAGCAGTGCTGAGAAATGAAGGCCTAAAAAAGTGGTGGGGTGCACATGGAAATGGGCAGGTGGAGGCAGGAGCATGAGGTAAAGCCCTTGAGCCAGCCAGGCAGGGTGCATCCCGGTGGCAGGCAAGCGCTGCCACAGAGCTGCCAAAACCACAGAGCTTCGCTGCCCCTTGCAGGGGCTCGGCAGGGCAATTTGTCTTAGAGTTGGTAGAGTCCCGTGTGGGTCTGGGGGAGGCCATGCTGCTCTGCGAAATGGAGTAGGTTTTGAACCATCTCTGTCGTACCTGCAGCAGCCGTCTGCGAGCTGTCAGCTGCAGACCAAGGGTGCTAAGAAATTGTTGGTGAAAACGAAAGCACAATAAGGACACTCAAGTCAGCTGGTACAAAGTGGAAAAAATAAGAAAAGAGGGAAAAGAAACACAACCAAGAGAGGGAAGGTGTGTTGGTTCTGTTGTAGTGGTGCTGCTTCCACAGCATGTACGGGGAATGGATGCACTTCTGTGGCACTTGGGGATCCTCAGTCTCTGGAGATCTTTTTTCCTTTTATTTTTTCCCTCCAGTTAATTTCACACAAAAGGTCATGGCCTGATGTGGTCATGGCTGATTTGCAAATCCCTGCCCAGCCTTTCCCTGGTCAGGAGGGCTGTGGATCGTTCTGCTTTCAGGACTGTTTGCTCAGGGCCTCGGTTTGACTCCAGTCCACCTGTTTGTTATTCATACTGGCAAAAACTGTTCTCTGCACTTTTGCTTGAGTGATTTTTCTCGTTTTCTGAGTGATTTGCCTCTTTCCTGATATAATTTAGGCAAGGAAATGTAATCAATCAATCAATCAATCAGCATAGTAATTGCCTGTTTAACATGGCATTTAACAAGTCCTCTCTGGTGGAGGCAAAGATCAGAGGTCAGCACCCCCTGACTCCAGGGATCCACTCCCTGGGGGACACGTGGCTTTTTTGGGGGGGATACAGAGGGGAGAGCCGTGCGGTTTAACTTGTATTGCTTGTTGTACTGGTGTGGTGTCCTTGAGAACAATGGCAGTGATGTGACTTTGTGGGATCGTGGCTGGCTGCCTGGCTAGCACATCATCATAGGAAATATTTCCAGGAAAAATCATAGTGGGATCATGGTCAAATGATCTTTCAGGTTACTCGGAGATTTAAAGGTGATATTGCTCATCTTTGGCAATGTAGCATGGGGGATGTCATCCAGAACTTCAGCTGATAGAGAACAAGTTTCATAAACTCTTGAATATCTTACTGAAGAGGAGAACCAGTGCACTGAAACAAAGGGAAAGGATAGCTTGCCTGTAGGACACCTAGAAGTCAAGTAGTAACATCAGTTGGTAAGCAGACTGAATAGAAAGATTATTATTCCAGGTACAGTTATGCCTCTTGATACTATTTTCAAAGTCATTGACTTTACTTTGTCAGGTAGCAAGATCCTAGAGGGTTTTGATCAACCTACTTTTCTTGTCTATCTGCATAAGATCTGGCTGTCTGGCAGGTGTTTACAGCACTGTCCCAAAGTCCGTTTTCAAAAAGCAGTATTTCAGATAAATGGCAGTTCCTGTGGAGAAGCCATTTCAAACCATTGGTCAGTGAACCACATAGTTCTGCTTCTGTAAAACCACTACTTCTGCTAGTTGCAATACTAGAAACATGTTAAAAATGTACGGCTTTGTCCCTTCCCCGCTTTTCCCTTGACAGCTGCTATGTGGTGATCCCAGACAGTTAACTTACACTGCCATTATCAGCAGGAGCTGGCTGGTTGTGTTCAGCAACCACCAAAACCTCATATGTTTTCCCAACAATTTGATTTCAGAAGTTCTCCCAACAACAAAGTAATAATAAAATATGAAATCAACAAACACTGCTTGAGGTCATGATAAAAAAATAAAATAATGAAAAGGTCAGTAAGTGGCATTAAAACATAAAATCTGAGAGCACATAAAAACAAACAAGTTTTTGGACAGAAAACATCAGTGGATTTGAGCACACCAGAAATCTGAGCTCCAGTCCAGATGCCTGCAGTTGACTGTGTCCAATTAAACAGGGGGCATGTCTCCTTGGTAAGCAGTTCTCAGTAATACCGGTATGAGCGGTTTTGTGTTTCTCATTCCCACACACGTGATGTGCTGTACCAGCATAAGGTTTCTAAGATGGCTGAGCTCTTCCACACCAGTGGAAGCTGTCTGGTTACCCTCCCCTTCACCAGTTCAGGCAATTGGTTGATCTTTGGGTGGCAGTGAGCTGTTTTGCGAAACCTCAGTGTCGGTTGTGCCAGCACAAGATAGCTTCCTCCCCCTCGATTTTTTTTTTTTTTTTTTAAATGTGAAATAAGGGTGTTAATTCCTTCTGCCATTCTCCATTTCCTGATCTGAATGGATGTTGAAATCGTTGTGCTGCCACAACTTGCAGCAGGGAGCATGCAGTGGCATGAGGCCGGGCATGGCGTGGGCAGTAGAGGAAAGAGAGAGCATGACAGGAACTGCTGTAAGCCACTGTTACTGCCAAACACATCACATCACCGAACCACAGCCTAAGTGCTACTGAAAGAGTCAATAAATATTCAACAGCAGAAATATGTCCATTGTGAATTAAATCAACAAGAAAATAGTTAATGCAGGTTTGGACATCCGGTAGGAAGGTGTCTGTAGCTTGCTGCAGAATTGCTTTTAACAATTGAATGTTTTTCTGGTTATTGTTCAGACTTCCAGTGGAAGTTTGATATTTTGTTTCTGAAACCTGTTTAAAGACAGTCTTTTGACTATTTAACACCTTAAAAAAAAAAATATATATATATATTTCCATTGCAGTCTAAACAGAGGAGATAAGCACATCTTAAACTATTGAGTGTCATTAAAAAGCAGCTGATGAGGATTTTACTGTGGGTCTTTGCATGTTGTTGTGGTCATTGTAGACTCTCTTTATTGGGTATAGGGGTATACATCATTAGGTAGTGTACAGAAACTAAGACAAGATATGGCTCTAGAAATTAGACTGAAATGCTGCATCTAAACCAGCCAAGAAGAAAAGGATAAACCTTGTCGGGTCCCTTTTTTGACGACCCTTTAGAGCCCTGGGTTACATAAGAAACGAGTTGCCAGGTTTCCTATCTTGCTGGCTCCTGGTCTGATCGAATAGGGCACTTGCTCTCTCCTGCCCATCTCCAAAGGCTCTCCATGAACACCAGATTGCAGAGCAGGTGCTATGTGATCCCTGCTCACACTCTCTAGCGAGGCAATGGAGTGCATTTGCTTGTGTTTTGCAGCGTTAGTTCATCTGTGTTATAATTTAAGTAGGTTGCTTCTTCTCTGAGGTTAAAAAAACTCCAAAAAATCAAAACCCCCACCCTGTGTCTTTATCTCTGCGATTTTCACTACTGTGAAGTAGTTGGCACCACGCTGCGTGGCAGTATGAAGCCATGCATTGCCAGAAGGCTGGCAGGTATTTTTAGCATAGCCTGTTTGGCAAGGAAAGAGAAAAGTGTCCCTCTTTCCTCCCTGAAAGGAACAAGGACTGCAGGCTATGGTGTGGTTGGATGGTGCTCAACTGTCGCTTTTTAAAGTCTTATTGGGATAACTGGTTGCCTTCACCTATTGTTTGTAAAGAAATTTTTAATGCATGGGTGCTCCAGTTGCCACAGCTGTCTTAGCTTTTGCCTTTCCCTGTCTGTCTCTCCCTATTTTTTCCTCTCTTTGTCTCAAATTAGTGCCACAATTAAAGTGTGAAGCCTGCTGGCAGCTAACTAGTAATTACTGTACAATGAAAGAGAGGAACATCTGTCAAAGCTAGGACAAGATAACAGCTGTAATTGATTGCCACATCATGGAGCTTGACCACCAGCAGATGGCTGGGGCCAGTTTTTAATAACCGATCACAGCAGTGGTCCCAGGGATTCAGTGTGACTCTTCTGAGGTGACTGTCTGTGAATTACACCTGTTCAGAAGCAGCCATGCAAAGCTCCATCCTTTTGCTTCCTTTATTTGATTTTACTTATTTATTTTTAAATCTACGCTCACCTCTGAAGCCGTACCACAGAGCAGCATATGCCGCTGCTCTTGCTAGGCAGGGAGTAGCAGGGAAGAGCGAGTGAGGCACTGGAGCTGCAAGCGATGGCTCAATGGGAATTGGCAACACTTGGTGCTCTGCGGTACAGGAAGCGCCTCCAGTCACTGAAGCACTTGCGAAGAAGCACAGGAGCAAGTTCAAATTCATTGCAAAACAGAGGGATCCCTTCAGAGGCAAGCTTTTAAAAAGCAAATGAAGGGGGAAGCCATTTACTGTAGAATATGGGGCTCCTGCATCAGAATTAAATCGCTCTGAGTACTTGCCCTGTGATTGTAGGGTTTGGTGTGTCATGTCCGCCTCCCCCCCCCCCGGTCCCCACCCCCACAGCTCCTGCTCTCAGCTCCTGTATTGTGTCTCGATGGCAGAATTGACAGGAAAAGGTCTGAGTTTATTACAGCATTGCAATTCATAAAACCTGCAGACTAAGACAAACTGAGGAACCGTCATTGTTTCCACTACAATGTGGGCCCTCTATTTGACTGCATTGTTAGAGTATGTTTGTGGCACATTCTCTCCTACACCAGAAATGTTGCTGAAGAGGTAGAGAATGAATAATCTGGAGAGAAGGTTATACCTTTTACCACACATAATAGCACTTGCTTTGTGGTAGCAATGAGATAAGGCCTGGGGAATCAGATCTGCCCTTATTCTGCAGTTTTCCTTTTCTAGTCACATGCGTATATACAGAAAGCACATGGGATTTTTCTTTTCCAGTGTCTCCAAACCCAAAGGAGTAAGTGTGTGTGGCAGGGGGGCTGGGGGAAATCTGTTGTTTTCCATAAGAAAGCAGAATGTCTCAATGTAAATGAATTGCAGAGACTGGATGTGAATCCCAAACTCTGCAGAGAGCCTGAATAGCTGCTGCCATTCAGCTCTCCTGGTGTTCAGTCATAGGGTTAATTGTTAAACAATTAGTGCTGCATTTCAAAGGCAATAAGACAAATTAGCTCAGGTATCTTGAGCAGTTTCACCTTGCGCACTACCCTCCTCCCATCCTTGCAGTGACTCAGTTGGACAGAGCTTCCTGGGTTATTGTGTAAAACAGCAGCTTGTTTTAAACAGTGCAATCTGTCATTAATTCAGTTAATAAATCACAGCATAAGAACAAGAGTCTTGCCAGATTAACATCTACAATCAATTGGGAATGACAACATTGGCTTTCATAGGCGAAGCTGATCGTTAAGTCCTGGAAAATTTATTACCTTACAAATCTCCTTATAAAAAGCATTGACTTGAAGCCTGTGTAGATTGTACTTATTATTATCAGATAGTCACAGTTTTTTGATGAAAGGTTAAATAACTACAGTTGTTGTGCTCTGCATTTTCACTGAATTACAAAAAGCGATGGGCAATTTTCTAGGGTAGACTTGAAATTTTTGTGGAATGATCCTATTCAAGTATGCAGTTCTTGTGAATCACAATCCTCTTAGCATGACAATACCTATGTTAAATGTCAGAGGAGGCCAAAAACATCCTGCTAAGTGTTCAAACAAATCTTCATTTTTTGCTGGTGCAAACTGAAGTGAGATGTGTTATTTTTTTCCTTTGTCTGCAATGGGAGAATTCTGTTAGAGCTGTAACACCACCATTGTTGATGCTTTCATATCCTGTAATAAGAAAAGAAAGTCTGTGGAAGTTTCCTCTTAAGAAAAACATGTTATCTATGCAAAATAAAGCACAGTCCAAAGAACATACGGTACAGTGAGCCCTGGATCTGTTGTGTTAGTTTGGAGCTTTCTCCCTCTCTAAAATTGAGCAGCTGCTTAAGTGAGAACAGGGATTCTGCACCTTAAAGTATCAGTGTAATTTCTGTTCAGAATAACCAGAAGGTAACAGGACAGAGCGTACGTGATACTAGATTTTTGTGATGTGGAGAACATGTAGTCTTAAATTTAATTGAAAGTGTTACTGGATATTCCAGTGGCAGCTTACCCTGAATGAGACTGAACAGCTGAATCCTGGCGATAACTAGCAAAGTTTCTGTTGTTGATCTTTTTTTTTCTTTTTTTTTTTAGCTGGACTTTTAATAGTTGCAGCTTTTTTTAAAAATGTGCTGATGTACACATATGATCCTGGTAACTGGTCACTTAGCACCTGTTTAGGTATGTAGGAGTCATTTCCTACCTTGTGGACAGGGTGCTTCTCTGGGCTGGAGCGTTTGTGAAACGCAGGAGAACAGTTATCTAAAGGATCCTAACCTAAGTGTTGGTGTCTGTCTTAACCTGATTTGGGAAGACCCTTCTTTTTTTGGGGTTTGTTTTTTTGGGGTTTGTTTTTTTTATATAGGTTGTCTCTTGCTGTATAACCACCCTATTTTTTAATAACAGAAGAGCTACAGACTAAGCTGGAAGCTTTGGTGCAAAGGCAGCAGACAGTGAATTAGACGCTCAGCGTTTTAGGTGCAGGATCTGGAGCCCAGCTTGGTGGAGGCTGAGGGCAGGAGAGGAGGTGATGTCAGCATCTGGGGCGCGTGCCAGTTTGGTGCCATTCATGCTGCACGCCGGTCTCCCAGACGTGCTGGCAGCGGTCTCCAGAGAGAGTGCAAGGAAGTGAAATGGAGGGGGAGGGCAGAGGATGTGGGGAAAATAGCTTTGAAAAAAGAGAAGAAGAGAGAGCAAATGCAGGAATCAATAAATGAAGAAGAGCCTTTATGTTGTGTGGACAGGGTACAGTACCAGCTGGGACTACCTGAAGCCCTTATGCAGCTTCAGAAATCAATTCCCCATCCCGTCACCCCTGTGCCTTGTTGGTGGCACCTCCGGGGTTAGTGTCCTTTGCATTTATATGCATTCCAGAGTGGTGGAGACAGCGGCAGCCAGCACACTTGACATGGAGAGCCCCCCTTTGTGCTCCTGACTCCCGCATGAGCAGCAGGTCAGCGAGTGAGCAGAGTTTGAATAAGCAGCCCTTGTGTCTTCACATGTCTCTCTGATCCCTTGAACAAAACCAGCATACGAAAGGCAGTAAGGCAATGTGAAGGCCTCCTAAATGTCACCGTAATGTCAGCAGCACTGGGAGCAGAGCAGCCTCCAAAGAGCAGAAAGCTTTGTAATATTTATAGAAACAGAATTTGTTAAAAATACATTTGCCTGTTACAGTTCAACCTTTTGGAGTCCTCACTCCTTTCAACTCTGGGAGTGGGTGGTGAGCTGAGAGTCTCTGCATGTGTTTCAGGTTGGGTTTAAGTTGTTGCAGTCAGTCTGGGATCCTAGCAAATGCTAGAAATCTGAGACTTTGGTAATTTTGTAGACCAGGGAGCAGGCATGGTCCTTCTACCGAAAGAGCTGACAGTCTTTTGAAACGAGCCTTTGCTATCTTTCTCCATGTAAACATGAAGGGCCTCAGGACGCGTTCTGCATTTGCAAAACAAGGGTAAATGTGGTGCAAAGCAGATAGTGACTTGTCTCCTACCGTGTAACGAGCCAGCGGCAATACATGGGATACCTGGCACCCGGGCCTCTGTCCCTGGAAAACCCTGTTTTGTCTCTTGGTAGCTTGGACTCTGGAACTGACTGCTGAGAACAAAGCAGACCTGTCTGCTTGTTTTTGCAGAGCCTGCTGCCTTTAGCTGCACTATCATCATGGTATGTCTTGTCACCGTGATCACAGGCACGTAATGCTTTTACAGCATAACAAAATGGACCTGGAAAACAACCGGGAAATGGAGCGAGAGAATGCTGTGAAATTATTGTAGGTAAACCTGTCTCTTGCCCCATGTTGCGCAGAAATCCCCGCGATGGCTCTGCTCTTCCACGCTACCCGTTAAACAGCAGTGGCGGCTGGCAGCAGGCAGGCAGCGTCCCTGACCTAAACCGTCTGCAGTGTTTCCTGGCACAGCCCCAGCCCATTTGAACAACTGGGAGATCTGGTCCGTGTGTTGCGGGGAGCAACTTCTGCTGTTAGCACTGTTGAAAGCACTGCCACTTGAGGGCATCAGACCAGATCCTCACCCAGATCGGTCACCTGAAGTCACGGGCACCTATGCAACAAAAAAATTACTTCCTTTAGCAAGGAAGAATTGCTGTTTCTCTTCTTGGTTGTTTATTTTTTCCTTGCTCTTGATTTCTTGCCCTGTTCCTAGGGGTCAGTGCTTCTCCAGCTTAGGGGAGCACCCTTTTAACACGGTCAGTCAGCACCACATCCAGGACTGCTAAAAGACGAATTACTGCCTAACAAATGCTGTGAATCCCTCTCCTTTCCCTCCCCTTCCCCGATTCCGGCTCTTAGTAGTTTAAATTCCTGATGCTTCTGGCGAGCTGGAGGCTGTAAGATACATTGATTTCTGATTTCCAGCTTGGTGCTACAGAAACCTGGGCTAGCTGTTCCCATTTACCTGAGCTTTGTTTCAGTGAGGTGGAAAAAATATCTCCAATCCTACCAAGTCTATGTTTGGGTTGATCAGGCAGCCGTTGTGTTTTAGAAAGTAATGTAAGGCTAGATATGACATACTCCATTGGGGGAGTAGGAAATCATTCTTTTGTTCTGTGTGTTTGACATTACACAACATTTCCTGGTACCAGATATGCTACTGTGCTGCCCACCTCTCACTGATGTCGTCTTGTGTGTAGCAGCATGCTGGTAGAGCAAAGCACTTATTGCCCCTACTTGCTCAAACCATATGTTTTGCAAAGGCGTTTTCTCCCTGCCTCCCCACTGTTCTGAGCAGGAAAGGTCCAACAGAACATGTAACAGCTCCTGCTCGTCTTCCTTCCCTGCATATTAAAGTCATTGAAAGAGACACCACTTTAATATAGTGGACTGAAAACTGCCAGAACTCAGATCTGAACCCTGTTCATGCATTGCTATCGCAGCAGGCAAGCCCAAAATCTGGGGCAAGGCAGCTGGCCAAAGGTGGTAACCATGTGAGCTGTCCTGGGTCCCGGTTAAATCTGTTGTTATTTGTGGTTTAACACAGTAACATCTTTACATTCCTTGCCTCCTCTCACCATCACTGCTCACACAGGAGCTGAAAATCCAGCCGAATGAGCCTGGCTTTGTTTTAGTTGCTTGGGATGGCTGCAGAGTGAATGGATGGAGCAGTGCTGCTTAGTGGATTAATAGTGTTTCTCAGCAATTAGTGGGCACTTTGATTACAGTGCTTTTTTTTATAATGACCACTTGACTGCAGGTGGTGAAGGATGGCTTTAAAATGTCCTTTTAAAATTACTTTCAGACTCCACAGAGAAATATCAAATTGTACTTTTCTCCCTTCCAACAGAGCTCTAGCAGTGCTGTGTTACCTGCTTGTGGCATATAGAAATACATGCACCTTTTTGATATGTCTCCTTCATCAGCTGCCTCTTGTACGTTTTTTCCCTGTGGGCAACTAAATTACTCTGGAGGGAGGAGGAGGAGGAAGATTAGTGAAATGAGTGTTTATCTGTCTTAATTAGTGCTCTGTTGACAGAAATTATTTTGAGTATTTGCTGCACAGTAGTTACTGTTCATGTAAATCTTCTTTTTTACTTGAATTGACATGTTTATTTCTTGCACTAAGTTATTGGTGTGACTTAGCACAGCTGGCTACTGACTCCTCTTTGCAACCAGACACTTGGTGATTTTTTTGGCCAATTGCTTGCCCTCCATTTGCCCGCAGGGTTCCCATAGGCAGTACTTATGGTGCAGACTGTGGCAGTTTGAAGCAGGGGAGCTGAGTTCACCTGTTTTTGGAGCACCACTGACCACTGAGAGGTTTGGAGCTGTGATGCAGCCCTTGATCATGAAGATAGTGTGACTGTACCCAGGGTGGCTGTAGGAGGCTTCAAACAAAGAAGGTGGCAGGACATGCTGTCTGCAGAACTAAACAAGGACACATTTTGTGTCAGGGCCTCAACCGTGTGTGTTATCAGAAGGTAGGAAAAAAATGGTGGGCAGAAGGGCTTGAATGCTGAGCGAAGGCAGTCCTTGTTTACTGGGGTTTTTTTGGAAGATTGCACTAGCTTGGTTCATTAATCCTCTGATACATGTGAGTTTTTTAGCAAAAGCACAGCTATTCTGCAGCTTGGAGAGGAAGTAAAATATCTCATGGGGTTTGAAGGGATTTGTGGATTTGTTTGGATCTTGTACTGTGTAGAAACAATCCAGCTCTTCTAGCCCATAACCTTCTGGAACAGGTGCTCAAAAACTGCTGTGGAGTTAGGCAGGGTACTGACAATATGCTTCTCCAAAAGCAGTATGCATTAAGGTATGGTATGTATTGATGTCCAATGCTGAGCATGCTAGTGCTCATAAATATCTCCCCGTCACAAGCTAGAGAGAGCGTTCAGTGTAAAATCCTCTGCAAAAGCCCTTTTGTAGCATTGTGGTGGTATACAATTGTGCACTGAAGAAAATGGAAATTCATAACATGATGTGATGTTAATGTGTGAAGAGGTAATTTTTACCATACACTTAGGAGAAAAGGTGTCCACGTAGTGTCATCCTGGGTTTAAGTTGTCCTGGTCACTAGTGGCTGGTTTAATTTCAGGGCTTTATTTTTCTGACTCTAAAGTGAAAATAACACGTGGCTATGGAGGTGGAAGGTTGCTGTCACTAATGCTTGCAAAGTGCCTTGAAATCCTTAAGTGGAGGATACTATAGTAGATGGTCTTCTAGGCTTTGTGGTATTGCACTAACAGCTTCTGATGACAATCCCTGTCTGTCCTGTTCCCTCCCATCTCCCCACTCTCTGCCTTGGGTTTTTAAAGAAATGTGGCAGGACCATTTCAATTTTGAACAGAACTTTTCAAATCCAGTGTGAAAAAATGCCTGCCTCTGTGGTTTACTGACTCCTTGGGTAATGTCCCTTTAAAGCAGCAGCTGCTGCCAAGGTCTGGACGCCGTGGTCACTAAATCATTTAGAGCTGTGCTGTAGCTGAGGGCTTCCAGCTTCTCCTTTTGTTACTGTCACACAGTGGGACCTGGAAGAGAGCCAGGGCTGCAGGCGCCTATTGTGCAGGAAAGCCTCACATCTGCAGTAGAAGACGAAAACTGGATGTCAGCTGCCTGAGCAAAACTTCTCAAAAGTGGTGTCGTAAGGCCCTGAAAAGGGGACTGGCAGATTTTTTTTGTTTCTCTTCTTGGTGCAGCCGGGCTGTTCCAGTGTGTTTTGAATCCTGATCTGTTTCTGTGTTTTTAAGCTCTACCTTTCATTTTGGTGGAGGGGATGGTGGTGGTAAGGGAAGCGTGGCCAGAATCTTTATAACTGTAATAGACTGCAACAAAAGGTCTATTCACTTCTTGATGAACCAGGGATTTACGTGCATTAGTCCCCACTCTGTACGGAGAGGGGAAGACTGTCCGATGAATGGAGAAAATTCCTCTATTCTCTGCACCCCTTGCGTCACCCCCCCTGCACCAGGTCAATCCATCGTGTCTGACAGGGCTGTTTAGTAATTGGGAATCAGCAAACTCTGTGCTTGGGTTATGGAGGAATGAAGTGTTTGTGCTCTTGGCTTTCTTGAATGTTCACATGGAGCAGCAGGAGCTCTTTTATTTATTTTAGCTTTCTATTAATTTTAATTTTCAGTCCAAATGTGTGCAAACATAAATTAAGTAGGGATGGGTTTACATCACAGCCAAGATACTTGTTAAATGAAATTTGTGTATAATGTATATATAGAGTACAGAAATGGCATGCTTGTCTCATTAGTGCAATCAGATGTAATTGCTCTGAGTCCGAACATTTATGTTGTAGCAATGCCCGCAAGATTTTAAAAAAGGTCCACGCTGAATATGTGCAGCCTGTGTCAAGGACAATATTTGCAGTGGTAAAACAGTGCATGATAGCAGGGTGGAATAAGCAAAAGTGAATGAGTTTAAGAGCTTACTCAGAAGTTTCAAACAGAGCTGTATTTTTTTTCCTTGAGTCAAGAGAATATTTCCTACAATGTATTTCTCTACCCATCCCACCTCCCAGTACTTCCTCAAAGACACTGTTCCTGAGAGATCCTGAGGTCACATGTAATCCACTGAGTCAGTCTTCTCCGTGTAGTGAGTTGGCTGAACCCGTGCTCTGCGTTTCAGGGGGAGGATTGGACTGGAGCTCCCGCCAGTGGCTGCTTATCCAAAGCCATCGCAGGGCAGCATGGTTATGGTGGAGACTGAGCATGGGGGTTGGCCCGTTGTGGAGCTGCTTGTGGATCTCTGTGCCTTGAGCTCCTGATCAACATTTGAAATAGCTGAAGCTACTGAGGCAAAACATCTCGTGAATAGTGTGGAGGCCAAATTTGCTGTATTGCAGAGATTTTCTGACAGCATGTGTTGACTGGGGAGGATTATTCAGAATAGCAACGTATCTGCATTATATGTGGTGTAATACAGAGGAAAACACCAATTCTTGTGGCATCCAGCCCTTTCCTGTCAACTAGTGCTGAAGAGGTCTGACCCTTGGCATGTGCTGCAGTCCTTTTGTACTTGTAGAAGTCTGGTGGGGGAGGATAGGAAGGAGAAGTGCGGCTTTCCTTTAAAAACAAAGCAGAGGACAGGAAGGAACAGCTGGTCGGTAAGCAGCCTTCTACTGATGCAAATATATTTTCCATTAAGACACAATTGGGAACCATGTGCCCACACTGAGGGAAGAGCCAATGCTGTAGTGTACATGCTTTGGGGCTGGAAAAGTGTCTTTGTCCTGTTTCCATAGCACTCCACTTTGGGAGCTCCTTCATTCAGGCTCCTGCAAGCTTCCAAAATACAAATATATTTCTAGGGACATGGGAAAGGCTCAAGTTCTTCATTCCTACCAAAAGCAAGTTCTCTGAACCGTCTCCTTGGGCAGGCATAGAAAGAACCACATTTTTGTTTCTTCTTTTAACGTTTAAGCATGACCCTGTGCTACAGTTCATGAAGTCAAAGCTGTGAATCCCCACTCCCCTGAGGTTTTGTACTAGCTGTCTTCATCGCTGGGATAATATGCCAAGAAAACTCTCTGGATTTATGAAACCACAGCCTGACTGGATTATGCTAGCAGTATATTTGGAAATGCAATTGGTCTCTTGAAATTAAAAATAACAGTGCGCTATCTTTCATATGGCTCTCATACTGCTGATACAGCTAATGATTAGAGAAGATTTGGAAAGAGTTATAGCAAATCATAAAAATAAATCTGAACTGAGATAATAATTCAAGAGGAACCTTTGGTAAGTCTGGGCACATCATGTTTTCTTGATTAGAGGTCACTCAGCCTTCATACTTTCTTGCTATAGTCAGTTAATTCTGTACAGCCTGCATGTTAGTGTCCTGTATCCGGTCTAACCAAACTGAAGCTTTGTTTTTGAAGGGATTATGTTTAGCAGCACTCTGACAGTCTACTTTTATAGTTACTGACAGCTGTAGTTGAATTTTGGAAGGTGGATTAGTCCTCTTCCCTTCTTTATACCTTGCCTCAGGATAGCTCACCTGCAGTACAGATGGATATAGCTGTGTTAGGTATTGGCAGAGGCATCACAGAGGCACCACGGAATCCAGCACAACAGGCTGATTGCTTGGGCTCTAGTTAGTGTGATGGTATTTTGGTTGCAGACATGCTGCCATAGTGCCTAAAACACTAGACAGAAATCTGCTAGGGGAATGAGAAGATTGATGCTAAAATTTGGGATAGTCTACAGTGGGGTTTGATTTCTGAAAGAAACAGCCAAGTTTTGATCTTGAGGATCATCCTACTACTAACAATGCTTAAATGGGTCTTAATAGGCAGGAGCTTGAAACAGGAGCCCCCATGAATTACTGACGTGTTCGTCTTTGTAATCGCTGGCCACAGAAGGGCATGCGGGATGTGCGTGTTGGTGGTTAACAATGTGACGGTCCATAGCCGATACTGGCAGCCAGGGTCTTCAGATTATGCAAATGACCAATGCATTATTAGTGAGGCACTCTTCAATTTTTAATGTAGTACATGGAAGCATAGTGATATTACTGCCATTATTTAATTAGAAAGTTGTCTGGGTAACTATTGCAATCCTACTTTGAATTTTTGCATGTTAATAACTGCTTTATACGAAGTTGGGAGTGCCCGGTTTTAATAACATCAAATGTGTAAATACTGTTGTCTTCAGATTGCTAAGACCTCTTAGCAATAGTGAGGGGAGTGAAGCAGTCTGTATACAAATGTTTAAACTTCATTCTGACCTTGTAAATCCTGTTTTCTCCCCAAGTGCAAATCTGGTGCAATGCAAACAGCAGTGCTTCAAAAATAACCCTAATTAGCAATTAGCTGCAATAAATCAAGCTTGGATGGTGTGCTCAGTGCTGTTGAATTTGATACTGTATTATGGCACAAGTTGTGTAATAGACATTTAACTGTTTTAGCTTGTAGCGCTGCTTTTCTCACATTAAGTAAAATATCTAAATGTCATGTGAGTTTCAGGAGCAATTTAGTTGATCATATACACGCTTCTCGTTTAGTGGAGACATGCTTTCTGCATAAAGATAACAGATAGATAACTATGTGCTTCTTGAGGTACTGATGTCTTTATTCAGTATTAATAAATACAAAAATTCAGCCATTCTGGTTTCCTTCTGAAATGCATCAAGTTTAAATATAATGATTTCTGACACCGACCAGAAAAAGCGAGAGTCATTAGAGGGATCTGGGGGCTAATTGGGCTTATAAAAAGGCAAATGGAATTTTGATGATGTTCTAACCAGAATGATGAGAAGTGCATTTTTATGGCCCTGGATACATGAATTTTCTAAGGTCCTTTAGAAAGAACTGGAAAGCTATTCAGCATTTTATAACATGCCCCATGCTGTTCGTAAGTATTGGAGATGCGATTCTTTTCTGAAAACAGGAATCTGTGGTTTTGAAGCAAACCTTTAGTGGTTCTGGGTCTGCTGGTGGTCTCAAGTGTGGAAAGATGACAATGGTCACCACAGCAGCAGTGAAATGCCTCCTTAGCATGAGATTAAAAAAATGCTTTTAAATTTAACTTTTTTGTAAATTGCTTTTACTTTGCCATAGCAATGAAGGTTTAACGCACCTTTTTGTACAGCTGTAGGGCTCTGGCTGTGTGACTCCAGTGGTGCATGGGGTCTGTAAGGAACGGCAAAACTACTCCTGTCCCCCGAGCCCCTTGGGTAGGGGATTGCCCTACAGCTGTTGACTTCAAGAAGGCGACTGTGAGTCAGTCCACAATGGTACCGTGGAAGCTGAGTGACTAATGGATACTACACCAGCAGATTTTCATTCCTGTGATAGTAATTTAAGAGTGGAGCTCTTCTGCTTTCAGTGGTTTTTCTTTTGTTTTTGTTTTCTTCTGGCTAGTTTGGACGTTTATTGCACAAGTGAGTTATTATTTACTCACTTTGAATATGTCTTTGAAACTTTGTATCACTGTTAGATTGATGTTTTGATAATGCAAATTTGGATTTTTGGGGAGTTTGTCGTAGGTTTTGCCAAATTTAAAATGTCAGTATAATATCTAAAAAGTAAATACTGATGAATCAATGTCTTTTAAAGCCGTGATATTAATAAAACTTTATATTTGAGGTACATAGTATTTTACATAATGTTTTTGTTTTGTTCAGCGCCTCTTTAAGCTAGATAAATATTGCTATTAGGCATCTGGGTCAGGTGCTGAGAGTGGGACCCTTTTCCATTGATTCCCAACCTCATACCTCAGTTAAAAGATTACATTGACTGGATTTATCTTTATTTAAATTTGTTACAATGTGAGCAGTGTGGCCTGATGTTACATTCAGGGCCTCTAAAATGGCCATAATTCATCTTCTGACTTGGTCAGTGTGCTTTCTTTTGTTTTAAAAAAATCAATATTATATTATTGTGCAGGAAAAGATGACATTAGTCTCTCTTACACCTCAGTTTCTTTGAAAGAGAATGTAATTATTGGTACTAATTAAGATGGTGGATCCCTAATTTATCACTAGCTAAGTTCTCAGTGTAGTTTACCTAATTCCTTTCTTGATTTTTATCTATGCCTACAGAATAATAATGCTATTCTTATAGGTCACTCTTCAATTTATGGATGGCTTGTGCATTGCTGAAGTTGTATTGAGGCAGGAATTGTACTGTTGTGTAATGAAGGGGCAGAGAAAAGCAGGTGACCTGAGGTCTGATTTTGTTTGTAGTTGCAAGAACTCTTGGTGACTCTGTGTTCTAGTGGGTAAGGAAAAGCATTGAGTGTTGCATGATCAAGTAGCAAAACTGACGGTTTCTTTTTGTGACTTAATGAGCTTTGGGGGGTAGGAAAAAAATCAAGGTGCACTTGCAAGGAAGTCCAATAAAAGCTCTTAATTCTAGATGTACAGGTGGAAAGGTTCTTTTATGGGGTGAAATCCGTGAACTGGAAAAGCAGAACAACTTATAGGTGATGATTTAATCCATGTGCCAGAGAGACCGTGCATGGCTTTTAATTTGAAGTAAGTGCTTCCTCTGGGACTGTTTTTAAAGGTTGTTCTTATCATTCCTTATTGTTTCTGCTGAGCTTTCCTGTATGTCATCGCTCTGCTGAGGCCTGTTGCAACTTTGAGGGCAGGCAGCGGCTTTTACTTCAAGCTGCTGTTGTGCTGGTTCAGGAGGTGTCTGTGGTACTGACTCCAACAGGGCTGCCTGCTTGGCAGGGCACCAAGGTTGCCTATGTGGGTTCCTACCCTCTGTTGTACTCTTCCATGTATTATAAGGTAGGTTCGACTGAATGCATTAGTCAAATTATATTCTCTGGAATAACTGAGTTTTAGGATTTACACCAAACAAAGAGGGGTGTTGTCTTTCTCTGCATGTTTTAGGTGTTCTGTTAGCATGCTTTGAATTTGTATGCAAAGACCTTCTGAGTCTATTTTGAAGACAGGTAGTTTCACTTTGAACACTACTTTAAAGGATGCTGGCTCTTATTCAAGTAGTAAGTGAAATCCCTTAACAACTCGAAGCTTAACCTGGAATTTGTGTTGTCTTCTTCATAATCTTATTCCACTCATAACTGACTGCTACTTGTAGTAGCAAAGATGCTGATAGCGTTGTCAGCACCAGCTGTCCCTCTTTGCAGCCGTTTCTTGTACTGAATTATTTACTACTGGGATTTATGCTATGTATATAGTGTAAAAGTTTTATCACAGCAATTGTGCATGTAAACTAGTACTGGATACAGAGATGGTCTCCAAAGTGTTAGAAGAATGCTAAGGGGAAGGACTTTCAAGGCTCCGGATTTATTCATTCTTCCCTTTATCTGTAGTTTAACAAATAATCATTCTCCATAATTTGACACATTATATGGCTGAGTAATTATGTTCTAATTATGGAATCCCTTAATTGCAAAGTATAGTTTCACAAAAGGTTTGGGTCTTTTATTAACTGTAGGCACATTTCCATGGGACCTTTTTTCCAAATGAATATAAGGGTTCCCAGTACTGGAAAACTTTAGATTCATAATGTGTTTCTTATTGTTCAGACAGTGAAACAGGAATGAGTAATGAAGAGAAGAATGAAAGGATTGAAGGGCAGCTGTTAGCCAAAAATCTTAGGTTAGTGCTTTCACTGCAGCCAGCAAGGATCACACTACTTAAACTTTAGCTGAACTGAAAGGGAGGAGGGTATCTGACTCATAAAATTACAGTGTGATATACTGAAATGTAAGTAGGAGATTTAAGTAGTTTAATGTACCTGTGACTAGCATCTTTTTTGATGACTCTTTTCTGGATATCTTTCTTTAATTCAAGAAAGCACTAAAGTGCATCCATTAGGTGGCTGTTATAATAGTTTAGTACTTCTCCAAAGTGAAAGTCAGCAGATGACATTTTAAAAATAAAAAAATCCAATTTATCAAAGGCTTAAAATGCAGTGAGCGCAAACCCTAGCTAGGAGCGTCACTGAAAGCATGGTCACCGTGCCTCTTGGGTGGAGCTTCTGAAGTGCTTTTGTTGTAGGTTTAGGGCCCATTGTTCACTGATGCTTTCCTGGGTAAAGGCCTCATATTGTCTTACTGAATGTGCTCAATTACAGTTGCCTCCCTTATATTTGTACAGATTATTTCCAGTAATAATCTTGTTTGAATGTTCATTTAGGTGGCAATCTCGTTGTCTTTCCACTAGGCAGTTACTGGCTAGACTAAGAGTGCTTGAAGAAAACACTGATGTGCTAGTAAAGCCAAAGGTGCCTGGTGTGTTAGGTTATTTTTAAGGAGTTTGAAAATATTTGCAAATACACAAACCAGCAGTGTTATATGCTTTGCCAAAGCAAGCATTTGTTATTTGCCAGCTATTCCCTGCTATATTAGAAATCTTCAGGGGAGAAATGCCTGCTCCTCTGTCGTCCTCAAAAAGGCTGGTCTAAGGGCTGTGTTACCTGATATTATCACAGATAATTTTCTTCTAAAATGGATTTCCTAAAGATGATGTGCCCCGATTTTATTGTAATGTTAACATCTTGCATCTATTAAGACCTGGACATGTTATGAGATGCTGGACACATTCCCAGCCATGTAATTTGATGCTGTTTTGTTTGACAAACAAGGGTACGTAGTTCGCAGTTGCCACAGTGCGAGTGGTAAGTGATAAATCACAGGTGTGGTGCTTAGCTGGGGACTGCTGAATTGTTTCCAGTAATCTTCAGAGTATGTGGAGGTGGTGGTGGAAGGCAGACTTTCAAACCTGTTTTGGGGGGCTATGGGATTTGGTGGGGGCAGGAAGGAAACAACAGAGGAAAAACCTTAGTGCCATTCCTGTGTGTGCGTGTAGGGGGTGGAAAGCCAGTTGCATATTTTCACCTTTATGGGAGTTAGACTTTTTTGTTACGTAGGATAATACCACCTTTCATTTAGCTGTCTGGATAAATTTCTAAGAATTGCAGTGCCTTCAATTTTAGAGAGGGATGAAGGAGATTTGTTTTCTTGCACTTGAGCCATGCTAAATGGACATAAAAAATACAGCTTCTGTTGGTGCTTGGGACAAGGTGAGGGCAGGTATGTACACAGCCTTGCATGTGTACCTGCACAAACTCAGGATTTTTTCTAAGTATATTTGCCAGGGTAATCTTTTAAAAAGAAGTGTGTAAGGATTTATTTATGCACTAGTCTTCAGGCAGAGGTACTCAGAGATTGGTGTGTCATCCTCCTACAGAGTCCATAAAGAAATAGCAGATCGTGGGTAATAAATATTCTTCTCTGCCGGAGGAGTTCAGAGGGGGAAAATGCATGATCTGATCCAGAGGCGGACTGTCCTTTAGTTATCAAAATTGATGTAGAGAGCTCTTTATGTAATGAAGTTGTCCAGTCTGGGTTTGGATGGTAGATATTATTTCTGTTTAAAGTTCTGTGGGAGGGGTTTCCTGAGGAAGAGTCTGTTACTGCCTTGGTTGTTAATGGGAATCGTGCTTCACTACCAATGGGTAGAATTGGGCTCTTTGGAGACATCCTATTAAATGCTTTGGGGAATAGGTTGTACATGATGTGTTCATATCCTTAGTACAATTCCCTATCACCAATGCCATTAAGTGCACCATTACCAGCCATCTTACGTAAATGATTTTTCCAGTCTTTTCTCTTAGTTCAAAATACCCTTTTGGAGGGCTCTTGATTAGTTGAACTCAATTTGCTCAAAGGTTAGCATGTTAAATTGGTATTTGGTTTTCATTAACCTGTGCAGTAATATCTTGTCATTAGGAAAGGTGTTTTGCAGGGGCTCCAGCATCATTCATTTCTTGTAGCTAGGTGCTTTGCTTTTTCTTCTTTTCTATCCAATTCATGCTGTCAAGGATGCTGCCTTAAAAAACAACTTGTGCTTTGTATCACGTAAGAAAAAAAAAAACTATGGCAGCATGTTAACCCAGAAGTGTACTGTGTAGCGGGTTCAGTTAGCAAGAGAATCTGTTTCATTCTGGAATTTTTTTAGTTAGTATTTAATTAGGTTTTGGCAAGGTGTTATCATTGTTACAGTTCCTTAAGAGAAGAGTATTTATTGTTTTGCTGACCAAGGCACAGTTGAGTGATCAAAAAGTAACACTATAAAGAAAGAAATCTGGGGAAACCAGTCATCTTTGCTGCTGTGGCAGACTTTCAAGAGACATAGGCTAGAAAATCCAAAATACATATTTTTTTTCTCTTCTTAAATAATGACAGCTTGCACGTATATCTGCAGGAAGGAACGTAAAGGCACAGTTCTAAACGTATGGTTGCAGTAGACTTCCGAGTAATGCTTGGACTATCTATTACCCTGTAATTGCTACCTATCAAAAACGCATTGTATTAGTATAACTGATCATCTTAGGTGGTTCAGGCATCTCCTGCTCCTGTTCTGCCCAGTGCCTCATTTTGAAGTACAATCATGTTTCTTCCTCCTGATGCATCTCTCTCCTCCATACCAAATTGATAAAAGCAACATATTTGAACATAAATAAAATTAATGGAGCAATAAAACAAAAGAAATTGTATTCTACTAAATCCTCTGTTTGCTTTGCTTAAAAAACCAATACGTTACTCTAGGGATAAAGAAAAGCAGCACAAGACAAGCTTTGAATCAAGTGAATTTCTTATGTGCTTTCCATCTCAAAAGAGGGAAGCATTCATTGAAACGCTTGCTGTAAGAAAGCAAAACCAGCAAGTTAATTTTTAGTACCCAAGACTGACAGTAGGATATGGAGTGAGACTTTTTCCAATGCTGAATAGAAGTCAAAATTGTTGGAGAGGAAAGGTGGCAAATTCCTGTCTTCATGGAAAATGTGAATAATATATTTTTTCTCTTGTAGGCTGGAAATTCAGCCTATTCATGATTTATTAATTTTATCAACTCACCAGTTCTGGCTGCAGAAACTGTCTTGAGTTTTGCATAATAAAAGAAAGTAATATTTAAAGTATGATTTTTTAAAATTATTTTTTAAATAATACTGCTTGTAGAAAGATGTGTGACAGTGGGCAACTTCCCTTCCCCCCTCCCCACCCCAGTAATTTCACAATTGCAATATGTACACATATCTAGAGTTGCAGCAGGAATCATATTTTAGCTGAAGTGCTGCAGGTTAGCATCATCTCAATGAAAACTGGTGACCAAACTGATTTCAGGGGTGGCCGTATGGCATTCTCTAAGGTCTTTTAGGTATGAGACTGTTCTTCCCTCTTACAGAATTTTTCTGATATGCTTGATGTCTTCAGATAACTCTTTCCTTCTGGTCTGCCTGCAAAGACATTAATTGGAGGACTGTACTAAGATAGAGGGAGGGAATAAGGATTTTTCAGGGCTGAGAGAGGGCTCAGAGGGGTCATCCTGCTGTTCTCACCCACCTCTTGGGAGGCTACAGGCCAGGCAGACCCAGGTGTGTCCTGGAGGTGCGCAGTGAGAGGAAGTGAGGCCCATGCACTTCAAGTTTTAATCAGGGTAAGTTCTAATTTAATGCTGTAGGAGTCTGAATTTTCTGTGCAAAGCTTTGCTGTATTAAAAATTATAGAAACAATAGAAAAACTATAAAAAGCAAAACTCATTCTTACCTTACAAAAAAACCCCCCAGAAACAACCCAATCTATTATGCTTCATTAAACAGGGATTTAGAAATCCCTTTAATAATTTTTTTTCAGTTCATTTACCATCTTTTTGTTGTGGTTTTTTTTTTTTTTTTTAGGTTAAATTACACAAGTTTGTTATTACACTTGAATAATAGCAAAAGAAAGAAAAGAGAACCTGATTAAAATGTGAATTTCCTGGGGAATGTCACTTTAGCAAAAGAATCAACTTTTGTTTTTTGAGGTGTCACAGTATTAGATGCACATGTGTTAGTGTCTAGGATATGAATGATGTATATTAGAATTTTGTTTATAAATAAAGTTAGGTTGGTTTGAAATGGAAAAAATATTGCTGAAGTTTGTGACATAACGTAGGTGAAGGTTTATGGCGTCTGTTTTTCCTTTTACTTTTTAACCTCATTTGTAATTGTTTGTTCTGCATTTGGCCTTTTCACTCCTAAGAGAGGTTTCACTTTTTCCATGCTAGTACTGGCACTGACAGTTCAAAATTTGTCTTCTGTGTTGCAGAGGCCTTGTGCTGTCTTCATTCAGCAGTTTTAGCCTTTCTGCTTAGGCTAGGTAAGCAGCTTGTTCCAGAAACACCAGCAGAAACACCAAAGATGAAGAGGATGCTCTTCCCCCCCCCGATGTGTGCTAATGAAGAACTTGGCAAATGCATCTAAACCCTAAACCAGAAAAATACTGTCTTCACAAGCTGACTGTTGCTCTCTGGAATGAGCCCTAAGTGAAGCTCTGAGTTTCCTCAACCTTAATCAGTTTGAAGCAATATGTCATAAGTAATCGGGCTCAGCTTAGAAGAATTGCCTGGGATTGTTTCAGGCCAAACTATCAAGAGCGAAGAGTGGAGCAATAGCTTATTGAATCCAAAATCCGAGCTCACCTTTGATACATCTACATTCCAGTTTAAAGAGCTCTTAAAATTGCTTTCTTGTGTGCCTCTCAGCAGCACTGTGTGGGCAAATATATTCTTTTAAAGAGTTTGCTTAGGGATGTAAATATGTGCTTTTTATGAAAAAAGTGTTTTTCAAAGTTGCGTGGCTCTGTCCCCTGTGTCGGAGGGCTGGTTGCAGAAGCCCAGACGGCTGCGTCATCCTGGCCACTTGGCAGAGAGCACGGCGGGGACCATCCTTGAATGGGGCTCCTGGCTTCTCCAGTAACCCAAATAGCAGCCGACTGAATGGGAGTCTTCAGGGAGGGGTGGGGGGAAATGTCATGTGGAAAACAATTTGCAGAGCAGACGCTATGCATCAGTTTTTCCTATTGTCACGCTCCAAATTCACTGGGTCTTTGGGTGTGTTTTTTGTTGTTTTTTTTCTTTTTAGCATTGCCTTTTGAGAACACAGGGCTTCCTCTGGCTGAGGACTGAAGCTAGGTCAACTTTAAAAAAAAAAATCAATTGCTAAATATTAGGCCAAATGATATTAATATGTGGTTTAGATGAATCTGTCTCGCCTGTGCAGCATGCAAGGCATCCTTGGTTAGCCATGTAAATAAGGCCTTTATTAGTGGGCTGGGTTCTGCTGTCTGCCCACCCAGCTCTCGGGTGCTGGAGCCTTTCGGGGAGCACTTGGCAGCTAATGCTGACTCTGGGTCGGGTGCGGCTCCCCTGCTTCCCCCCTAAACCGATGGGAAATGGGAGTAACTTCTGGGAGAGTAAAGGAGGGAGTGGGACATGCGGGTGTTGACAGCAAGCGGAGGGTGCAGGGCATAGGCTGGAGTTACACTGCATAAGCAAGACTTGACATGTATCTTAAAGATTTTAAAGTGCAGATTGTGATAGGGACTGCTTAGAACAAAGGGTTTGTGCCTTCACTCTTTAGCTTCACTTGGAGGAAGGTATACTAGCTCTTGTGTGCTTTCATTGGTTTTATTCTCCTTTAAACCACTTTTGGAAAGGCAGAATCAAAAACTAACGAGAGCAGCCAGGAGGAAAATGAAGCAAAACAGTTGCAGGCGTAAGCTTTCAGCAGGAACAGCTGGCACAAAATGAAGCAAAACAGTTGCAGGTGTAAGCTTTCAGCAGGAACAGCTGGCACAGGCATGTGTCCAGGCAAGTGACATCTTGACTTGGAAAAGCACATGCGACTTCTGTTTGGGGTTGTGTCGGGATCCTGGGGCCAGTCCTGAAGTTTTGAACCCTGCAGAAGTTCCTCTAATGCAGAGAGCTGAGCTGGGCAGGATCATGTTCAAACAGCTCCGTCTACTTCTTTCCCCCAGGGCACTGTTTTCGTCCATCTCTTGTCCCTGAAAGGGAGAAACCTGATTTTTTTTCTTGCCTATTTGGAAGAAGAGGGAAGGACTGGGCTGTGTGGGAGAAGGCCAGGTCAGGAGAGAAGGGCTTGCTATGTGTCATGATAGAAAACAACAAAAGGAAACATATTCCCATTTCAGTGGCACTAGAGCTGTGTATCTGTAACTGAGCTCCTATGTCTGTCACCCCTAGTGATCGAAATTATTTCAGCCACTCGCTGCAGAGTGAATGAAAGTGGATTTTCCCTTTCCTGCATGTATTCAGTGCAGAGCTATGATTTTGTCATATTGGTGTACTTGATGGCATATCATTGTGCTGAATATGTGTGTAGGAATTAGCATATGAAGGTATGCCTTCAAATGTAAATGTGCTAGGGATACTTAACAGCATGTTTGCTTTTCGGCAATGAAATGTGATAAGAAAGAATTTAGATCTAGGGTTTTCAGAACAGTACCTACAGATGAGGCATATGAATATTTCTGAAAAGGAAGTTAGGTGCCTGATTCCTTTGGGCCTTGGCTGTAGATTAGTTATACGGCTTTAAGTATATTGGTGAATTTAGTGGTGCAAACTCCATGGGATCCATGTGTGAATTCGGTTGTGTATGTTGCAGTATCACTATAAAGCACCTTGTTACTCAGTGCTCAGTAATGTAAGTTTTACTAGAAAATTCTAGTATATTATTTACATATGTATATAATAGTATATCTATATATTATTAGACTTGCCAAAAGTGTGTACGCCAAACAGACTTCATTGAAAATTGGAGTTTAAAAAGTTGTAAAACCTGATCATTCATGTTTAAGACTTTCCAGTTTTGCATAGCTGTTTCATCCTCCTAAAACTGGTCTCTCAACCATCGCACCTTCCCAAGCCTTCTTGATCAAAGCTTGCTTCCTCCAAAGCACTGGTTTGTGTTTTTACCAGGCAGTGACGGGGATTCTTCTATGCAGCGCTGTCTAACGTCTGGAAGGAAGGTTCTAGCCTTTTTGGTCTAGAATCTGTGGATAATTATCAAGGGTCCATGAAAGTTGATTAAGAAAAGCAAGGTTGTGTGTGCTGTAGAGCAGTGGATGTATATGAAAATTCTTAAGGTGTCCACTGGAAAATTGGCAAGAGGTTGCAATTTGCAAAGACTGTAAATCATCACTTTATTAATCCATTGGGACCTTTATTTTTTGCAAGATTTCTGGGCAAAAGTAAAGGAATATGAAATAGGCTGTGTTAGGAACGAAACAATCCCCTCCCCTCACATGTGCGCTCTTATGAATTTAAACTGAACCCATAATGCCATTTGTATTTTATATATGTGTTCGTTTCTTTTATTCTTTTTATGTTGACCAAAAAAGAACCTTTCATGGGAGTTCAGAGAATTTATTTTAAATGATGTATTATTTACACAGTGGTAATGGCAGCTTTGTAAAGACGTCTTTTGAAACTTTTTAGCATGCATATTATCATTTAAATTCACATACAGAGACTATTTAAAACATGTATTACAGTGTACATATGTATTTAGGGGCTTGTGTATATTATTTCATCCTAATGGGTAATCCATTTTTTTCACTGTGTATTTAGGGACACTTAAATCCATGGGTTATTCAGCAGTTGAGCATGCACATTAGCTTTGCAGGCTGAAATTCAGATGAAAAGTTACTGTGTTTAAAAAGAAAAACACACCCAAAAAATGAGGAGTAAATTAGCTTGCCTTGCACTGGTCTTGGGCAGGTGGACCCTCTAAGAATCAGTCCATATATATTTTGTACCTACAGCTATTTCCTTGATGTCAGGAAAAAAAATGAAAGAAAAAAACAGTAAAAAGTAGCGCTCTTACTCCTCGCCCATGTTCTCTTTGCATTCCCTTCAGGTTCCAGACAAACAGCGAGGAACCTAGACGGGTTTAATTTAAGAAAGAAGGTTTCTTTTAATTCTTGGCAGTAGCTCTGCCTACTAGGAAAGCAGAATAGCATTTTCTTTGTCAAAGCTGCTGTCATTTGAAGTAGTGGGAATTGGCAGATTTGGAAAATGCTACTTTATGAAGACGTAATTTTCAGGCTTCAATCTGGTCAGCTTTTGGATGGAGGAATACCAATGACAGGCTTAGTTCTGATCTCATTTTGCATGTGTGTTTTCACTTAGACCAAGAAGAAACATGTTAAGGCTTGCTTGCCTTTTTTTTTTTTTTTTTTTTTTTAAAAAAACAGCCTACAAAAACAGAACTGCTGTCTAGAAATAATAAAAATTCTGCATTTCTTTCCGTTTGCTTGTTTACTTCCACGAGTGCTAACATGAAAACAGAATCTTTCTCTCTGGAGAATTTGTCTGCTTCTGGGGCAGTCTTGAAACATAGATAACGATCAATGCTGCTTGTTCATCAAGGAACACAAAGCAGCAGCTTCCAGGTAATAGTGGGCTGATACCTTGTTCGTATTTAACAAAGAATATCTTCGTATTTGAGGTGGGTCAGGCTTCTAAAATAGAAACATACAGGCAGGGAAGCAGACTCCCGGCAGCTTGCAAGGCAGCTCTTTCCCTTGCTAAAACATCCTTTGCACAGAGGAGCAGTGTGTTCTCCTTGGGATACTGCCTCCCACCTGAGTAGCTGCTTGTTCTAGGCTTTCAGTGGTTTTTTTTTAAGGGTGCTAATCCATGACAGCTGCATCTGAATTCAGGACTGGAGTGGTGGCTGTAATCCACTCATTTTTCTTAAAAGAACTGTGACTATTTTTGCTCTGAAGTCCCTTCAAATATTGGGTGAGTGCGGGAATGGTACAAAAGCTGGTGAGCAGCTAAAAGAACTGGAATATAGAAATTATTTCTGCTCAGTTCTGGTAGTGGAACTGAAGTTTATAAGCTGCGTGCAGGTGCAAAGGAGCACCTTACAAGCATTGGACAGCAGCCTCTGTGCATCGCCTGCAATCCTCCTGAAAATCAACTCTTTGATATGCAAAAGGGAAACGGATTGGATTCAACCATCCCAGACAAGGCAGTTCAGGCAATGAAAGCTCAAGCAGAGAAAGCAAGCATGTCCTGAAGAATGAACCACTTGTACCAACTGAAGTCAAGCAAGCAGATGTCTTTCTGCTCACTTGTACTCCACAAATATGGTATTTGCTGCTGTATAAACAGCTATGCAAGCCAGTTTCTAGAGTATCTTTTCATCAAATAGCACAAAACTGTTAATCAGCACAATCTATTTCAAGGAGGAAGAGGACATGCAGCAGAAAAAAAGCAAACCAGTAGCTTTTACTAAGTCTGCAGACTTGGGACATGGCCTCAGCCAAAGTTTGTGTTGGCCCTCTGTAGATGGGGAATTGCAGTTGCTGCCACCTGAAACATTGGAACTTGCATCTGTGTCTTTTTTCTGGGGTTTTTGGGGTTGTTTTTTGCCTGGGATATTTTTTTGTTATCTTTCTGACTACGCAGTTTTCTAGTACTCAGGTGCACCCAGAATTTCTGCTGGTGGCAACAGAGGGACTGCTGTCACAGCAATATTTTTCAGCTCTAGGCTGATACTATTAATCCACTGTGAACCGTGGCTAGAACAGAACAGACCATCAGTCCTGCTGATAAGAGCAAATGCTATTCCCTTGGAGTCTCTCTTGCTGGAAGTAGCTGAGCTTAGTGAAGGGAAAACCCAAACTAAATGTCACTGTTCTGCTCTTTTGATTTTTGACATAAACACTCTAATTAACTTTTGATCACCATCAATTTTCATATGCCCGATTCCATGGAAATGTTAATGTAGGATAGCAAAGGCATAGACACTTATCAGCTCTCAACCAAGTAATATATGGGTGTATGTCCTACAAAGTGCTTTAGGTTTTTGACACTGGTGTGTTATTTACCGTTTTCCCAAATATCTCATAAAGCAGTGGTGAGTGAAGAGGCAGTGCTATCAAAGCATAAAGTGTCAAGCATTTGACTGTTTTTAATGGGTCATTTTGATGGCTTTCTCCAAACCCCAGCTGTTCGGAATTAAATACTGTTAGGTAGATGTTTCAGAATTTGCCTTCTGCATGAGCAGAGGGAATTTTTCCACCCCCACTTTTCAGCCTACTATTACCACTACAAAAGGCTTGTCATCCTACACTTCTTAAGGAAGCCAGATTTTTGGCTTGGGTTCAAACATATGTTTCTCTGCTGCTGCCTGTGTGCTCTCTGATCTGCCATTGGAAACCAGTTTCAACTGATGCTTTTCCCCAAATTTCCTTCCCCCACTCCTGAAATGTTGCAAGCATTTATGAAGTGTGACCGGTGGATTGACAAGAAAATTCGTATCTCCTCAGACCACTGAGCTCTTGTATTTTATGGCCACTTAATAGATTTGTCAATCTGTTTTTAAGAAAAAAAAAAAAAAAAAATTTATAACAAATTTAACCCACCACAAAATATGGCCACTTAATAGATTTGTCAATCTGTTTTTAAAAAAAAAAAAAAAAAAAAAAAATCTGCAAAGTTATCCTAGACATCGGGAACCTGTACTAAAAAAGAAAGGCACTGGATTTATTAATAGCAGTATTATTATTATTATTTAAAGATTTAATGGAGAAATGATAGACTGTCCATTGGCTGCAGTGCATGAGTTTCAAGGACCTGAATTCCCGTGTTAGCAATTTGTTCGTGTTTGTGATGCTTTCTAGCCTGTGTGAATGTGACCTGCATCTAAACGAAAGCAGCTGGTGGAGGCATGAAGTGGAAAGCATGGTGTTTAAATGCATAAAGACTGGCTGCTCCAGTGGGCAGACAGGGTCCTGGGACCTTTGTGTTCTCAGCTTTTGGAAGTTTTAATAACCTATTTGGGGGAGTAGTTAAAGCAGCACACGCTTTGTCCTGTGAATTTGTAACTGTGCCATGCTCAGATTCTTTCAGCCTGTAATGAAGTGTCAGTGAGAGGATGCTCAGTGGGGTTATTGGAGATGTGTTTTTAAAAAGTACCTCTATCTGGAGGAAAAAAAAAGGAAAAAAACCCCCAAACTTTAACCACGGTCATGTGAGAGGAGGCTTAAACTTGGCAAACTCCCAAGTCAGCTAGCTGAGGCATGAGGGGCAGAGAGTAGTTAGTGCTTTGTATTTATCCAGTAAGGAAATATTAGAGGATTTAGCAGCTGCTTAGTTGTGTGAAGTCAAGGTTTATTATAAGGTTTGGGTAGTCCTCCTTTTTTTTTGATTTTGTTATAGGTAACTTTAAATGTTGCATTAAAGAAGAAAAAAGGCCACTCCAAAGTCCCAGTGCTCTATGGGTATTTTTCTTTCCCAAACTATCAACTTTTAGAATCTCTCTCCATGCAGGTCCTGCCTCTATAAATAAACCTGCTGCTTTTCCCTAGTAATCAATTATTGCAACTTGCGGTTGGTGCTGCTGGGGTTCTCACGCTGCCCATCAATCTCAAATTTGAGGTAGGGCTTTGCCCTGGCACTTCGCTGCCAGCCCTGTGAACCCGGCCCTTCAGGGCCACTGCAGGAAGGCTTTGTTGCTCTTGTTCCTTAGTGGTGATAAACTCCTCCACTGTGGACTCTGCGTTACAGTAATTGCAGAGGACTTGATCCATTGACTAAGCTCACAGTGACTTTACTGAGCCATTTCTCACCCTAATTTCTCTAGTCCTGAATCTGCACCTTTAAGTAAGAAGCAGCTATCAAACAAACAAAAACATAAGTTCAAGAAAGAGTAAGTTATAACTTAGCAGTTTTAAATCTAGGTTGTCTCCCAAACTTGGAGAGTACAGACAGGTGTTTGGGTCACCCCTAGCAGTTTTTAGTGGATTTGTTGCAGCAATCGGAAGAACGTACCCCCTCCTGCTGTAGCACATACTTGCCAGACTGCGGAGTTCCCTGGAGCCTTCACCTTACCTGTTCTGGGCATCATCTCCAGGTGGATCACAGCTTAATCTTCCTGTAACAGCTGAAACAGCAGGAAGTATTTGTGCCAAAATGAGGCATTTTGAAGTAGTTATTTATTCAGGGCTAAGGTTTCCACTATATACAATAGTGGATGTAGGTACATTGATACATTTCCGTAAGGCTTTAAAAAGGTTTTTGTAAGTAGATGTTGAACAAGAGTTGTGTGCTTTGTCAAAAGTATTTGAGAAATGTTGGAAGAAAACAATTAGATCAGGTTTGGTTTTCTGGTGGTTTTGTTTTTTTTTGTTTTTGGGGGGTTTTTTTTGGTTTTTGTTTTTTTTTTTTAAATTAGGGGATATGCTTTGTGTTGATTAGCAAGGTTTGTTCATAAACTGATACACTTCCGCAGTATCTGAAATTTTCGCAACAGAAAAAAGCTTCAGTTAGCTCTTTAGCTTTTCATTTAAGTAAACAATAGTATGCATAGCCAAAAATTTTGCTAGCAGGCAAAAGTCTGTTTTTACTGATGCTGAGACAAATATTGTTAATTATATCAAAGAATCAACAGTGTACGTTTACTCCAAATCTCTGTCTGAGAGCTCTCAGACTGACTGGGGGGGCATTGTTTGCAAATATGGCACTGTTGTCCAGGGGCTCCTGCAGTTTAAGGGGTTTCACTTACTCTCTTTTGATCACCACTTTTCCCCCTTTTTTTCTTGTTTTTGTTGCTGTTGGTGTTCTCTGTGGCCGAAGGGAGCGGGGGGATTGATTTAAGGGAGGATTTTTGAAAGAAATAAGGATAAATATTTTCCAAATTATGTCAAAATCTGATACATTTTTTGTCAATCTGACATTTCAGGTTAGAAGCAGGGTGGAAACATTGCTTCAACAAGCTCATCACAGTGATTTATGTAATGTTATCCTTGCAGTTAAATGCCTAATCTGCCAGATGATGCAGTTGCACGCTTAGATACATATTCCAAAACCTTAAATTTTTCTGTTCTGAAGGAACAGTAATAGTAAGTTGATTGGAAAGAACAACAGAAAGAAACACCCATCAAAAAAATCCATGCTCTCTAAGTCCCAGGAGTGAGTGTGAGCAGGGCCTTGGCAACTTTTTTTTGGCAGCATTATCCCACGGAGTTGCCTTGGGCAGTGGTCTATCAGATTTCCAGACAGCAGCAGCAGCTCTAGCTGGCGGACTTCACAGCTAGTGCATTGCTTAAAGTGAAGGGAAGACTTTTCAGGCAGTGAAGGAGGTGGATATTCTTGAAGTCCTCAGCAGTAATGAGAGATGTTTATTACTGAAGAAAACTGTGTTAGGATTTCATTTGTACCTTTGGTCTAAAATTGAGGACTAATTTAAGGGTAGCTCCAAAAAAGTGGAAGGCTTTATGGTTGGAAATGCGGGTCAGGAGGAAAATGGAAAGGACTTGTTCAGGAACCAAAGCTCTTGACAAACCCTTGTCTTTTTGTTCCACTGACCATCTCCAAGCCTAAATACTAATGTTTCTTTCTTCCAAGTGCTCCTCCTGACTTGACCTTTCTGCCTGTACTGATAAAACACTGTCCAGGTCCTCCTCATCTCTTGGTGGCTTCAAGCCTCTCATTGCTGACCTCTTTGACATAGTTATTATAACTTTCCTTTCACTGCTCTGCTTGCACAGTTGTTCAAGATGCAATTTAGACATAATCTCTCTGGCTCATCTCTGGCTGTGCCATCCCTGGAGTTGCTGCATTTGATTAAAAAGAGGAAGGGGACCACCTTCAGAATTAGTGAGTGTGAGTAGCAGGCAAGAGGTTTGTCCTAGAAAAGTCCGTGTATTTGCTGAGTGGGGAGATCTCAGCCGAATCACTTACTCATTCGTTCTTCCATTACCTGGCCTGCCTTGGCTGCAGGTGTTCTGATATCAAAAAGGCTGGTTACTCTACTGGTGGCAGTACATGTTTGCTTTATCTTTAACCTGACAAGCCATTTGTGCTCCGGGGCATATGTAAGAAGAATTAAATGCAAACAGTCAGAGTCTTCTGCAGGTTAGAGACAAGAAAGATAGTGCAAAGGGATTAAGGATTAAAGGGAGAACAGCCATAAGCGGGATGGAAGGTTCATCTATGCACTTGGCTCCAACTAGATAAATATTTATGAGCAAAGGGAATGGATGGTTGTAAGAATGTCTGGGGTTTGTATAAGCAGAGCAAATACAAAATTCTCGAAGATTTTGGCACTATTGACGTTCAGAGATTTTTTTTTTTTAGCAGTTTGAAGGACTTAGGAGCACAGATCCTATTAAAGCCCTCATTAGCTAGATATTTATGGCCACTCCAGTTATCTTCTAAAGTTTGAAAAGATTGTATTTCTTGGTTGAGCTGTACTTGATCTGCTTTTGATATTCTTTTCACTTGCTTCTCTTCAGAATAAGTTTTCTATTCATGGATTTTTGCCTATGGTATGTATATAATGTGCTACCCTCACTGCACAGTATATTTTCAATTTATTGTGTAGATACTAATAGAGTAAGTCGCACAAGGTGAGAGGGCTCTTTGACCTGGGATTTTTTTTTTTTTTAAACAAATTAAAAAAAGTCGTTGAGGGGAGCAGGAAATCTGTTGGCGATGGAGGTGAAAGGAAGATTCTTTGAAAATAAGATGGTGACACTAGTCCAAATTCCAGCGAAGTTTCAGAGAGATACTTGGGTAAAGGCTGCAGGGACGTAAGGCACGTTTATTGTTTGCCTTGAAGTATTAAATGATTATGAGAAAGCGTGCCTGCACTTAGAGTGATTTGATGCTTTGGCTTCTTGACTGGCAGGAGTCATTTGTGCAGTCTCGAGTGTCTAGGTTGGATTTAACCTGCCAACTTTTGCTAGACAAGATAAAGGCTTTACACTGACGTGGCTAAAAACATTGGCAAGCATCAAGAAAGCTCATTTATATAATTTTTGTGATAAGCTTCTTATGAATATATTCAAAACCTCACTTGGCAGAGATGAGTCGAATCATCATTGCAGGAGTGTTTAAACAAAAACTTTGCATGGGGCAGACATGCCGTTGTAGCGCTTTCAGAGCTATTACTGGAGCTAAAAGGAAAATGAGGAGCTTTGTCTGGCCTGTATCGCAGACTTGCTTCAAGAAGTCCTCGTGGCTGTTCCTGTCAGGCAGGATAAGGGGCTTGTCAGTTCCTGTGACACAAAAGCCACTGAAAAATGCCACAGCCAAATTTGCCAAGTACTTTCCTTGGTCTTCCAACAGTAGTGGTGGAGAAAATGTAAGGAAGAAAAACCCCCAGTGAGCACGCAAACTCCTTGCAGAGTTGTGTGGGACTGACATGAGAGAGCTGTCAGCTTCTCCTGGGTTGGATGTTGTAGTAAAGCTCCCAGTCTCTGCTGCCGGGACCTGCTGGCCCAGCCTCGCTGCCTGCTTGCTGGCTTACTCCAGGCTATTCCTGCCAAGTACAAAGAAAAGCAGCACCCTCCTTTGACCTTGGGATGTGCTCAGTGGTGGGGGTAAGGTGCCATTCAGGCTCTGGCTACTGTGTAATAGGCAATGTTGCCCATGAAACTGCCATTTTATATTGATTTCCTACACCCCTGCATGAATTTATCATTAACAGCTTTATCATGCTGTTCTCATGAGAAATTCCAGATTGTTGCCCTGGGAAGTTTAGCCAGGGCTATCTTTATAAAGCTTCGGGAAGTGGGAAGGGGAATCTAAGCAGGGATTTAATTTCTCTAGATGTGGGGGAATTAGAGACATCTGTTCCACAGCTAATCTTAGATTTTCTTTGTGCTTAAATTGAATTGTATGCCTTTTATTTCCATCCTTAGTATAGAATCTCAGCACTGACACAGACCGGTCAGTCACACCATCACTGTTCTATAGGTGAAGTTACTTTTGTTTTCATTGGTGTCATTGATCCATTAATGTTATTTTAATGTTACGTGGATGCTGCAATACTTCAGACTTCAAAGGCACAACACTTCTTCAGCTGGATTCTGTATCAGATGGGTTTTTGTGTTGTGGTGTAAACTTGTTGAAGAATTGGGTTGTTAACCATAAGCATCCAGGGACCGCAGTTTGGGTCATCAGTCATCACAAGGAAGAAACCCCCCCCTAAGACAAAGAAGGACGTGCCTCGCTCCTGAGTCATCCCTGTCTTTGTGTGCAGGTGAGACTTCACAGCAGACCAGAAATCCTTTTAAAAATGTCTCACTAGTGCAGAAAATAGGCATCTTTCTTTGTAGTACACAGAGGCAGCAAAAATACATTTCACTTTTTTCCTTGCACTGGCTGTTTAGACCCCTGACTAGCATTTAAAGTATGTGGTTTCCAGATCTTAGGTTTGAAGTGGCTCAAGATCAAAGTTATTTTAAAGGTTAAGCTACATGTGATTTTATGCCATCAGGAACACTTCTTAAAGAATAAAATTTGCTTTGATTGAGAACTAGCAGCAATCTAAGAGACAAATGGTAGACATTTTCATTGACTTCTGCGCTGTGCAAGCGTGGTGGTGCTGCTGGGAGGAAGAGCAGTGCAGTGGCAGGCACTGGTCTCACAAGGATGAATTCTGAGATACAGACTCAGAGGATTCAACTATGTATGTTTAGATATTGTGCTGTTTCTTCAGAGCATTCCTTGCATCCCTTTTCTCATGTTTGCTTGTCCATCAGGGACTTATCTCTAACAGGGCTTGTGGAAACACGATGTTGGCTGTGGTTGTGGCTTTTCTAAGAGGTTATGGAGCAGCAGGAAGAGTTGGCAATTATGATATTTTGTTATAGAGAAATGTAATTTAAGCACAAAATGGGGAGTGTGAGGTCTAGTTGGTGGCAAGTGGAGGTACTGGCTGGTTTCCTGATCCATCATTTTGTGGAGATGTAGGAGGGGTGCATTTCATCACTGCCCCTCACCATCTTGTCTGGACGACCTCCTGCCCCTTCTCCACCAGAGCGGCAAGCCCTCATTTATAGTGTACAGTTTTCTAGGATTTGGAAGAAACTATGGAATAACCCCAGAAAATAACTTGTAATGTTACAGATCAGCAAGTATACTCTTAAAACACCTTATTTTCTTCAAGTAGGTCTGCAAAGCGTGGTTGTCCTGTGCAGCTGCATGCTGTGGGTGGGGTGAGGCTTGTAGCTGCGTGGTGGAGCTGACTGAGCTTGATGCTGTGTAAGCAATGGGGCACGTCTGGCATGGTCTTCTAACTCTGCTGTCGTATTCATTTGGAGAGCGTTGTTCTCATTGCACTTAAATCTCCTTGCATTACAGATACACTAATTCTATCATGTTAGGATTAGGGGACCCCACTGATAAGAGTTAAGAGGACCTGCTGCTCTGTGCTTCAAAGGCACAACCCTGGTTTGTCTAATCTGGAGAAGGCCACCCTACATAGCCCTGAGGAATTTCTTCTGGGAGCAGGAGCTTTCCCTTCCCCTGCTGAATGTGCTGCCAGTGCTCCCCCCAGGCACGCTAATGTGGCAGGTTGGTGACACCACCTCCAGCACCAACTGCAAAACATGCGGCTCTGCTCTCTAGAGGGACAGTGACAAAGCAGGCGGCTGGATGTGGACCCTTGGACACTTAAAATAAGCTTTAAGCTATCTCCATGGTAGTTGGTAGCTCTGTTTTTCTCTGAGATCTGTTGCAATCAGCTGTGAAAGCCCCAGATATTTGATTCAATATATTTTGAAGTTGAGTGGTTTTGTCCCAGCTTTATTATTTTGTTAATGCAGATATTTAATAGAAGCAGTATGAGAACTGGATTCAAAACTGTCTAACTGGACGGTTTCAAAATAGGGCAGGCAAAAAAGAAGCAGCTTCCAGAAGGTATGTTTGTAGTAGGTCCTTAGCATAGCACTATTTAACTTCTTTTAATCAGTGACCTGGGGGAAGAAAAATAAAACCATTACTCATAAAGTCCTCAGATAACATGCAGATTAGGTAGAGTGCAAGATAAGGAACAGGACCTGAGTGACTGGGATTGCTTTGTGAACAGTGTGTTCTGATGCAATAAAATGCTGTACTCTAGAATCACAGAATCATAGAATCACTGAGGTTGGAAAAGACCTCGAAGATCATCGAGTCCAACCATTGACCCAACACCACCACCCACTAAACCATGTCCCTAAGTGCCTCATCTACTCGTCTTCTAAATACCTCCAGGGATGGGGACTCAACCGCTTCCCTGGGCAGCCTGTTCCAATGTTTAACCACTCTTGCAGTAAAGAAAGTTTTCCTCACATCCAATCTAAACCTCCCCTGGTGCAACTTGAGGCCATTTCCTCTCGTCCTATCGCTTGTTACTTGGGAGAAGAGACCAACACCCCCCTCGCTACAACCTCCTTTCAGGTAG
>NW_008794776.1:3676130-3741450 GCF_000699145.1 Aptenodytes forsteri
CATCCAATAAAGGATGGAGATTCTCCTTGGCTCTCTTCTTGTCATTAATATATTTGTAAAAACTTATTTTGTTGTCTTTAACGACAGCGGCCCAGATTGCGTCTAGCTGGGCTTTTGCCTTTCTCATTTCTTCTCTGAAAGAAGAGAGAGACAAAATGAGGGCCCTTCTTGTATAATGAGGAGATGGAGGAGGGATAGCTGTCTCCTGAGAAATGGCTATCCAGAAAGAGGCTTGGGTGTCAAGATAGATAACCATCTGAACTTGAGTTTTCACAGCCTAGCTGTGCCCAAGATTGAAATCCTTGAATGTATAGACAGGGAAATACTGAGCTGAGTAGGTCTAAGGTGGTTATATAGCCCTATATTTGGCATTAGCACAAGTGTAACCTGAACACTGTATCCCATCCTGGTGCTTGCAGTTCAAGAAGGATGTTTAAAAATTGGAGAGACTTCAGAAAAGTGTCATGAGAACTGTTAAAGAATCAGAAAATCTGTCTCGCGGGGAAGGGCTCCAAGAGCTCTGTCTGTTTTATTGTAGGAGGGTAAGGGGTGACATGATTACAATTTATAACAGCCTGTATAGGGAAGAGAAATTTTATAATAGAGAGCTCTTCTGTCTGGCAGTCAAAACCGTAACGAGATCCAGTGGCTGGAAGGCTATAACATTGATACATTCAGACTAGAGATAAGCTGCAAAATTTTACCAGGATGAATAATTAACAACTGTAGCAGTTTATCCAGGGTTGTGATGACTCCTTCATCTCTGGATATCTCTGAACTGAACCTTTTTAACAAGAGGCTGTTTTTCAGTCTGGGATTAATTCAGACAAGTCCATTGGCCTGTGTTGTGGTAGTGTACCTGCAATGAGGAGTTTTGAGGCAATAGATTTTTCTGTTAAAACAGTCTTGGGATGAATTCTGTCCTTATTTACACCTGAAGAGTCAATGGTGCTGCCAGGATATGTGAATTTTAAGAGTGCTTTGTCCCCTTGCCGTTTTTCTACGTTGTTCTCAAAGGTCTTGAACGGTTACAGCTTGCAGGTGCTGCTACAGCTCTCACTAGGAGAAATGCATTTTTGTGGTTAGTTGTATACCAAAGGGAAGTGGATGTCTTTCCCTGTCATGCTGCTACTTCTCAAGATTCAAAACCATTGGGGAAGCAGTGTTTGCTATTTTTTCCAGGATATTGCAGTTATATTTTGTAAGCTGATGGATGCTTAGTAGGAACTTTTGAAATGGGAGAGATGGGGACACTTAGCACCTTTGATGCATTGGTCCCTTTTGTTTGCAGTGGGGAGGGTTTGTATTGCATTACACTGATGTATGTTTGTGCTGAAGAATTATCTGAGCCTTCACTTTTTACCTAGCTGTAGAGGATCCTGCCTGCCTGCCTCCCTATCCAGCATTTCAGGGGAATATATTAGCAATTGACATTAATGTTGTTGAGAAAACATTGTAGTATAGGTGCATTAAAGTTGCTAGGGCTCTAAGCACTGTAATCTCTTACTTCTTTATGAGGTTTGTGCTTGTTTTGCTTATATGTCACCAAGTGGGTCATGACTGAAATTTAGCCAGCACTGTTATTAATGCTGGAACAAGTCTTCAGTGAGCTATTTTTAGCAATCAGGGCTGTTGTTGAGAGCTTGCGATTGCTAAAAATGCCTTGGAATGATTTCACAAGCGATACTGTCTGTGGTGGAATTTGCGCACCAGCTGTCTGTCTTCAGGCCAGTTGATTGTGTTGACACGTATTCCCTGTGATTTGTCATCTCTGACTCCCGCTTTGCGATGGCTGTGACAGGCGTGCTATCAGTGTCTGATGGGAGAGAGTGAATGAGGGGGTAAGTGACAGCAGCAGCCTCATTACTGACAGCTTGGGAAAAACTGAGATCGCAGAGAGGACTTTGGCCTTTGCCGATATTTGATTTTTCCTTTACCACCCTGTCTCATGAAGCGCACCTCGTTGCTGCCATCTTCCCCGGGAAGTACCCATTCCACGGCTGAGGCCTTTTCTTGGATCCCCTCAACAGTATGTTAAACATTTTCCTGACTTAAGTGGCTTCCTCCAGGCAGAACAGTTGCTGAGCTTTATTTTGTTGCTGACGTGGACTTCTATCCTAAGGTAGTGGTTCCTCATGTAAGCCAAATTTTTTGAGAGAGAATGCCCCAAGGAAGAAGGCTTCCTTCACTGAAAACTGTGGTTCTGAGGTTGGCTTGGCTACTAGCTTCTTGTGTAGTCTGACCATGTTTGATTCGGTTTTCCCATCAGAAATGACAGGATAAAGGAAAGGTATGAGATTTGTACATGAAGTGATTAAATTATTAAAACTGATTACCTACTGTGTATCCTGGGTAGCTTCTAACCTCCAAAATAAAAAAGACTTGCTAATAGTGGTAAGTGCCCTCACTCCCATAAACATAATACATATAGATGTGAAACTACACCTGTGACTATATTCTTAGTGAAATTACTAGTTCAGTTAGTGAGATAAAAAGGTGTTAACTCTTATCCAGGGATTTCAAGGTGTTTAAGTCCTGGAAATACAGAATCATGGCATGCCTTTGTGTTTTGTAGCTGAGAGGTGAATCAAGGCTGCTGTGATTAAATGACTATGAATTAATTTCAGTTTTTCTGTTTTATAACAAATCCACTGGTGAATGCAAACAGTACAAAAGTTTCAATTCACAGACCTTCAAAGCAACCATTTGCTATTGTCTCTTGAATTATAATCTGAAATAGCCCACCAATCTTTTTTAATGTTATACATATGTGGATTTCAAATAAGTGTAAAAATATGCAGGGAACGCAAATAGGCAGCCAGTAATGATTTATAATGCTGTAGTCTTTTTGCCTCCAGAGACCTTGATTCAAATCTTGGCCCAAGCCTGAAGAGGAAATGAGTTTGGTTTTAGACTAATTCTTAGTGGATTTTTGTCCACATTACAAATGATGTGTGGCTTATCTGGCAGTCAGAAACCTTCCTTGAGTAAAGACTGAATTAGAGAATGTGTTTTAATAAGGCTTAATGGGGAAATGTGTCTGGATGAAGCTCTGACCAATTTTGCATCGCTTGTCTTTATAAGCACTAAGTTTGGCAGAAATTAAAAAAAAAAAGAGGGGGGGAAACACAAACTGTTAGTAAGGGGTATACTTATAATTTGCTATAGAAGAAAGCACAGTCTCTCATCACGAGTCTGTAATGGTGTTTGTACCATCTTGTTTTGTATTTATAGTATTGTATTTCTGTTCTTCAGCTCATGAGTTTTGCCACATGAGAGAGCCTCTGTTCTAGCACAAAGGGATCTTTTTCTTTCTATGTCAATCTGAGCCAGACACTGAGTTGTCTGTCTTGAAGGTGGAGGGACTACAGCAGCAGCAATAAGTAATGCTTGAAAGTACTGTGCACATGGCTCCTAAATAATTCAGCTGGCAGGTAGCTTGCACTTCCGCTCGCCCTTTAAAATGAGTGCGTTATCTGAGAGCCTGCTTTTTGGTTCTGAATTCTTGGAAGTGATTTCAGAGGAAGGTATTTGAATTGTGCCTAAAATAATTTATGCCAGAAAGAGCTTTTGGGACAAGAAAAGTTTGAGACCTTAAGCCATGGGGTGCTGCTGCCTCACATTGCAAAGGTGACGTGGAGGGCTCTCAGCCCCAGTCCCTGCACAGGGGCCGCTGGGGACCTGCACAGGGTCTTTGTTTCTGGCAGCTCGACAGCTGGATTTCTTTGTGGGCAAACTTGCTGGAGAGCCCAGATCTGTTTTCTTTCATGTGCATGAAAACTGGGGGTGGTGGGGAGGGAATACATCAAATTCCTGCACTACCCTCAAAAGAAAGACATCCTTCTTAGCCGAGCTGTTTGAAAAATGATCTTTATTTCCTTTACTATTCCCTTCCCAATGTCTATATTCTTTTGTTCTCAGCACTTCCCTTCCAATGACTGACTTACCCATTTTTACCTTGGCTGAAGGCTGAGATTAACTCTGTGTGTGTGGACTGTACAGGCAGCCTCAAATTACGTATTTCAATATTAGGGAAAGGTCCCAAATGAAATATTCTGGGGAGCAAGCAGCAAGGGGAGAGAAGGCAGGCAGGGAAGGTACGCTGGACTGACTGACTGAGCAACTTGTCAAAAATTCTGTGATACAACTACCCCTGCTGCCAGGGAGGTGAGCACGGAGCTATTTTCGGGATTCCCCTGACTCTCTTTTTGTCACTTGGTAAATGAACCTTGTGGTATGAATCCAGACACTCAGTGCTGGGGAATGAAGAAAAGCAGATTTAGGAAGTTGCTTGTTGGTAACTTCACATTGCAGTTTTGCAACTGGTTGACCCTGTGCTCTGCATGGGGGTCAGAGTGGTCTGAAGCTGTTCAGGTGGTTGGTCATGTCTAATTTTTAAACTGTTAATATGACTAATTTATGAACTAGTCATTTGTGCGTGCTGCCTTTAGTTTTTGCAAGTCTTTGTGGCCCAAAGGTTCACTTCAGATGTGTGTTGGTGATCTCCAGGAACTGACCTGCCTAGATTTTTCCTTGTAGCTGTTGGACAGAACAAATTTGAGTCCTGTGTTTCTTGAAGTCAGATAAATACTGGTTCATTTATTTAACAGATTATTTATACTCTGTGTGTTTGTCTGTTAGGAGTGGTGTCTGTGATGAAAAAAGAAAATGCAGTAGTATATCTTAACTGATTAATGTGAAGGCAAGTGCATCAGGCGTTCTAAAGCGAGTGCATCAGCTGCTTCTAAAACAGTGTTTGCTGTTTAGTTATCACTATGAATCTCTGAGTTTGTGCTAATTTATTAGTTAATCCATTTAATCTGTTATAAAGAGATTCAAACCTGGAGTTTTGTGTATTGTTCTTTTATCCCCCCTTAAAATTAACATCTTTCCATTTACTCAAATCATAAGTCACTGTGGCATACTCAGGGCATCAGGAATGTTTGGTTCCTTTTGATAGAAGGAACTTATAAAAAGGTGCAGTGATAGGAGTTTCTTATTCAGATTTCTAGCCACTTAATACAAGCTCTGACTGATAAGAGTGACTGGAAATAAGTATATACATTTTACTGCAGTGTCCTTAAATATCCTTAACACTTGAGCAAACGCCTATGAGTTTATTTAAATAATATGAGCACGTTTGGATTTGGTGACCTTTTTCAGTCAAACTCTGGTGGAGCTTCATCATCTCTTCTGAATGAGATGATTTGACCTTTATCAGGAATTTAAAACCTCTGGACCCAAAAGAAGAATCCAAAAAATCTTCTTTTCTCAGAGTAATTATAAGTGTGTAGATACATATAGCAGTACCATTTCTTTTTTAATTGAAGTAATTTGCTCTACCCAAATATGTGCAGATCCTCAGCATCATTAAAGTAGGCTCAAGTGAAAGAAAATTCCTGGGGTGGTTCTTGTTGAAAGTAGTTGCAGAAAATGCATTTTTCACAATATACCAGTTTTTGTCTTCATTTTTTTCACAGTTAAAATGCTTCCCTATGGAAACCAGGTGGGGGTAATGAGCATGGTTATTTACACAGATAACTTCAAACTTGCATCAGAAGAAAAGACAGTCTGTGGCACATGCATTACTGTGCAGGGCCAAGCTTTGCAGGCAAAGATCCATTTTTTTCCCCTTGAGGAGGTTACAGGGGTCTTAACACAATGAAATCCTGTTTCCTCACTGTTTTCTAGACCCAAACACAAGGTAAATCAGCTACTTCTGCAAAAGTAGTATTCTGGGGGGAGAATGAAGTCCACACTGCTGTGGGAGTAAATTCAGCTGGAGTAGAAGATTTCCTCTTCCTCTGCTGCACCCAAGTACTTTGCTTGCTTGTTTTATGTCTACAGCCCTTAATAAACCCCTTAATTTTTGTGTGGTTAGCTTTAATTCACAGTTATCCTTTTTCAATTTTTTTTATTTCCTTCATCTCTGTAACCAACAAGCTGCATTAATCCTTTCTGTATACACAGATTCATAATCTGTTGTTGAAAGTATTATCCTTTTCTTTTAGGGATCAGATGTCAAAAGCATAGTTTGGGATTCTCCCTTTTTCTTCAGATTGCTGTAGTGCTGGTTGATACTGTGTTTTTTTTCTTCATTGGATGTAGGATAAATCACTCTTTTCCTTAAGTACTTATATAGCCTGTCTGAAAACTCTGTAGCCCAACGTAATGGTTTTACCTTTGTAATGAAGGGTTACTCTTCTTTTAACAGAAACAAAGGCAGAGAGACTAGGGGTGCAGATTCATTAACCCTGTGGGATTTTGCTGCAGCAGCTGAAGGTGATTTAACTGTGATCAATTTATAGTTTACAGTAATCCATCAGGTTATGAACTGCAAGGGCTGTGGGCTGGATAAGCTCTCTTCTGTCAGCTGTACTTGCGGAGTTGTAAATTCCAGCAGAAGGGCAGGGAGGAGTCAGGTAATAGCTCTTTCGGCCACTGTAATTAAATCTAGCAGAGATCACAGATCCAGAGTGCTGAGACTCGCATAGCTAAAGGGATAACCCAGCTAGCTCAGCACAGTGATGAGTAGCTTACTTGTGGGAGTAGCACACAGTTCAGGACACCTGCATTGCTGCTGCAGTGCCACAGAAGTGTGAATTTTCTGTGTGAATTTTGCACCTTCTGTTAACACAGGCTGTTGTGGTGGGGTCCTATGGCTGTGGATGGGGTGGCCAGCTCGAAAGGAGGCCAGTGCACATTGCAGTTGCAGTCCTGTGGTGCCTGTCAGCATAACCAGCATTGCTCAAGCCAGTCACGAAGTTGTCCCGACCAAGCCCCAAACTTTGTGCCTTTCAAATGTTGGTACTCCAGAAGCATTGTACCTGCCTTTCTGCTAGGTGCTTGTTCTGCCTGGAGCCTTGGGAGGAGCTTTGGTAATGGTTTTCCTGCGATGGTCCTGAAATTTCAATCTCAATTACTTTCAGCTGCACTTTTCTGAGAACTGTGCTTCTACAGTACATGCTAAATTGTTTGGAAGGACTACATATGCCTCAGGATCAAAATGCAACAGGAAATGTCAGCAGCATGTCTAAATAAACATCTCTGTCTCTTACAAGAGTGTTTAGCAGCTCTGTTCGCAGATGTTTCTATAAAATGTTAAATACTGTGCTTTCCAAACCTCCAAAATGTTTGTAATCCAGTAAATAGAAAAGGACAGGGAAACCAGCTGAGGAAGGTATGTTAAAGAACAGGAGAACCCTAAAGAATTAGTGGCTCTTCAGAAACAAAAAGTGAAATTGGGTCCTGGGAATTAGTATTTCATTGATAACACTGGGTTTTAAGATTATTTATTTCTGAGGTGTGGTGTTTTAGTGTGTAAAAGTACAGAAGGCAATAGGGGTTAGCTTAATGCAAGTAAGGGGCTTTGTGATTGTTGTGTGAGTTTAATGTATCAGGAGTTTCTACATGCATTTTTGTATCAATAGCCTGATGTGTTTATCTACCAAGTTTTAGAAGTGCAAAACCTGAATAGAACTTAGTGGTTTGTTTGTTTTTCTTCGTGGATCCTTTGCATCCTCTTAACATGCTAATTCATTTTTTCTAATTATTTTTACTTTGGTATGCTATGGGGAGAAGGGGCTTACTCTTTCTTTTACAGTTCCCCTTTGTGTTTTCTGTCTCTTCATTCTTTCATCACACAGTATGTTTCAACTCAAGCTCAGGGTATTGTTTGTTTAAAAACTCTTCAGTGACTTTGCTAACTGAGGCAGTCATGGACACCTCGTCCTCCGCTTCTCAAGTTCTGCGGTCCGCTGCATGGCGTCAGTACTGCTGTCTCTGGCTACCTGGTGAACTGGGTCAGCAAACTGGTCCAGTTCACTGTGCTGCTGCCCAAATGTTTGTGCTGGTGCTGCGTCAGGGACTGCTAAAGCCATTTTGAGTTGTCTCACAGGTGACTGCATCGCCCCTTTGGCCGGGAAGGAAAGAGAAGGGCTTTCCCAAGGTCATTCTCAGTAGGTCAAGGCACAGTTGGGATGGGTAGCAGGGATGGGGACCCGACATACCGCTGCGGAGTGCTGGCCCTTGCACCAACACCTCCTTACTGGCCAGCAAAGACAATTAGCGCCTTAATTCTAATCTCCCTGGGTGCTTCAGCAGTCTGTTTTTCTTTCAAATGCTTTAAATGCCAGACCTGTGATACTGTGAAGTACCATAAAGTGAGATTAGATAAAGGGAAGTAGCAAGTGCGTGCTGAGGGCAAAGCTAGTGGAAGTTGCCTAAATGAAACCGTTGCGTGGGGACAGTGGTGCAGTGCAGGCTTGGCGCTGTGCGTGGAGCAGTGGGGCTGTTTCTCCATGCATCTGTCCCCGTGTTTCTTGGCTCTGGAAGGAAGCACCGCACCATGTGTCATGGTTCGTGCTTGAGGCAGGTGCTGGGATGCTGAAACCTGAGATATGGAGTTAGGGGATGGAGCTGGGAGAAGGCCCTTCACTGGGAGTTTTATCACCTGCAAAGTTGAGGATGGGATAATTGGCTCATCTGTAAAGCCAGCTGATCTCTGTGAATGAAAGGCAGATCAGGCTGAGAACAAGGTTTGACTACTTTGTGTAAAATACTGGGTTTTCAGAAGTGTTTAAATATTTCTTTTCCCATCTGTTTTACAGTTGCCAAACAGATTTGCTAATGGCTTAAAATATCAAGACAAGAGCAAGGGGTTAACTCCAAAACTCATGACTCCTGTTAAGTTTGGCCGGTAAACCTTAAGGCCCTTTTTACAAGAGCTTATTATTTGTTTGGTGCCAAATGTACTTATTTATTTATTTGTTCACCTGAATTGTTGGAATAATAAGAAAAAAAATCAAGGTTAGTTCTTTGTTGTTTGTAATAGATGTAATTGGGATTGATAGCTAATGAACTTCCAGTATTTTAATACATACATGAAACTTTCACAATGAGTTCATGAGGGAATTTAAAACAAGGATAAAAGATTTTCCCCGTGGCATCTTTGGAGAAGGCATAATAAAAGTGCAATCTATCAGGATAGTGGAGGATAGTTAACACTAAAGAAAAATGACATTTTTACCTTCAGAGTTCCCCAAGACTGTTCTTATTCAGAGTTTCTCATTCACTTGAAACTTATCTGACAAATGCCCTTTTTGTGCAGAGGAAGTGACTTTCTGCTGTGCTTGGTTAAAAACTTAAGGACTGAAAACCACACGTGTTTTATCTGCAGTGTTTTTGTGCTGGTTTTGGCTGGGACAGAGTTAATTTTCTTCACAGTAGCTAGCATGGGGCTGTGTTTTGGATTTGTGCTCGAAACAGTGTTGATAACACAGGGGTGTTTCAGTTATTGCTGAGCAGGGCTGACACAGAGTCAAGGCCTGTTCTGCCTCTCACCCCACCCCACCAGCGAACAGGCTGGGGGGCACAAGAAGTTCGGAGGGGACACGGCCGGGACAGCTGACCCCAACTGACCACAGGGATATTCCACACCTTATGACGTCATGCTCAGCATATAAAGCTGGGGGAAGAAGAAGGCGGGGGGGCGTATGGAGTGATGGTGTTTCTTCCCAAGTCACCGTTACGCGTGATGGAGCCCTGCTTTCCTGGAGATGGCTGAACACCTGCCTGCCCATGGGAAGTAGGGAATGAACGACGGGGAGGAGTGAATGAATTCCTTGTTTTGCTTTGCTTGCGTATGTGGCTTTTGCTTTACCTGTTAAACTGTCTTTCTCTCAACCCATGAGTTTTCTCACTTTTACCCTTCCGATTCTCTCCCCCATCCCACCAGGGTGGAGTGAGCGAGCAGCTGGGTGGGGCTTAGTTGCTGACTGGGGTTAAACCACAACAGTTTTGCACTGTAATGTCAGATAGGAAACAGTCAGGACTTGTGTGATGCTGTCAAGTATCGCAGCAAAGAGGAAAGATGCAAAACCAACTCTTAGATGCCTTCACTCTTTAAATGAAAGGATTGAGAATGGTACGTGAGAGCCTGGTGGGCTTCAGTATTTAAAAGTGACTACGTTGCTTTGGACCATCACTCTGAGTCACCCCTATTTGGCATGTTCGCATTTGTTAAAAGATACATTGCGGTCTCTGTGGCTTTGAAATTTTGGCTATCCAGGGAGGAGGAGTTGTGTCTCTCGTAATTTGTGTTTGTGACAGTGCTTTCTCTTTCCCTCAGCTTTCTGAAGCAATGCTTTAATGCACTCCAAGGAAAAAAGCATTCACTGTGTGGGAAAAAATATCTCTGAAGCCCAAATCAATGGGAGGACCCAGGGACAGTTAAGAAATCCCTTTAAACTCATTTAATAAGGGAATTGTTTAGATTTCAAGCTTTATGTCTTTTAGATCTGAAACAGGATGATTTGGGAACCTTTGATTACATTTTTGGGGATAGTTTCCTCCTAAATGACAGCTACAATTTTTAAGTTCCTTTTAATCCCCCAACCTTGGCACAGCTGGGCTTTTGGTGTTGATACACCAAATCCTCAAATGAGGATTGCTCATTTGAATGGACTCTCCCGTTGGATCCACAGTGTGATCATATCAGGCTAACCTATGTTCACTTGTGTCTCCTGCTTTTGGGACGCTAACCTTCAGGAAGAAGACAAGGTGGATAGGTGGGTCTGTGTTTTCTTAAACTGTAATAGCCATTTTGTCAGATTCCTCAGTGATTCCTGTTTTTTTGAGTTGGCATAAACTGAGTTAATGATTGTTCTCTCTTTTCCACCACTGTGAGTCTCCTTATCTCAGTGGAGTTAACAGCTGCATAAAACCATGTAGGTGAATGCAGAATTGGATGTTAGATGTTACATGAGACATCGCACTTGTTCTCTTGGACACGTTGCTATTCATGCCTAAGTATTCTCATTTCCTTGCTGCCAAATCATCACTTAAATGTTAGAAACTGAATCTAGAAGAATCTGTGCATTGTGTTCTGGTAGCAGGAGAGAAGGACAGAGTGGCCTGTGCTGTAGCTGAGAGGCCCTTCTCTCCTGCTACCAGAACACAGAGTGGCCTGTGCTGTAGCTGAGAGGCCAAGCTTTAAGAAGCTCTAAGCCGTGGAATAACATGTTGGTTTTGACTGCTCTGTGATGCCAGGAGAGCGTCATGCAAGAGTGAATGTAAAAACAGAGGTGGAAAAATCAGGCTTTTGAATTTAGGGATTAGCTTTGGGCTGGGGGGGAAATGTGATACCCACTGCTTCAAATCTACGCCAGGAAAAGCATTTTGTGTTTTGGTTTTTTTTTGTACCATTGGCAATGGTTTCTACAAACAAAACAAATGTTTACCTGGGTCTCGTGTATGAGAAATTCTCAGCCCCCATATTGCCCTGAAGTCACTTAACTGGCCTCGTGTTTCCAGTGTGCTTATCTGGCTTTGCAAACTCTGAAGAGATTTAAAGTCCGTGTTGCTGCTCTGATATGTCACTTTATCTGTCAGCCAGGACTCTCTTCTGTGCTCTTTGTATACATGTGCCCATGCTAGCCAGGTGGTGCTGGATTTGGGTGCCATCCAAAGTAGCGCATTAGAAAGGCCAGGTTGTGTGTCATATTTCAGAAGCCAAGAAGAGCTGCCAGTTCTACTCTTTTGGTTACAAACAGCTTGACTTAATGTATTGATCATGTTGTCCTCGCTATTCTCAAGCTGATTTTATCTAAGACACTCAAAAGGATAGAAGGTTGAAGCTGTACAAATCCCACTTGTTGCCTCCTTTGTAGCTAATATCTGTGTTTGCATTTGCTGTGTGTCCTAGAAAAATCTGCTCTCTACCACCAACATGAAATCCTTTCTTGTGTCAGAAGGAGATTTCTATGTTGTTTGTCGCTTTTCCTGGAGCACAGTATGATCTAGGAGCTGTGAGTTTGTAGATTCTCCTCCTAGATTTGCCAGAGGACTGATGGTTGATTTGGGGCAAGTTGCTTCGTATTTGTTCATTTCTCATTCTGTAAAATAGAGGTCAAAATGCTGATTCCCTTTGTGTTGTGCTTTAAGAATTGCTAATGAAAAAGGCCTGATAAAAGCCAAATGGTGATGTTATTTATAAATTATGAAAGAACTTTCCCTCACCTTCTCAGCATGCTTTTTTGATTTCTTTTGCTAGAGAAAGTCTTTCCCTAGTGGGATTTGAAAGCCACAAACCTCATCTGTATCAATAACAGAGTAATGTGCGGATGGGAAGTGTACTCAGTGTGGAAAGAGAGATGGGGGATGAATTGCCGTTAAGCACACGTTAATTAACATGGCCCTGCACTCCCCAGGTTGCTGCCTTCTGTGGGATGGGTAGGTGTTTAAGCTGGTCTTTCTGGTTTTTAAAGCCTTTATATTGTCAGTCTGTATCTGTATGGTTTGAGAAGATATTTGCTTCTGGCATCATTGCAAAAAGGGTGCTGGTCTCTCGGTCACCTATTTCTACAGATCTTGCTGAAACCTGAGAACTAATGCTTATAATTTTGCTTGGTCACAGTGGGGACCTTGGGAAATCCATATCCTTCACTGAAAACAAATACTTGGAAGCACTGGTGTTTTAAACCCCTTTCTGCTTTAGTGAGTGCTTCTGGTCTGATGTGTAAAATTTCCCCTTCTGTCCTTCTGTCTGCTTTTTGAAATTTAGTATTCTTGATATTATCTTTTTATCTGCAGTTTTTACTGTCATAGGGCTCCCTGAATTCCTTGACAAGAGCTGCTTTACACATGAAAGCAAGATTATCAAGGGCTACAAGAGAGACGCTGTGACCCGTTGGGTACCATGTTTGGGAATAGGGCCGAGGCGCTCAGGGCAGGCAGAGCTGGAGGATTTTGCAGATATCGGCGGCACTTTGTCGCTTAGCAACAGCCTCCTGAGATGGAGGTGGTGGCAGAGAGGATGTCTGCCCTGCCGCTGCCTGAGCATCTTCTCACTCTGCCTGGCCAGGGGCTTCGCACTCGTGCGTGGGGTCACGCTGCTTGGGTGCGATGTGCCATGGGAATAGGTGGGCACCAAGAGTCTCCTGGATTACAACTGTGATGGGGATTAGAGCTTTATTAATAAACAGTAGCTGTGAAATGCTTTTATAGCTCTTTTTCATCTTGAAAGTTCCTTGTATCGTAACACTACTGAGAGAGATGTGCTACAACTTCTACCTGATTTTATGAGTGCTTTTTAAAACAATTTTTAAACTAGGTATCTTGCATACGTGAGAATTGGTGTCAGAGTCTGGATGAGATTTCAGGATGTGCTTGTTCTTCATTGCTTGTGCTGTTGTAGCAGTGAGACTTGTTAGGTAGCGTGTGTGTGTGTGTTTATAATATAATTGCCGTGTCAGCTTTTCTGGTTTTGGTTATCTACATAAGGAAGCAGATAGCTGGTGGAGATGTCAGCTGTGATGTGGCTTATTAAGAGCTACAAGACAGAAGTAATCACAAGAAACCCTGCTTCCATACAGGCTGTTCTCCAGAGTCTCTGGTCGCATCTGTTGTGTCTTAACCCTTCTTACGTTGACTGGATTTTTTGGTTCTTGCCAAAGGGTTATGCCAATTTGAACAAATAAATGCTGTGTGCTATATCTGTATTTCTCACTCTGTGATGTTTACCATTGACAAGGTGCTGTGAACAGTAAATGAGAAGCAAAGTTAAGCCCTCAGAGACATGAATTGTGTGATGTACAAGGACTCTTAACTAATCTGAATGGGTTGCAGTGATGAAAGTTGCTGCTCTGTATCATGTTTGAATTCCCTATTGCATTTCAAAATTGAGGGCTAGCAGCAAATGGAAAACTTTGCATGAATGCCCCTTTCTCTAGTCTGTGACTGGTAAAGCCTTGTTCCAGACAGGAAGAAAACAGGTCCTACAAACCAGCCAGCCTTCAGTTTCAGGTCTGCGAAGTGCAGATAGAGGTTTCTGGATCTGAAAACTAAGCATTAAGAGAAACTCGTCATTTACCATGGGTTGGGGAAGCAGTTGCAAAGAGGCCCAGCTTGGGTGGGGGAAAACCCAAATCCTCTAAACATAATGGAAAGAGAGTGGCAAAGCCGATGAAAACTTGCACCACTTGCTCTGGATTTGGTGAGACAGCAAGGAGGAGTGATTGATGGCACCTGCTCTGCTGAGGTCTTTGTCTGCAGTGGGTTATTGTCCTGTCAGCTCTGCCTGCCCGAGGCCTTATTTGACATGCTTGGATAAGTGGATCGCATCATTTTGATTCTGCACATGTTCTCCTCTCTACAGCTTGCTGGTTTTGCTCCCTCTTGAGCTTTAATTGTCTACTGTCCTGGTGGAGTGTTTGGTTCCTTCTTCCTTAGTGGCAAGCGAGACTAATCAGACAAAAGTACAAATCCTCCTTTCTCTCAGGAACAGTAACGAATGTGCTGATTTATCTGTTCCTTCTTGTATCGCATGTTGCAAACTGATGTACCCAAGAATTGGTGTTGTCATTTGTCAGTCTCATAAAAGTCTGTCTTCCCATTAGCACTGCTCTTGCCCTCTGTTTCTTGCTTTCAATTTCATCTCCCAGAGGAAACCAGGATGGAAATGAGAATGAAATATGGGTTTCCTTTTTAAAAAGAAAATAAACCAAACCTTAAGGGCTTCCTATTGGAATGTGATGGGATTGGACTCCTATCTCCCATCCTTTGAAAATCCCAGCTGGAATTATTTAATGTCAAAGCATGGAATTTCCTAGTGTGAAATTCATTGCTGGCTAAGGATGCACTGGGGATTAGAGAGACATCATTTTGCCAGGGTAGCGTTGCTGTCACTGCAGGAGACCTCGCACAAAGGGACATTGCTGGTCTGTCCTGCTTCAAAGCTGAATCTTGGGGATGAGATTTTTCAATTCCCATTGAGGTTACATGCTGTGTGACTGACAGCTGGATTTGGGCGGAATAAACCAGAGTGGGTAACACTTTGCACTGCCTGGGAATAGAGTGAAAAAAATGAGAGGCAAGAGCAAAACATAATTTGCTGATTTTCTTATTTGGTAATGAGGTAGTTTGCTAGTGCACTTCCAAAATTTCCCTAAGACCACTTCACAGTTGGGTGATTTTGCTCATTTGGGTGCATGATAAAAGGGTCAGATTGGATGATTACAATGATTTCTTCTGGTCCAAAATTAAAAAAAAAAAAAAAAAAAAAAAAAATATTATGTGTTGAGCTGAATCTTGGGGATGAGATTTTTCAATTCCCATTGAGGTTACATGCTGTGTGACTGACAGCTGGATTTGGGCGGAATAAACCAGAGTGGGTAACACTTTGCACTGCCTGGGAATAGAGTGAAAAAAATGAGAGGCAAGAGCAAAACATAATTTGCTGATTTTCTTATTTGGTAATGAGGTAGTTTGCTAGTGCACTTCCAAAATTTCCCTAAGACCACTTCACAGTTGGGTGATTTTGCTCATTTGGGTGCATGATAAAAGGGTCAGATTGGATGATTACAATGATTTCTTCTGGTCCAAAATTAAAAAAAAAAAAAAAAAAAAAAAAATTATTATGGTATGGAAGCCTGATGTCTTGCAAAGCTTTAGCTTAAATAACAACACCCTCCTTAGGAGAAATCTCTAAGTTTTGGAGGGTGTCCTCTCAGTTTCAAAGTAGTTGTATAAAGGAAAAACAGCAGCATGTTCAGACAGTACACTGAGTAACCACTAAACGCTTTTTTTTCCCTCTGATCAAAGATGATTATTTTAAGTAGGCATCAATGTCTATATGTTAGGGATCTATAAAGCACTTAAGCAAAATATGGGCTGATAGCTGTATGTGCAGCAACTGGTGTGGTGTTAACAAGGTCCAGCTTTGTTTCTGAGACTCATAAATCAGCAGTGGTTTAGGTGATGGAGGGAGAGAGAGGAGCAACTCTCTGTCACATTAAAAGAATAACCTTTCTGGCCTCTTTTTCTAAACTGTTGATCTCTTTATAAAAGAGGACTTGTCCTGCTGTTCTAATAAGAGTTGTAAAATAATATATGTGTAATTAGAATTTAATAATGATTTGTGTGGCTGGATCTACAGTATAAGCTGGTTCAAGTGACTGTGTAACCTTTGCATTGTGTTCATTATCTAATGTTGAAATAACAGCTGGAAGTTGAGATTGACACACAGTTCTAAAATTACAGAGCTTGAAATTACTGCTGTCTGTGAACATATGAAAATCTGTTAATGACCTTTGAGCTCTCCGACTGAAAATGTTTTGTAACATAGAATACATCAAAATTGCCTGCTTCTATAGTGTATGTTTCCCCTTTCTCAGCGATTGCCTAGGATATAAATGAATGTTTTGTTCCTGACACAGATATCAGAATATTTGGAACTATTCTAGGAAGCCCTAAGGATATATGGAAACATTTGGTTGCTTGTTGTTTGTTCTAGCGAACCAGTTATAGATGAGCTGCTCACGAGCACGTGGTGTGCTAAGCCACTCGATGTGGGAGAACATAGCTGCTGGCGAGACTGACAGCTGCAGACCTCTGTTGTACAATACATTTCTCCAGCAGCATGTCTGAGGAGGAGCGAGGGTGGCACAGATGCACTGTCCTGGACTTTTCATTAGCGTATGTGACATTTAGGCATTTAGAAAGGCGTTTCTCTCCTGCTAGAAGTCATCTTGCTCAGAGTTTTCCCCTTAGGTTGAAGTAATATGCTATGGGCAGCTGTTTCTGGAGATGGCTGCCTTCTACATATTTCTTGTTGTTGGATCATTTATATTTTTTCTCATTTGTTTCCTAGCCAAAAGAAGCTACCAGAGGACTAATTATTTAATACACATTCTAGACCTCATGACAGCTGAACTGAAACTGCCTACCACTGAGGGCAACTGCAGAGTTTGGTAAAAAATGCCTCTAGTGTCATAGCGTTTAAACATGAATTAATTTATCATGCAGCACCAGGGATCAGGATATGGCTGTTTTTTCTTCTGGAGACTCTCACCCCTACAGTAGAGTTGGCAGAAGTGAATTTGCGAGCGTTCATCTCCTTCAGCGCAGTGGTCATTGGCTTTGTGTAAGCTGTGTCAAACCGCAGTTTAAGCTAAGCTTGCAAACTGCTCTGCTGTTGCTGAAAAACATTCATACCTCTGTTCTGCAGCATCTTTGGGAATGGCACCCTTCCTAGGAGAGTGGTAATAAAGAGTGTAGGCTGGAGGCAGAGTCTCAAAACGTCCGCAGCTACTTGCAGAGTGAATGTGTTTGAGGCTGTCACCATGTGGGAGATTCGTCTGGAGCTTTCATTCTGTAGGTGCTACTGCCTTAAGAGCAGTATATTTTTCATGGCTATGTTTTAAAAGTATGTACCAAAAAATAAGTGGAGAAAACATGTGTGGCTGAATCAGGAATCCTAGAAAATAAATTAAAATTTTGCATTTGTGTTTAGTGGGTGGAAGCTTTGAATTGCTTAAGAAATCAGGCTGGATATTCTTGAATTCATGACCAAGCTACCTAAGGGTATAGCTGTATCTTTTAAGTCTCAAGTATGAAGCTATTCACATGGTAGTCAGCGCAGTCATAATGTGGATGTTAAATAATTTGCACTATGAAGATCAAAACTTTAAATGCAGAAGTATAGATGGAGGAGACCAATTTAGGCCCCTGCCTTTGGTAAATGAGCCATATGCCCAGTCCATCTGCCCAGCCTCAGGTTGGTTCAACTCCGTTTCCAGAGTCCAACTCATGGAAGCAAGACATCCCCTTCTCAGCAGAGGTTGAAACAGTTGTGTCTTCTCCTTTTGTTATTAATTTTAAAGAGAGAGACAGTATTTCTAAGCATTCCTGTCCATAGTGACAAATAGACTGGAGGCATCTTTTACTCAGCAGTGCTTTCCTGTTTTTTCTGACTAGTTTAGCTGAAAATTGGTAATGGTGAAAGCATCCAGCTGCCATACCAGTTTGTGCTGGTAGGACCCTCATGCCTTTACCTTTGGCAGCTTGGGGCCAGCTGGTGCAGCTGGAGACTCAGGGTTGTGTTACCTTCCTGGCAAGGTTGGAAATGAGTGATGAAATGGCCACATCTGGCTTCAAGCAAGGAGCTGCTTCTTCAGGTCCTAATTCTGTCACTCAGTGGGAGCTGTTTGAATTCAGTATGAGTGCCTGTTTAAATAATCTGGGGAGAAGGGGAATTAGTTCAGATTAAGTGTTTAAAGGCTGCTCTGTAAACAAGCGTGTGATTGCTGCCTATCAGCAGTGTCATTGAGTATCAACACACTTGAGGAATGTCTTCCCAAAACACTGGACCTGGAGTGCCTGCCTGACCGTGCCGCTTACTTGCCGGATGCCTTTGGAAGTTATTTAAAATTGCTGTCCCCCAGATCACATTCTTTAAAATGGAGGTGTTATGCATAGTCTGTCACTTGTGAAACGTTGGGCAGTTCAAGGGCAGCGTGCGGTGCTGCTGCCATCCTGATTGTTCCCTCTTGGGAGGGTACTCACCGAGACGACGGGAGTTTGCAGGAGTGGTGCTTCTTGTGTGATCAGTCTGCAGGAGGCACGCGCTCTGCACTCAGCATTCGTACCCAGCAGTGTGGCGATGCAGCTGAAATAAGCTGAAGTAGGTGCTGTCAGATAAGCACAAGCTCTCTCCCAAATCCATCATACACTACATAAACTGGGCAGGCTGAGCTCCCAGTCCTGGCTGAAAGCAGCTTCAGCCGAAATGTACTTTTATCTGCTGTGAAAAGCTGGGCAGGTTGGCCTTGCAGTGCATGAACAGCAGTGCCTTTCAGCACTCCTGCAGCCTATAAAAGCTGGGCAGGCTGGGCTTGCAATATGCCTCATTTCATCTACCTGAAAATGGTGCCCTAGCTTCCCTTCAATCATTTAAGCTCCCTTGCTCTCTGACACACTTTCCGCTGACAGTAATTCTGTGAGCACTCGTTGGGCATTTACTGCCATCACTAGAGGAAATACTGATGGCTTAAAATGGGATCATTTCCTTTCTGATGGACAGCAAGCACCTGTGGGAGTTTTAATAGCTGTACAGTATGTCTCTTAGTAGGTAGAGAGGAAGACGGGTGCAGTTCTCTGCAGCGAGGCGCCCGCAGGCTCTGAAGAGGAAATTGGAGGAGAGGGAGAAGGCCACGGCTGGCTTCCTGTTGAGCTTGTGGAGTGCGGCTTAAAACAGTAGATTTTGTGTATCCATCTCCCCAGTGGGTGATGGTGGAGAAGGGTTTATACCAAAATCATGGACAACCATATGTTCACATTCATGCAGATTTCCTTGATCTCTTACTGAAGAGAAGGTATTTGCTATATATATTCTTACTTTTATCGTCCCCTAAATTACTGTTAAACACTGTTTCCAGGTACTTGGTACTACCATGGAGGGAGAGGACTGTTCTTTTTTCCTCAAGTAATTGAGAAGGAAGAGAACAGTACCAGCCCCTTTCTCAACTTTTTAAAGCAATTACTGCTCAGCACTTTATAGTTACTTATTCAGGTCTCATGCAAGCAAAACAAGCGATCAAAGCCTTGTAAAATTATTGTGGATTGAAATGCATTTAAAAGTAGAGTGATACTGACCCTCCCTTTTGTAATTTTGGCTACATTGTGTTGAGGTAACATTTGTCCAAGGTGTGTCTAATTGGTACAGTGTCTTCAAGGTCCTAGCAGCAAAGGTCTTAATCCTTGGGAGACATAACAAGTGGGCATTTAGCAGAGTACCGGCAGCTTGCTCTTCAGCTCTTCACAGGTGATAGGAATGCAGCCTCTGGTAATAAATTTGACTCTTTCAATTACAGTGAGTTTCTTGGTTCATCCATTTTTATTTTTAAGTTAAATCATGTATCATAAACCTGCAAACCACTGGCAGCTTCAAATGTCTTAACATTTCCAAAGCTGTCTTGTCAAAAAGTCATCTTATTCTTGAGCTAAACATGTGACAGGGTCAGAGCAAACGTGATGCATTTTAAAAAGCAAGACCCAAACTCATCTGGAATATGTCAGCTACGAAAGGAGAATTACAGTCTAAGGTTAAACAAGCAAGGATTTCATTTGCAATCATTTTAATTGGTATCGATTGCGTTGCTTGAATATAGGGTCAAAGCAAGAGAGTCACTTCAAAACTAGACGCCTTTTTTTGCCTTTTAAAAAAGCTTTAGTGGCTTTGGCTGAAAGGCATGGGGCTTGAGTTACATTTTTAGTGAAGTTCGCAATGGGGGAGAAGAGAGGGCGGGAAAGTAAAACAAACAAGTGTGTGTTGTATTACAGGAAAAGTGAGAGCTTCCCCATCCATGAAAATTGCAGCCTCCCAGCTGGAGATGCCAGCAGACTGCCTCCCAAAGTGCCCTGAGCTCTAGGGAGAGCGAAGCCAGGCTGGCCCGCTGCCAGGCGGGGCTTCCAGCAAGGAGCCGCTGTGCCAAGCTGCGGGCCAGTCCTACCTCTGCGGCTCCTTCCCCTTTGCTGCCCTCACTGCATACTCTTTCTACCGCGTAGCTTTCCAGAGCAGAGCTCTCAGACTTCTCCTCTCCCACCACTGAAGTGCGCTCCTGCTCATTTTTAAGATCTCTGCTTGCATTTGCTGCCTGTTCACCATGTTGAGTTCAAATTCAATCACCTTGGTGTGGTCCTACCTAATACCCTCCAGGAGAGTTACCTCTTATCCCATTCCTTTTTTCTCCTTTTTTTCTCTCCTCATTATTTACCTCATTTCATTTGCCTGTTGGCTACTCATCTTTTCTTGTGCTGGCTCCTGTTCTTGCAGTGGTTTCTCTCTTTACGGACCCATCTTCAAATCTGTGCTTTAAAGTTAATTTCTTTCATGTACATTACTCATGTATAACTCCAATATTATCTTTCCATTTGAATTACTGTCTCCTGCGTCACCTTTATGCCACTAAATGGACAGTAGATTTCCCTTAGTAGAGGTCCTGCCTATATTTGTAATGTGCTTTGTCTATTTAGCATGAGAATATTGTCAGCATTTGTTTCTATGTTGCTGTTCTATAAACTGGGTATCAGGTCAATAGGAAGATTTTAAAAGTAGCCTAATTAAAAGTAAATCTGTTTCAGTTCCTCTCTAAGCCAGGATCTCTTCCCTGAACTATTAAACAAACACGTTTGACAACCCTACTGCTAATTGCATTATAAAGTTGATATAAGGATAGTGCTTAGATCCTCGGGGGCTTTTCCATTGCAATTTTGCTGAGAGAAGCCGGAGGCAGAAACAGGGACAAGCAGGGTCAGTTTTAGAGGCAACAGTGGGGTTTTTTTATATCCTTTGCGTGGATCCTTCTCCTGTTTGATGTTCAGTGGGATATTTCATGTTCCCCAACTTAAGAAATAACTGCTGCAGTGAAGAGTTGTGGAGAGAGAAGCTGGAGGCTGTTTCCCTTCTGGGAAATCAGCCCATATAATCTTTTAAAGTCATCAGAGGCAGCCTGGCAGGAGTGGAGTGTAACCAGTCCTTGGCTGCATGTCTGAGCCTTGCAGTGTCCAATGGGCCCTGGGGATGGGGGATTGTAATGGACTTGATTTCACACCAGGGCTGCATTTTGAACTGATGCTTGAGGGCTGAGGGTAGTTATTTTATTAACTGTAGGTTTTATTTTTGTCCTCTGCACCCCAGCAGCACGCTCAAGGTTCTTCATCTAGCTGTGTGGTTTTTGCACTTTTTTTCAGGTTCTTTAAGTGTTCCCTGTGTATGAAAGGTATTTACAACCCCAACCTCCCCCTACATGCTTTCTGAGATCTCAAAGAGCTGTGTAAACTCAGAGGATTAAGGCAGAGTTTGAGCTGGGCTGAGCAAACACGCAGTGGTAACTCCAGCCAGCGGATGGCTGTGGATGTGAGCTTGCGCCAGGGTCCTCTAGGACTGATCAAACAGGCAGCATGGAGTCCACTGTGCAGAAGTCTCTTGCTGTGGCATTTTAGGGGTAAGAATGGTCTCATTCCAGAGCTGAGGGCCGTGCACCCGCATTATTCACAGCTTTATTTATAAACTGAGCGGTGTGCACCTTGAGTGACTTTGGAGATTGCAGCTGTGCCTTGGTGACAGAAGAAAAATGGCTTTTCGGGAAGGAGTGTTCCAAGTGATTAAGGATGTTGCCAGCTCTGCTGCAAGCAGAGGTGCAATTGCATAACTTTAGCTTGGGCCAAATAGCGATGAAAAAACATTCACAGAGATTTTTATTATGGACTCTCAAAATCTGTTGCAGAGTCTAGGTTACATACTTGGGTTGCAAGCCTGTGCTGAGGTCTTTGCCAGTGGATCTTCACAGCTACTGGTGTACAAGGTAGAGCTGGAGGCGGTACCACAATTACGTTTTCAGCTGAACTGTTCTTTGATATCTGTACATCCAAATAAGCAAATGGGGAGATAGTATCTGTATGCTTCATGGAGTAACTGCCAGGAAAGAGGCTCTAAAGAAAGGCCTAATTCTTCCTTATCTGTAACCATGCAGCCAATTAGAACCATCTGCTCTCTGTCTGCAGCCCAGACAGACAAGGGCCTGCAGATGGAGAGGCTGTAGCCTGCCCTGGAGGGTGTGAGTGCGATTCCTAAGTGAGGACAGGTAGGAGAGGGCCCTGGAAGCAGTGAGTAGTAAGGAACAAAATAGTTTTGTATATTCTGGAACAAGATTTGGCAATCTCCTTCCTGGAACCAAGAAGAGAGAATGGGCCTGGATCCACCAGCCTTCCCTGCAGAAGGGGATTTACTGGCCCTGACAGCAAAGGTAGCCAGGTCTGCTGACTCCTGCTTTGGGCAAAAACCCCAAGGCTGGATACGAAGACCTTTTAACTTCAGGGCCTGACTTCAGACACTGTCACTGTGTGAACCCCTAGGCTTTACATGACGTGCAAATACCTGCTGGTCTGGGCTTGTCTGGGGGAAAGGCTCCAGTGGAGCAGTTTGTCGGAAGGCCAGTCTCACCTGCTGGCTGGGATTTCTGGATTGAAGTCAAGGTGCATCAATAAACGTTGTTCACTGCAGTGATGTACTGTATATTCTGTACATGCTTAAATTTTCCAGCAATTGCCCGTGCACAAGCACAGATGCACATCCAAAAATGGTAAACTCTTCTGCTAAGTGAGGTCCCCAACTTGGAGGTCATACACTTTAGTAAAAGAGCAATCACTGGAAAGCTCTTTTAGTAGAGTAAATAGGAAACAAAGGAGGCAAGAACAGAAACCCCATTAGCCCCCTCCTGCTCTCTGCCTGAGGCTGCAAAGAGGTCTGCGTTTAGCAGCATAGAAAACAGCCCCACTGTCACCCTATGTCAGTAAGGAGAAGCTGAGTTCCATGTCCTACGTTCCCAGAAAAAGCAAAGTCCTGTGAGCTGCATCCTCTGCTGAAGTGAGGAGGAACAGGACCATGGAATAGGCTTTCTTGTCATGGGGCCGAGAAACTTGGCATCTTCCCCACGGCTGTCCCAGACGTGCTGCGGAGCTGAGTATGCCTCCCTCCGCCTTCCTCCTGCTGGAGGCAAGCAGCAGCCTCGGCTACCAGGGCTTGGGTCTTAATTCACGGCTGTTTGGAAAGTGCTTGAGATTCTTGGACGCAAGTGGCACTACAAGTGAATGCATTATTTCCTTGGCTTTGATCCAGCTATGACTGTATTCCCTGAATTAATTTTGCTAGTAGCTCAGTGATGAGACAAACCTTAAATCTCCAAACAAAATGGGGATAAAAAGCTAAATTTCTAAGTAGGGAATTTTGTAGGATTCAGTAAGGGGAAAAACATAGATTTCCAGACTAGTTATGTGGTGAAGTGAATAGTCTAAAACCTGCAGTGAATGTGCTGTGGGTACTGAGGGAAGACTTTCCCTAAGGCATTAACAGAGGCCCAATCCCCACGTGAAGCCAGCTAGAATTTAAACCGAAATGGCCATTTACTGCCTTTGAAAGCATCCTTAAAAGTGAATATTACAGGCTGAGCCAGGAGTGCATTATTTGCTGCTGCTTTCAGGTGGTGGCATTCCCCTGCCACAGCCTCCTTTTTCCCTTATCAGGGGCCCATGTCACTTCATGCAGCATCTTGCATGCGTCTGCTGTCATGTTGCAGCTGCATCTGGCTTTATGAAGAAGTGCACATTTTTGGTGATTTCTGTTTCTGATGTTTTGCTGAGTATCAGTTAACAGATGTCATTTCCATTGCACTAGTTTCTGATTAGTTACTAAAGCTTAGCATTTTGGTTTCTATCTCAGCAACTTCCCAGTAAATAGGACAATGTGACCTTCTTTAAGTGGCATTTTGAACTGCTGCTTTAGAGTGTTATCTTAAAACTAAAACCCAAACTGAGCAACTAAACACTAATTTGCATTCCTCGTTTTATCATTCATGGAGAATAATGCCAGACAATCATTTTCCTTGCTCTTTCGCTAGTTATGGACTTGGCAAGCTGAGCTGTATTCTGGTGTGTTCTGCGCCTCTGAGACAGTGCTACTTATTTTAGTTTGGGGTGGGTGTTGTTTCTTTGCGGGTTTTGCAACTTGCTGTATATATGCGTGCTTTAAGAGGAGCTTGCCAGCCATGCAGGACCCCTGTGCAAGGTGTGTAGAGATTGGGTGCTGGCTAATTGTCTTTGAGCCTGGGTTGGAATAGGAAACAGCTGTATGTATTTTATTGTTGTGATTCAAATTTCAGTGTCTCTGTGACCCTAAAGTGTCGGTGCATCATCTCGCTTCACAGGGAAGGGTAACTTTAAGCAGTGAGTGATTTGGAGTGGAATCAGCATATTGCACACTCAGGCAGTCAATTCACTAATTAAACGAGAGGGGGAGGAAGTAATCTAGAGCAATCAGCAGGGCATTTCATCCCAATTCCTAATTTTCTTTATTGTTGGGCTTTAGTTTTGAGAGACTAGAGCGCTAATGATTTTCATGAGCTCTTTTGGAGTACTGAAGGTGTGTGTGTGTGTGTTGACGTGAACGAGTTGTATTGAGAGCTCCATTCACGTAAGATACAAATATCCATGATGTAATTGCTTGAGCCAGAAGCAAGGCATTTAGAAAAGGGGGGTGAAGCATTTAGAAAAATTTCTTTGGCTGAAGTTGACAAATTTGGCATGGTAAACAGTGCTTTTAAGGTATCTCCTAATCTGATATATTTACCTTGCATAAAAAATTAATGGGGATAGAGATTCTGCAAAACATTCCAAAAACAGTTTAGTTTTTACCCTTGAGCAGTTAATAAAAGGCATTGGGGAAAAATTTACCTAGCTATAGTGAACTAATGTCATAGTGATTTGGCACATTACTACTTAAACTCTTTTTCTGTGTGGTATGCAGGGGGAGAGGTTGATCCATTGTCACCAAGAGTTCAGCTTTCAGTCCTCAAAGATGCCAGGGATGGTAGTAATTCCCCTCTCTGATCTCACTTCCTATGTTAATCATTATGACATGACATACCCGCTTTTAAACTGTGCTTAGATTGTATGTTATAGTCCTGATTCAGGGCAGACACTTAACACTTAGAAGTGTTCAACCTCTGTTATGTGTTTAGATCCCATTGATCTCGGCTTGCTTATTGAATGCATGGTAGGCTTTAGAAGTGCATTTCTCCATATGAATGCTACTGTGAATCAGAGACTGTCAGGCCCAAGGGGGGTCTGATATGTTGCTTTCTGAGATCAGAAACAAAATAAAAACCACCTCTGTTTCAGTTGAACAGTTTAAGGCTTTCCTTCAGGATGCTGATTTGTTCGTGTGCTGTTGACTTATGGTTCCTGAATTAATCTGAAGCAAACTCATTTTCATAACCAGTTCCAGCATCTCTGAAATTATCAAACACATAGCCTGGAGAGTATTCATCCTAATCTAACCTAAAATTACTGTTTGCATTGTGTGTGTGTAATTATTCATCTTAAGTCATCTCTGAAAAGAACATGCTGTCTTGTTTGTGTTTTTATTCAATATTTATAGCGCTTAATGCTTAAAAGTAGTCTCAGAGAACTTAAAGAACTTACTATTATTTTTTCCTCCTTTCCAGAAGGACATGTCGCTAAAGCCTCAGGAGCGGAAGGAGAAATGGGAGAGGCATCCAGGAAAGAAACCTAGAGAATCTGAAAACTGTGTGTCTGCTGAGCCGAGTGAAAATGGCCATAATAACGATGCTGGGAGCTCAGAGAGAGAGGCAGAAAGAGGCAAAGAACGGATGAAGAAGAAACTCCCCTTGAAGCTATCCAAACAGGTAGGGAAATTATTTCTCATCTGAAGTGACTTTATCATGTCATTGGCCACTGTGAAATGTCCTGCTGGTAGGTTGGAGTTGTTAATGTAACTGGCTTCTCTGGTAACTTGTGCTGGTGAAAACAATGTCTCTTACAAGACTTCTGGCCAAGTGCGCAAAGCCTGTGTTGCGGGCAAGTTTCATAAGCTAAAATGGAAGACCAGGTGTGCTGGGTAATGTAGGAAGGAAGGAACAGACCTCCCTTGTATCCTGCAACTTTGAAACAGTGCGGTAATTCGCACCATAGGTTTGTGGCTCTTAACAGTCTGACACACAAGTAGAAATCATCAATCGGATCATAGCCTTCTTTGGGGAAGATGTGCTTGTTAATGTGCACCTGGAAGTTGCAAACGTGAATGTGTACATCTCATGAATCGAGTTCATGTGCCCCCAAAACAGTCTGTTGAGAAGGAGAGGATATTCCAGTCTCTTAGAAGTTGGAGGAAGTTGTGCTCTGGGGAATCTTTTGTCTGTGCCCTTCTAAAATGTGGTAGAACATTAATGAATTAAGAGTGGTGATGCTGGAGGGGACGATTGCGAAGACTCCCATCTGAACCACGGTGTGTACAGAGCCGGGGAGGTGACAAAGGAGAGGCACTGTGGCTGGCAGGTTATTTATCACTTAACTGCTGCTCAGCAGGGAGATTTGTTGGTGACTCAGTGCTCATTCATCAGTTTGAAATCCACATGGCACAGCAGCCTATATCTATGAACACACACTTTCCCAGTTGTCCATTAACATGGTGCCAAATGCCAGCCAGTGGGAAGGCCAGTGTACTTGACCCTCCAGCATTTGTTCTGAGCTAAGAAGTACACTATGATGAAAAACTATTTTTTATTCTTCGTGATGCAGAGAAAAAGAGCTCTTTTAACCCAAGCACACCTTCTGTTCTGTGAAACTAGTTCTGTATGTGTGCCAGACAACGAAAGATTGAATAGTCCCATTATTGGAAGTGTTTTTTCAGACTTCCAATATTTTAGGATTTGAAAGGATTGTTAAGGTTATCTAATGTAACCCCCTGTATAACTTCTCCACCACACACAATCTTTTGTGATTGTGTTGTAGCATATTCATTCAGAAGGGCTCATCACATTTTACGTTAGAAATTCTAATGGTCTGCTCATGGCCCCACTCTTCTGGTAGCTAATTGTTCTCATTAACAAATTAGCAGACTTTTGTTTTCTTCCTTTTGATAAAAAAAAATAGTTGGAATAATTCAGTACAAATAACTTATGTAAATATGTTAGTACTTTTCTGCTTGCAAACATTTAGGTAGCAAATCATGTAACCATGCCCTCCTAGTAAAATATTTGCCAGGTTTGTTTTCTTTTAACTCCCCAAAGTGTTACCAAATGTTTTGTTTTTAGACTGTCAGTGTATATGTAGTTAAAATACATCAAGTTTCTTATTTTCTTTTGCTAGTAGCTGAGTGATAGGGTTTCAGTTCCCCCTCTGGTTACAGGTGCAGTGAGTTTGTGCACAAATATTCACTCTGTGCAAATTAAAATGCACAGAGTGCAAATTAAAATGACTTTTTATTATGCGTGAATAGATGCACATTTTAGTTTCGATGAAAGTTTGAGCAACTAGGATCCTTTTCTTGGCATTCAAACCCACAAAATGCTAAGCATGTATTTCACCAGAAGTCCCTGGCTTTGATAGAAAATGTTTAGAAGCAATAGTGCTGGATGGTATTCCTGCCTGCTGCTTACACTAGGATTGTGGCACTGTGCTTCATCAGCTCCTCTGCCTTTGTAAAGCTGCTGTTGTGTCAGGTTTTTTTATTTACGTGAAAAGGCCCCAAACACCAATCCAGCGACCCTTGCAAAGTATACGTAAAGCTGGCTCACTTTCTGCTCTAGTCTCCAGAGTAACCTTACAAATGCTCATGTTGATGCAACTGAGAGTGGTGCAGTGCGAGTGTGGAAACAAGGAGCACCGCAGGAGGTCATTAGGTCTCGATTGCCACCAAAATCTCTCTAACATGAAAGCCTGGCTTCAGTAAATACTGCCTTTCTACAGGTTAGAGAGTTGTTCCTTCAGGTCTAAAATTACGCTGCAGCGAGTTCAGTGCATTTCAGGTATTTGCACCATTGTGGATGTGTGAGGCCACGCTCTGCCAGGCAGCGGGGAGGTCCCCTCTTGCTGGAGCTGGGGGTGAGCCAGTTCCTCACCCACTGCAGAGGAGGAAAGGGGTTGTTAATAGTGGCATCTTCTACATGAAAATTAAAACTAAGTTTCAAGTGGTTGTGGCCACTAGGGATTTCATGACACTTCCTTAGAAGTCTTTGGGGTAAGAGGTTTTGTTACGCTGGCCGAACTCCGGTTTCTGTAATTATATGCTGCTGCCTTAGTTTACCAAACATTTAGATTATTTGTATTTCAGCTCTGAAAAATGAGGACGCTGTTACCTGTCTCTTCTGGCTAGTATTTGGCTGGTATCAGTCACTAAATAGGGTATTTGCTGCCACATTCATGAAAACGTGAATTCATCTTTCATTGTTTGATTTATTTCCTCCCCCCCCCCGTAAGTATAAGTAACAAACTCCAAAAAGAGCGAGGAGCTTGCACAAAGAGTATAAAATAAAACCTGTGATGAATGACTCATTAATACACTGTGCCTCTTTAAACAAGTCACGCTTAGAATTCATCTTTTATTGAAAAGGGAGGTTTTTTTAAATACCTTTTATTATCCTAGCTGATATAGTTGTGAAAACCAGACAAGTTTTCAGGTCTGTAAGGTTGATGAAAGTAGCAGCAAAATCTAAGCTAGATAAACTAGGCTATTCTTAGTTCAAACTAATTATGCAAATGGTATAGACAAGTTCAATAATTTTTCCTTTTTTTTAATAACCATAAAGTTCACACCTAGAATTTTGGCATTTCCTGCCAAGCTGTCTAGACAAATTGGCTGTAATATTAAGTTTCATGGAATTTGGGGGTGCTTTTTGCATCTCAGGGTTATTAAACATAAGTTTATACTTAATTTGGAAAGCTTACTGTAATTAATGCTAATTATATTGAGATGTTGCTTAGAAATTACTGTTCAGTGTGAAGCTTTCCTTATACTCTCATCCCTTCTCTTCACAATGCTACTGAATTGTCATCTTTTCTGCACAGCCTCCTCTAATAAATCAAATTGGGCATTATAATTATGGCATTCTGCTAATCCTTGTAGAGAGGTGCAAAGTGGTAAGCTGATTTGAGTGCCAGGTTGTCTGCTTTGTTTAGAAAATTAGATTAATACTTCACTCCTTTTGACAAAGTATCCAGATTCTTATTTGCTCCTGAATATTTGGTTCTTCTTTACCTCGGGGTATGGGGACGGGGTTGCAGGAGCCAATCTGTCCTTTCCAACCTATTACTCCAACTGTGTATAAAATCAAACAAATCGTTCAAACACGTTTATCTATCTCCCGCTGTAACGAAGCAGAGGAGGAAAAAAGGGCATTTCAAATAGATAGAGGTCCTTTGGCCAAAGATTTGTCGGAATTTGGGGCTGTTCTCAACGCGTGTGCGCAGGGAAAGGTGCTGACTTGAAACTGCTGCTCTCTGACGGGAATCAACAAAATCTCTCACAGTCATCAGGGGTATGTCAAGGAATGAGAAAGTGTTTAAAGCTGTGACGTATTTTAGTGTAGCCAGAGTGGCCTGCAGTAAAGCTTGCCCCTTTGAAAGTGTCTAGTTACCTCCATCATGGGAGCATTTGTTGGAAATTGAGTTATTGCCTTTTTTTAAAAGCCACGTCCAAGACTAACCCAGTGATTTGTGGAAGGGAATCCCCACCGCAGCTGCAGACAGTGCCGGTGGGGCAGAGGAGCCCATCACCTCTTTAAAGGATTTCCTCTATGATTGGGTGTATAATTCACTTAGATGAAGTAAGAGGTAGATATAAGATGAAAGTTCCAGTTACGCTTCCTTGTGTTGTCCTAAGTCATTCTAGTTTTCGGAGAGTCACCCTTTGAACTTAGAGTCTGTCTTTCATTAGCCTTAGCTGAACTGTTTCGCTTTCTTCTGGGCTCATTTTTGGAGTTGCTTATTCCTCTGAACGTCTGAGCAGCCTGGGATCACCCTGGATGTAGAACAGTGGGTTTTTTCTGAGCTTCAGGACCCATTGCCATTTCTGTACGTAGACTAAAAATGGGCTGACCTCCTTCTGAAAAGAGTTGGGGCTAATAGGAAAGAGTTGCTGATATTTCAAGTTAGCTTAACCTCAGGCTCTGTGGTTAGTCAGCTCGGCAGCATCACAGTATATTGAATATGTTTAGATGTTAAATGTGCCTGTAATAACACTCTGTTCTGCAAATAGTCATTTGTCATGAAGATGAGTGTCTTACACCTCCTCCTTACTTTTCTCACCCACTGTTTAAATCACCCAAGATGAGGCAGAGTCTCAAAGAAGCTGAGGGGAACAGAGTGGTGTAGCACGTATTTAGTGCTCATAAATAGCACGCTGGGTTTGAAGACTGGGAGGAAAGGGCAAGAAAGCTAATGCTGTCATGTTGCTCTGGAGGTGTGACATCTCGGTGACTTCAGCAGAGCTTCCTGGAGGGTGGGAGAGCAGAGTTAATTCCTGTGTCTCATTCACTCCCCAGCCTTAGTCAAACTGCTGAGCATTATTGATGATTAATGTATATTGTTGCTGTGGCTCTTGCTGGACTGGAACTGCTAAATTACATTAACATGTTTGATTACCTATTCATGTGATTTTTCTGTGATGCTCACCAGCTCGTTATCCAACATTCATTGATGAATGCAACATCCTTCCCTACCCCCCAGGAGAACACCACTCTGGGTTACTGCTGATCTGAGCTAAAGGTGATACGCTAAGTCCTTTTCCATCCAGGATACACATTGTTTCTTCTGATGTCTAGGTGAAAATTGATAGCTTGTCTTCAAACCAGTTACATACCCTTGGCCCCATTTTGTGTGTGGTGGTGGTACTGAAAGGCTATGGGGATTTTCCCAAGGTGGAGAGAAACAGTCTAGAAACTCATCTGGCTAATGAAGTACCTTGTGTGGAAAATTTCCTTTGGCATCATACTGCTTGTGCTGACGGTTGGGCAATAGGATAGGAGCACATAGCTGCTTGATTTTTATTTGTGTTTTTCTAGGTAATGATAAATTGTAAATCGAAAACTTGGATGTGCTTTTGAAGCCACTGGGCTGGAGGCAGAGAGTTTGCTTAGTGATGCAAAGTTCAGAGACTGAAACGTACCTTTCTTAGCTGAGGTTCAGCAGCCGCGTAGGAGAGTGAGTCCAAAAAATAACTAACCTTTGGGTCTTTGTCTATAGGCCAGAGGACAGGTACGGATATGCCTGTCCTTCCATGCCTTAATAATGTAGCATTTGGAAGCTGAATGTGTCTAAGAGTGTCTAAATATAATAGTAACTTATTCTGTTACCTTCAGTATCTCAGGCTATTAAAAGCAAATGAATTCTAGGCAGCCAACTTACCAAAAATAAAAAAAAGAAAGGTTGCCTTTAATGTGGGTTTTGGGGATTGGTTTGGTTTGGTGTGTGCTGCTTTGGTGTTTGCATTTCAGTGCTTTTGAACACTGAAATTATAGAAACCGGTTTCTTTTTGTTTCTAATTGATGTTACCCTTTTTGTTAGCAGATATTGTTATTTAAATGTTCTTTGAAACTAAACAACAAAGCAAAAGGAAAAAAAAAGTCAATTTTCTTTTAAACAGGAAAATGTTGCTTCATGTATTGCTTAAAACCAGGATCCATTTCTATCTTTGTAAGTACAAGAATTTACAATTTGGACATGAAAGCTCTGTACCAATTAGTTTTAAGTACGCATTTATGATTGCTAGGAGAGTTGGGCTGTTAACACAGCGCGTGTTACCTGGGTGAAGTCTCTCTACCACTGACTCCAGCCAGGCTGTCTGGAAACCCCGGGGAGGTGGCTTCGGTTGGTGCTTTGATTCCCTTCAGCTTGAGCCAAGGACAGCGGTGGAGGCCTAGTCCTGCGAGGCGTGGTGCTCTGATTCAGCAAAGCCTTTCCAAACACGTGCTCACTTTTAAACATGTGAACAGTCTCACTGGCTTCAAAGCTCTTAATGAGGTTGTAGTGCTGGGGGCCCTGTCCCGGGGGGATTTCGGAGGAGGTCCTTATTTCCAGCTGAGTAGGGCTGCACGGCACAGACACAGATGGCCTTGCCTTGCTCTCTCACGCTAATCTGCAAGTGCAGAGACTTCACAGCTGCCTGGGAAACCACTGGGGAGTAACGGTGCAAAGTACTGAAATGGGCAATACAGTATTTAGTCATTAGGTTTGCTAATCCAAGGCCTAAAATCAGCCTCGTTTCAATCAATAGCAATCTGTTTGCACTGTCAGGAACTAATTTAAAAATCTGCTTTAAGTCCTGGTTAGGCACTTGGTATTCTGTTTTCTGCATCAAAGTAGAGGGGAAGCAGTGGGCGTAGCACAGCAGTGGCAGGAGGAGGAAAAATCCTTTGTAAATAAATACTGGATGTTTATTTCCCAAATGAAACCCTGCTATTACAAAGAAGTGCTGTTGTTTTTGCTAAATTTATCCAAGAATTCATCGAGATTCTTGAAGTGGCTGCAGAGCCCACTATGCAACAGAGGACAAACTTCACAGTGTGTTTAGTTTCTTCAGTGTTTCTTTAAAGTGCTGTACAAACCTTAGACAATTAAGGTTTGTGTTATAGATGTGGCACAGGTAACTTCATCACAGGATTGCAGCCACCTTTTGAGAGCTTCAGCACAGCTTCCGTAACAGGTCTCTGTAACATACCGTGCTTCAGGAGTAGTGCAAAATAGTGCCATAAAACCACTGGGAACTACAGCAGGAGAAGAGCTTTGCTTAAGCTGGAAAATGTATTTCAAAACTCTCTGCAGTTCTGGTAGGGAAACATAAATTGAGGAGACAATGTTTATTAGAATTGGGGGGGGGGGAATCCAACTGTTTTTAGACTAACACTGAAACATGAAACAGAAGCATATGCTGGATTTTACTGCACTGCAAATATTATTTTCTGAACGGAGTGATGTAAAGCATGTTTTGGCTGCTGAAAGTGTTATATGTAGGAGAATGTGGCTTTGTGTTTTTCACTGATGTAGTGAAATACTTACTCACTTGTCTGGACCAGTGGGTTCCCCTTTTGTAGCTGATCCTCACTTGCTAATATTGCTGCTCCATGTGCCCCACTTGTCCCTGCTCTTGTAGGAATTGCCTGATCCTCCCAGAGAGGCTCAGCTGCCTCTGAGCACAGCTCCTTGGTGTGCCCCAGCCCAGGAGCACAGCTGGGGGACGCTGGCTCCGTGCTGGGTTGGGCAGGGCTTGCTCACCTGGACCAGCACCTTACTGCCATGGGCTTTGCTCCTGCTTGGGTGGAGACTGCTCGCGGGTGGCAGAGCAAGCAGAGGTTGGGTGGCCATGGGGACAGGGATGCAGTGTCTTGCCGTGTGCATGCTGCTTCCTGCTTTGTATTTAAGGATTGTAACGCTGTAACGATGGTATCGACCCTGCTGTGTTCAGAACTGGACCCTGAGGCTTTGCCTGTGGCATTGACTTCTACCTTCTTTGTCCCTGCTTTTCCTCCTCTCCAAAATTCCCATCTGTCCTCATTCACCTCTCCCACTTAACAGCATTTGGGCAACAGCAATGTGTTCAGGCCTCCAGATGGCTGCTGGCATTTTTAACATGTGTTAAAGCAGGTCTGGAGAGCACGGTGATTAAAGCACTAGATGCTACCAGTGGTTTCTCTGCATTGGGACTTCTTATGCTACCTCTAGTGGAGCTGAACCACAGCATCTTTGGGGGCCTCATGTCTCCTTCTCAGTTCCTCATCTGAGAAGATGCGATAGCTGCAGACGCAGTGAAGTGTGGCCGAACAGACCTCGCTGACTCGAGATGCGCACAGACATTCCATAAATGGAGCAATCTGGAGGAAGCCGCTCAGAGCAGCTCTCATCTCACAAGACTCGTCCCTAGCAAACAGGGAAGACTTGACCTGACATTCCTGGTGTTTTCAAAGTTAAAAAAGGTCAAAAATTTGAAATGATAGGAAGATAGCTAAGTCACACTGCTACAGTGTAAGAAAGTTATGTTGTATGTATGTGAAGAATCAAACCAGTTATAAGCTCCATCTTTTAAAACTCCATCGGGTCACCTTTAACTTCTCTGCCTGCAGTTAGATGACTGATAAGGACCTTAGGTCACATTTGCCTAAATATAGCCTCAGACAAGAGTGGAAAAAAGAGAAACAAAGCAATCCTCTCTTCTCGCTGATGTTCTGTAAGTAGCTGTGAATGAATCTCATTACAATGGCTTCTTTTGAAAGGGAGAAATAAAAAGGAAATTTCATTGCTAACAACTTATGTGGCATCAGATGCTATTAAAAAGGTGGTTGTTGGTCATTGGTTACATTGTTATAAAAGAAGAGCTAAATGGTTTCTAATTTAGAGAAGGGGATTTAATTACATTAAGTAATTTACAGGAAGCTATAACCACTTGTATCTTTTTTTCTGTTGAATGTAATTGGTTGACACAATGCACAAAGTCTTCTTTCTTTCCCTTCTTCCCTCCTCTTTTTTTTTTTTGTTTTGTTTTTGTTTTATTTGTATATTTGCTTTGAGAAAAGAGAAGCAACAAGATAGAGAGGTGGTTGTTGGTCATTGGTTACATTGTTATAAAAGAAGAGCTAAATGGTTTCTAATTTAGAGAAGGGGATTTAATTACATTAAGTAATTTACAGGAAGCTATAACCACTTGTATCTTTTTTTCTGTTGAATGTAATTGGTTGACACAATGCACAAAGTCTTCTTTCTTTCCCTTCTTCCCTCCTCTTTTTTTTTTTTGTTTTGTTTTTGTTTTATTTGTATATTTGCTTTTGGAGAAGAGAAGCACCAAGATAGAGCACTTCTGTTGTGTCTCGTGATTTTAGCAAATTGAAGAATGGAGAAACACAGTACTGTTTGAATGGTGCTCTGTCTCTGGCTAGTCCTGGTAGCGTGTGCTGTTTGAAGAGATTCAGAGCCTTGGCTGGAGGCTGGAGGTTTTTCTTGTACATCTCTTCATGATGGTGAGACAGGGCACGTTCTGGGTGTCCTATGAGCTGTGCAGAGCCCCTTTTCCTGGGTGTAATGCAGATGCCGTGGAAGAGGCTAGGACCTAGAAGCAACTGAAGCAGCCATGGCCTTTTTGCATGTTGTTTTTCTGGTTTGGACAAGAAGTATCTAAAGGGTTATTCCATCTTGATTTAAGCACTAGCTGCCTAATACTTTAGCTAGCTTTGCACAAGGGTTTGGGATCTGTTACGTACTTGTAGCCCCCATTCTCAGGCTTGCACCAAGTGTCTGCAGTAAAATACAAAGCCTCTGAATGGCAGCAGGTAGAGTATGGTTCCTTATGATCATCCCTGTAATTTTTGGGATGATCACAGGTATTTTTTTGTGTGTGTGAAACAAGCATAATAGATGTAGACGGACCATATTCTTCCTCTAGCATGCTTATCACTATAATAACTAAACCATCTGTGCAGCTCCAGTCTAAATCTGAGCTGATTTAAAACAAACATAAAAATGACATCCCAATGTCACTTGTGGTTGAGGCAGAATAAATATCTTTTTCATGAGATACTGTTACTTTCAACATGCAGAACTTGTCTTTGCTTACTGCTGGCCATGGATCTCCATTTCTGCAAGAGACTGCTGGGATCGGTGCACCAGGAGCTCTAGCAGAATTGCTTTGGCAGTTGCCAGTCTTTGCCTGAAGTCATTTAATGGCACTGCTCCAGCTCACTTGGCTTTCCTCGTGGAAGCGTATCAAAGATGATGCTATTTTCCACCTCTCAGTTGCTCTCGCCTCACAAACTGCAGCCTCGGGCAGTGTTACCCGCATCCCTCGACCTCTTTTCCGTGTGGATTCTTAAGGGAGCTAATTTTCATACTTCTGCCTGATGGATGGTTTACATGAGCTGTTGAGAATATACACAGCTTGAGTAAGCATGTCTTTGGTTTGAAGACATCTCTTAGGTAAAATAAGCAGTTATTTTTTTCCGTTTAGTCCTTCAAGCAAGATTACTAGTAGTTCTTCAGGTGGATGCCATTGCATTATTTATTTGGCAAAGTCAGTCCATGAAACCCATGCTATTTTCTCTAACGTTTTGTCCAAAAGAAACTGAAGAGTTAAATAAAGCCAGCAGGGGTTTGTGATAGATTTGAAGCTCTTCCAAGCTTACTGGTTGAGGGAGTCCTAAGGCGTAGTCGGGTATGTATGTATCTTTTAACTGAAGAGTTGAAATATGCCCTGTCTGTATGTAGTTTTTTCCAGCTGTTAGCACTGTAAATTGATTCTAAAATTTTTCTGAAGTTGGGCCTTGAAATTAATTTTTTTTTTTTTTAAATCCTAGCAAGGAGGATATTTTGAATGTTAAGTTTAGAATTATACATATAAACTCTTATTATCATTATATGCAAACGGGTTTGTTTTTTTTTTCTGGTAGCTTCCTCTCAATTTTGTTTCTTTGCAGTTGGAGTTGTTGAGATTACAAAGCAAAGTATTATTTGGGTAGCTGCTGGATTCTGAAAGTTAGTGTCTAAAGTCAATGATGTAAATATGTGCAGGTTTTTTAATTTAAAAACAAATCTTTCGTCTTCACCCTTCCTTCCACATTCCACTTTCTTCTGGTTAAAGGCTTTGATTTTGGCACCAGGGAAAGGAGCACAGGCTCGATTCTTCCTTCAGCTGCAGATCCAATGCAAGTTAAAGTTGAAGACTAGTAATAGGTTTCATTTGGCACTCTCTAATGTTTCCTCTTACAGCCCTGCTTGACTCATTGACACTGAATAGCAAAAACAAGGAAAAAAACCTTTTCCAGGGGAAACCTTATCCACTGGAATAATATTGCAGAAAGAATCCAAGGACGAGGTAATGGATGAAGTAGTGAATGCTGTCCAGGGCAGCTAGAATAACAGTGCCGTGATGAGTAGCCCTCTGATGCTGTAATATTGCAGTCTCCTGGAAGGTGGTGCTGGATCTCATAAAGTTGTCTTTCTTTTGGTTCTCAAAACTTTCGAGTGGCTGTAGGACAACATTTTGTAATTTAACATCGTAATTATTGGCTGTAGTGTCAGTCATAGGTATCTTTTTGGAGTTAGTGTCTCAGTCCTTTAGGACTGAAGATGGAGATAGTTCAGCTGGTCAGATAGGTCTGCTGTGGAGTACATCTGCAGCTTTAACATGAAAAAAATAAATGTGCTATCCAGTTATTTTTCAGCTCGTATGGAGCAATTTCAGTGTATAAAGGTGTAAATGGGGATGACGCGAAGGAAGAGAGTCATATTACACGTGTTGCCTGAGTTGAGGCTTTTTTAACTTGCTCCTCATTTGTACGTGTGCTCTTTTTCTTCCGGGTGCATACTGCCAAAACCAGTAATATAAAAATAAAAAAGTTATTCTTTGCTTACCACATAGGGAATAATCCCTACAGCAGGGAACAAAGTCTAGATCCGCAAAACCTGAACCCCATTCTGAAAAGCTGAATTCAGTGTTTTCCCAGCAAGCGTCTGTGCTCTCCTGTAAGAGGGGCTGGCAGTACAGCCCTGAGCGTTACCGGGGGACCTGGTGGCGTAATGGCTGCATGCCATTTTAGATTGCTTCCCCATTTTCGTCTCTTGCTTTCCTTGCTACTGGCTCATTTTGTTCATAAAGCAGGTTGTAATTGAGTGTTTGACAAAGAAGTGTTTACAAGCAGTGCTTCTTGTGCATAACTGCCTAGCTGAGGGGAATAACAATTTGGGTCTGAATTTCAGCCCTCCTTTGTCACTGTCGTATCATCGTCGGTGGTGGTGCTGTCTCTGCTTAAAGAGAAAGATGGATTAAAATCGTTTCAGGGTATGGCACCGGAGTGGGGAATGCATGCTCTTTGAAGAAGCTTGTGACTGTTCCTTGTGGCCCGTGCTCGTTCTTTGTTTGTGTCTTGGTTTTGACCATACCAAGGTGTGTGCCAATTACCATGTGTGGTGACTTCTGGGTTTTCAGAGATGGAGTCTGCTAATTTAGGGGGAATTTTATTCCGGTCATATGAAATGTAAAGGTTGGAGTTTTGCCAGGTTTTAAGCCTTCTCTAGCCATCATGTGGGGTGAGATGCTGTAGACTGTAGCTGTTCTAATCTGGGAACATGGTTGGAGTTCAGTCTTCATGGGTTGAAACCTACAATGCAGACGGGACCTGTGTTACCAAAATAAAAGTCTTGTTTAGCTATCGCTCAGAAAGAAAAGGATTGTAGGATCAAGCTTTTTAGTTCAGGCAGCATGTGGGTGTTTCAATTGTCCATGCCAAAACCCTTCTGCAAATTATGCCAACTGGGCAGGGTGTGGAGGGAACAGAAGCAATGAAGTTATGCGTGAGTAAGGAACAGCTCAGGCTTTATTTAGACCCATTATAGGTCATTTGCAAAGGGTACTCTTTTTTTTTGGGGGGGCGGGGGGCCGCGGGGGGGTGTCTTTTAAAGGGGCTGCTCATTCCGTGGTTGCAGGAATTACCATGTTTAATCAGAAGGGATGGGAATTGGCGCATAGTGAATAAGCAAAGACAATCCCAGGAATTGTCTACTAATAGCTGGAGGCACCTGGAGCTCCGGTCCAACTCCAAGTTGCGGGGCTGAATAGGGCAGTTCCTATTAACATCAGTGCCAGTCTGTGACTAAAACCCGCATGTAGAGATGAAAATAAATCACAACATATGAAACAAGAGTCATGCAATCAGGCATGAGTAAGAGTGATACTCAACCATTTTGGCCAATGAGATTAACTCCTTCCCTGCTGCTTGGGTGCAAGCAGGAAGCGATTTCTGTAGCAAGTCTACTAGTATCAGGTCTGCTTTTCTGGGTATAGTGATTACTTAATGGTTGTCCTGGTCTGGTCTGGGATAGAGTTAATTTTCTTCCTAGCAGCTGGTACAGTGCTGTGTTTTGGATTTAGCATGAGAATAATGTGATAACACACTGATGTTTTAGTTGTTGCTAAGCAGTGTTTATACTAAGTCAAGGACTTTTCAACTTCCTTTGCTCTGCCAGCGAGGAGGTGCACAAGAAGCTGGGAGGGGGCACAGCCAGGACAGCTGACCCAAACTGGCCAAAGGGATATTCCATACCATGGGACGTCATGCTCAGTACAGAAACTGGGGGGAGTTGGCCGGGGGTAGCGATTGCTGCTTGGGGACTGACTGGGCATCGGTCGGTGGGCGGTGAGCAGTTGCATCACTTGTTTCTCCCCCCCCCCAGGTTTTGTGTTCCCCCCATTGTTTTACTTTTCATTACAATATATGATTAGGATTATGATTATTATTATTTCAAGTATTCAGATGTTCTTATCTCAACCCACAAGTTTTCTCACTTTTACCCTTCCGATGCTCTCCCCCATTCCACCAAGGGAGAGTGAGTGAGCGGCTGTGTGGGGCTTAGTTGCCGACTGGGGTTAAACCACGACAATGGTCGATCCTGATCTGTTGAGCAAAAATAGATAAACAGTCACAGCTTTACTGACAAACTGGGAGTGGGGTAATGCGATGGCTACACTGCTGGGAGCATCTCTGAATTAGTGTTATTGCTTGTCAGAGTGCTTTGACCGTAGCAATGTACTGAATTGTTAAATTCTTGTATAAAGATGACCACACAACACTCACATCCAGAGTGCCTTTTATTTGTCCTCATGCAAAATAGCTTTGCAGGTGTTTTGCTAAGACATCTTCTCAATCCCCTTAGCCTTGTTCTGAATCATCCTCAGGCATTGAGTAGCTGGGTAAATAAACAATATGTTTTTATATGCCTGTACAAATGCTGTTCTCTTACAGTCCTTTGCAGCTAGATATTCCCTCCCTGTTTACCTGACTTGTCAAGAGCAGAGGGAGAAGAAAAATGTCTTTGTGACAGCTTTTTTTTTTCCTTACAGTGAAGCAAAGGAATAAAGGGATTATTTTTTCCCCAGACAGTCTACCCACAGCAGCAGCACCAGGGACCTCTAGTAAATTGATCAAGGGACACATTTGACCTTAGGGCTGCTTGTTAGAGAACAGTGTTATAGGCACGTTGTAATAGCAGATGTAATAAAGTCTACATTGTCCCAGAGAAAAAAAAAGTATGTTTTGTGGTTTGGTTTTTTTTGGTTTGGGTTTTTTTTTGTGTGTGTGTGCATGTTATTTAGTAGGAACTGAATTGTCGTCTGGCAACCTTGGGTCACGTCAAATAGGCATAAGCCTAAGGCAAAGCCAAAGGCAGACGAGTTACAGAATAAGTTGTATGGGAACTTGACAAGTACCTGGTTGTTACTGTTTATTGAAACTGAGAGCACAGGGCAGAATTTGGTTTATGAAAAATTACTTCAATTGGAAAATGAAAAAGAAAGTGTGAGTTGTGTCAAGAAATTAGCAGTGATTTTCACTACAATTCAGTAGGCCCTGAAGGCTTGCACTTCGGTAGCTCTGCCCTTAACTGGAAGAGGAGCTTTCATGCATACTAGGCTTTTGGTCCTGAAGAGCTTGGAACAGCAGCTGTTGGATGCTCCTCAGAACCATCCTGCTGATGAGGGCTCGATTAGGAGGGTGCCGAAGTGGCAGCTCTTACAGACTTGTGAAGTCTTTTGGTAAGAGCCAGCTTTGTTTAAAAAAAGAGAGTAAGCTCTCTGCTACTCAAGTCTTGTAAACACAAATAAAAAAAGATGCTCTTACAAGAAATTACCACCACAAAGATTCAGTTAGTTGAGAGCCTAAATCCCAGTGACTTGTTGATACGATGTACTCGTCACTCACTTAAGCGTTTACATAAATCCCACTTACCAGTTTACTCTTATTTACATTTTTGTATTCTGATACCTCTTACAAGAATAAATGTGTTTCTTCTATTTTGATAGATCCAGGCAAATAAAATGTGAAGCCGTTGCAAGATGTATGTTGTGCTGCATTAATGGGACTCAAAATAAGATTTCTGATCAATTCAGAGGCTTCCTTCTGTGGCATCATGTGCTTATTTTCCTAATGGTTATTTTTTATTTATTTTGGCAGAATGTCTTTAACTTACATTGGTAATGACAGGAATTTCTACTGCTTCAGCTGTATTCATTTGCAGAATGTAGAAAACTGGGACTTTTTTGCAGTATTCAGCACCATGTGACTTATATTGATCAGGTATATCCTGCCATTCGAAGACCTATTGAGATGTACTGTAATTGCTTAAGCAGTATCTGCTAAAACAGCTTAGTCTGAAAGGCCTTTTTAGTTGTTCTATGCAACAAAGGCTGTTAATACAACTACACAAATGAGAGCCCTTAGTTAATTCCTGGTTAAGTATTGACGTGCTTGTTGACTTGAAGCTTGTTCTGACAGAATTAGGATTTAATCAGTAAAAGTCAATCTTTTTCTTCTACCTATCAAAAAAATTAGCTGTTTCCAATGCTGAACTATGTGTGTTAAAATAAAAGTTAAACAAGTGATATGATCTTTTTCACTATCAGATACTGGCTTTCACTTGGTAGTCACTCCATAAGGAATTAACTTCTGTGTGATATTTTTATTTCTGAGTTGAGTAGGAATCTTGATCTCTAGCACCATGTTAGTTAGTATCTTGAGTTGGATTTTTTTCTGTTTCCAGACACGTAATTTTAAAACCCTTTTCCTCCTCCTCCTCAAAAAATAACTCTTGTCTGGGAGAGGAGGAGAGGCTGTATTCTTGCCAAGAGTGCTAACTGGTGGAGTTGTTGAGCTTAAAGGATTTATGCTACCAAGTTCTGCCACTAGATTGCTGGGCAATGGGGTAAGTTACTTGGCCATCCTTTGTGTGGGTGCTTATCTGTAACATGGAGATAATAGTTTTTACTTCCTTTTTAAAATGCTTGCAATATACAGAAGAAAAGCAGTAGGGGACATGATGATTATTTTATTACCATACAGGAAAATACAAGGCTGTTTTTTTCAACCTAAAGAAGGAAGGGAGGAGGTCATTGCTGTAGGAGTCTTGGTCTTGCTAGCAAGATTTAAGGGACTGGTCTTAAGTTGTGGAACATCATACAGAGACTTGGCTAGATTTGGAAACAGCACTGCCACATCAGCTCAGAGCTGACTCAAAGCACGACAAACCAGTTTAGATGGAGGACATCAGACAAGTCACTCCATCCAAGCTAGTATTTCTGCATCATGCCATATGAATGTGCCACATCAGGTGGCATGCCAGCTTCAGTTTCCAAGAGCTTGCTTAGAGGTGCTGAGCAATGTTCAATAATTCAATCCACCAAGAACCTTGCAGAAAGCTCTGGCAATTGCTGAGGATGATCTAATGCTGTTACTAATCATCATCTCATGATTGAGAACTAGGTGTGAATACTGAGGGTGTTTCCACAGTACAAACCCAGGGAAGGATCTTGATAGCAAACTCGCTGGGCCAGTTTTCTAGCCTAAACATTTTCTTTTTCTTAATTATAAACCCTCCAAAGGTCTTCTAGGGTGAAGAGCGGGTTAGAAATACTGAGTGTATAATTTTGTGGTTTTCTGTCTTTAGTAACTGGCTTCTCAGGAAGCTTTACGAAGGAATAGATCCACTTATGTAAGCTTGAGAAAGGGCTCAGCTATCTGTTACTCTGAAATAGCCCCACTTGATTATGCAGCTTAGAGTATGAGATGTACCTAAAGCTGATTGCAATGGGCTAAAAAGGGCTGTCAAAGCCCTGGCTTGCCAAGAAAAACACTTTCTGCAATTCAGTATGAATTCATCCCTTTCATTCTTCCCAGCAGTGGGATTTGTTTACGTACTGCCCTTAGCTCAGAGACCCAGACCTTCACCTCCAGTGTGGTCTTCTGATCCTCCCTGGAGTGACTGCCTAGGAGACCTTTGCTTTTCCCTCGCTGATCTCAGGTGGGAAGAGGCAAAAGGACTTGTTAAGGTCCAGCTAGGTGTGAGGGTGGTAGATCTGTGCTTCAGGGGGTTTGGCATCCAAAAGATTTTCCCTAACAGGAGACGGGAGGGGAAGAGCAGCTGCCAGTGAGTTGTGTTGGCACCTCCAGTGTTGGTGGGTTACATTCTGTTTTCTGAAACTAACTGGAGAATATTCCAAATTCCTAAAATCCTGCCTGCCCAGCAAAATCGGGGGGGGGAGTGTGGCATTACTAGTCATGTGAATGATTGCTTAATTTAGCAAAAAGTCATGAATATTCAGTGGCATAGGCTTCAGCAGAGAGGAGGAACAGGAATGTAAGCCCCCAGGGATCCAAGGTTGTTAACCTCTGCTGCCTTGGGCTCTACTGCTCTGTCTGTGTGCTACCTGGAAGGAAATCATTGCAGGTGCATTCATCCACACCACAACTGAACCTTCATTTTGTTTTATAGATGTTCCCTTGGAGCTGCTCATGTGGAAGTGGGACAGTTGGGCTTTGTGTGAATGCGAATGCATGTGCATGTCTGTCAAGTTTACTCTCGCAGCTTAACCATAATTCATTACATAAAGCCTGTTTGTCACGCATGACTTTAAATATCCACAGGCCAGTCTCATGTAATAATTCCAATGTCGATTTCAAATACAGCGAGGTAGGGACTGCGGTTTACCGAAGATCTAAGTACAGAGGGCGAATGTGGCTTATGATGGGAATCTTGCTTCTAACCCAGCGCTGTAGCTGCCTTGATTGAAGCACCAGGAGGTCAAGTGACTTGTCAAAGGTTGCACAGTGAGGGAGCAACTCCACTGACATTTGATACCGGGAGCCTTCTGTTTCCCAGTCTGCTGCTGATTTACACTTTCATCCTCCAGTACACATAACTGCTGCTTGAATTAAGCTGTGACACATCTTCGCATCAGTGTAAAATTATTTCAAGTTAGACCTTGCAAAGGGAATGTCATTCCTTACACAAACTCTGCATAGGTTTAGTCCATTCCCACCTGGTTTGTATGCTAGTTCAGCACCACTGACTAATAAATTACAATTATTGAGGTATCAATTCATCATGTCTTGGCGATGGTGTTGCCTGTTCCACTGCATTGACCGAAGCCCTTTGCTAGCCGGCTAATGTACTGCGGTTTTACTCTTTCTTGTCCCGTAATGATGGGATCCCTTGTACCAATTTGAATCCTATTAGACGGCAATTAATTTCTCCCTACTCCAAACGGAGGCCGAGTCAAGTGCTGCTCAGTGTTGAGCTTACTGCAGGGATATATCAAAAGGGTGAAGTGCTAAGAAAGAACCCAGCCTGAGCAATTTTTTAATCTGTGCCTCATGTTCCCCATCTCCCCTGATTGCAGTAATTAGCAAACCAAATTCATTACTTTGGGAGCACCAATGTGAGCAAGTGAGGAGAAGAATATAACTGGATGATTTAAGAATGAATATCAGAAAGGGGAACAGTTGCAGAAAGTCGGACTTGTGGGGAGGGCTATGCCTTTAGATAGAAAAGGTTTTTATTTGCGCTGCAGTGGGACGTTCTACTGTAAGACTCAGTGAGCTGGCTTTGTTTCACAGTGAGTCATTTAATGTGTGGAAAGTCCTGCTACAGGATCTGGTTCAAGCTTTGCTTTGATGTTCTTGGTATAAGAGCACCTGGGCAAGGTTAGTGCTATGTTATGATGGTTCTTTAACCAGCAGCGCAGGTGCAGGCGTAGCCTAATGGACACAGTCATCGTTAGACCAGATGCATTGCAAACTCCTTTCCGATAGGGAAATACTCAGGGCCTTGGGAGTTAGTGTAAATGTTCTTCCTAAGCTCTGACTCTATAAACATCCTGAGAATGCCAACGCACAGTGCAGTCACCTAGAGTATAGTAAAAAGTAAAGTTGCTCCACTGAGGAAAACTGAAAAAACCAGCTTGGGGCGAGAGCCCACATCTGCCCTTCTTGCTTGTCAGTGCAGTGCTTGAGCTGTGCTTTCAATGCTAGAAAAGTATTTAAATGTCAGCGTGCAGCCATAAAACAATAGTTTTGTTTTATGATTTAAGCTCAGATTTCAGAGAAGAAGGAACTTGACTGCACCATCACAATGCGGTTTCTACTGGATAAATCGATCCTTGGAGGCAAACAAGATTAATACTAGGAGGAGACAGATTTAGAATTTGCCCTTCTCTGTGGTTTCTATAAACTGAGGAATACTTCTGGGCTCTTTGTTGCTCTAGCAATTTTCTCTCTGTTGGATGATGACCCTTTCAATAAGTGGTCATCCACATTGAATTTTTCTGACTCAGAGCTTAAAAACCAGGGTTTTTTATTGACTATAGAATTCCCATACTGTAGCTTGACCTCGCTGTCGGCTTTCTTCGGCGACTATACAGAGATTTCAGCTAATGCCAAAAGAAACCATTCACCTTTTAAGCTTGCTTTCCCTGGCTCATAATCTACATCTGAGTGAAATATAAAGTATTGGTTATCTCTTATCTGCAAAGCTTCAGTAAGCTCTGGGCTACGTGTGCTCTACCTGACAGCTGTAATGCTGCTCTGCCAGGCACTCGGGAGCTGCCACGACGCTTCCCTGAGAGAGGCAGTTTTTGGGGTGGGCAGTTTTTAAGACAAAGTGGGCATATTGCTTTACTTTTTCTTTACTTACCTTTATTTTTACTTCTAGCCTATTATGGCCTATAGGGATCTATTTCTTGCAGTAGGTAGTGCAAGAGATTTAATCAGATTTGCTACTTGTTATACATTTGGATACACGATCACATGTATGATTAAAAAAATAAATAATCAGTTACAGTCCTTCTGCTCACGCAGACTTCTGAAGTAGCTGAGACTATTTCAAGATGAAGGTGATACTAGCTGTCCGTACATGCCAGGCACATACATTTAGAAGTTGCATTTTGTATTAGCAAGAAGCTAATCAGTGTTTGTAGGGTGTTTGGGGGTGTATTTTTTTTGCTTACCCTTACATATTGCTTCTCGTGAGCTATACTTGAGTATTAAAGTGAGTTCAAGCCACTAAAACGAGCACATGGTGGGTTCTTGAGAGCCAAGCTGGGGCATACTTTCAGACCCTGTTTTGAAAGAGCACTCTCCTTGAGGAGAGAAGCCCATGTTAGTTACACTTGCAGAATATTTTGTATTTGCATGTATGCTTTGAAAAGTTACTGCCTTTCCTTAACTTATGCTTGCTGTCACATATTACAATATGAGCCTCCTCGGTGCAGTAAAACCTTCAGAAAAAAGAATGGATAGAAACTCAATGTAAATCCAAACAAGGAAAAAAAACCTGTTACATATTATTTAGAATTTGCATTTGAAATCTCATGTTATATTTGTTCCAATTTTTTGTTGGGCTTTCACTGAGAATTTACGGCTCTCTGGGGATATTAGCACAGAAAAGTTACTTGAGGTTATGTATAAAGGAGAAGGAATGAAGGAGGGGAGAGAAAATTTTGGCTGATGCAAACAAATTTAGAAAGATTCTACTAAACTATAATTCTAGCATTTAGTCTGCTAAGTTGAAATGGTTTTATCTCTAATTTTGAGGCAGGTGCTCTGAACGCCGTGTGCTGATTTTCTCCGTAATAAATTAAAGTCACTTTGTTCTACTGCATAGATTTAATGTGTCTTACTACTGTAAGTAAGTGGCTAAAATAATACCTCTAAACAAGGCTTTTTGAAATGACTGAAAGTTGATGTTTGTGTAGTTGTGGTTTTGGGGTCTTTCCACTGGAAAGAAATGTTTCATCCCTAATTTATACTACATAAAAATCCCCTTTAGGTACTAACAGAATCATAAAAGGAAGAAGGACAGTTTCTTGATTACACTGCTCGAGTGGGGTACAAAAGGCATAGGTCATCTATAGATCCACGTATGACCTTCAGCAGGTTATTTAAGGTACTTTGCTCCTTACTATTTTGTGTCTGAAACCAGGTGTAATGTCTTCCTATTACACACAGAAGTTGCAAGAGTGACATTTTGTGACCATTAGGTACTCTAGTATTGATGAGGGGCTTGGATAGCTTATAATGGAAACCATTCTAACCTTTCATGTGCTAGTAGCAGTAATTTGACTTTCAAAGACTCCATCAGAACAGATCTAATATAAAGCTATTAAATTTACATCTCAAATTATAAAAAAGTAAGTGCTCTTGATTTTGGGTCAAGGGTACAAATGGCAGTCTCTGGACCCCATCAAAACATTATAAAGTCAAGCTTGAAAAAAACAAAGGTTTTGAGAGTATCTTGCTAGAAATGTTTGTGTGGGGATTTCACACTGGGCTTCTGCTTTGAATTACTCAGCGCTGGAACAGTACTGGTTAGCAAAGGAGAGGTTGTGACTTTACAGCTGTGTACATGGGCTGAATGCAGCCTGCAAGAAGTGTAGGGATTTTTGTCTGTACTTGAAAGATATCTCTGGATGATGGATCCCCTGATTTACTCTTTAAAAAAAAAAAAAAATATGCAGGGGAATTAGGTCCGTCAGCCTAACGTGCACTGAACTGTGCCCTCTTCGGCAAGCAGTACTTCTTGGGAAGGAAGAGCAGCGTGGCACAGATAAGCACATTGAGATGAAGCTCCAGGGAAGCAGTGCACGGCCAGGTCTCTGTCACGGTTCTGGGCTTTGCATGACATATTTCCCCACCTTGGCTCCATATCTGCCACCTTCTCCCCCTTCTGAGAATTGCTTTGCCTTACAAGCTGCCCCAGTGACTTCAGTGAGTATGTGAGTCCGACTCCGTGAGCCAGCTTGCAGTCAGAGGAGTTATTTTTACAGTTTACGTTACTGGAGGATCTGGCCTCTGTTCCCCTCTTTGCAGCTATGCCTTCCCATGCTTTGCCAGGGATGTGAAACGTAGAACGCTTCCTAATGTGTACTTGACAGTTTCTGCCTGTATCTCTCTGGTTGGACAGGGTGCGGGGGTTGTGTGCAGTGATTGCTGACCCTTTGAAACGTTTGGCTCTTCCAATTGCTTGATTTTTTTATAAATATTAAAACTCTACATAAATGATCTTGTACAGCTTCTACAAAGCATAGAAGAGGAGCGGTTAAATTGAAAATGAGGTATATTGGACTTCAGAGCACAAAGATAAATACATATTTAAGTTGAAGTTTAAATGAATAGTTCCTGTGGATGTGTACTAGTGGGTTCAGAGGGTAATTTTTTTTTTTTAACCTTAATGTATTCCATTCTAGCTGTGCAGATCTAGTTAGTGTTAGCAGCAGTGAAAGGACTGTGGCTCTATTGGTTGTGTAGGCAAACTGTGGAAGGCAGAAGGAAACCAGATTCAGTGTTGTTCTGGTCTTTTTCCCCATTTGTCGTTAAGTTGCATTCATCTAAGTCCTGTCAGCTTGCTGATGTTTTCCATCAGTGGCCTGGCCAAGGAGGCTGTTCTGAATGCTGTGTAAAATTGGGACATCAGTGTGAAGGGTGGGCTTTCCAAATACACTGTAAGGAAGTAAAACTTAATTTTTTTTATTTGTGTGGTGTGGTTTGTTTGTTTGTTTTTTTTTTTTTAACTTCTCCTGAGCTACTGGATCTTGGATAAGCGATGCATGAAGAACATAAGTGATAGCCCAACTTGTTTTGTCTTCGGGTTTTTTTGCTAATGCATCTTCAAAGGATGTGACCATCTCCTTTTGTTCCTCTGCAACTTGACATATCCAATTTGGTTTCTTACAGAAGTAATAGACTTTGCGTAGATCCATTTGTGCTCTTCTAAGGGGCCCTGTTTGGAAATTTTTCAATACTGCTGGGTACTTTTACAGTAACACACACCTTGTGAATATCCTCAAAGTGCAGAGGTATTTTCAGGTCAAAGACAGCTTCAAAAAGTAAAAAGACCATTATATCATGTAAGAATCAATTGATTATGATTGCTGCATTACTGTAACATCAATCACAACCACTTGCAAGTCAGCACAATTGTGTAGCTATAACAAAAATGGAAGTTAGGCCCATGGCTTTTGAGAATTCCAGTGTCTTTGTTTTGTAAGCAGTCATAAACTGTCTTAAAAAGACAAACCAATGAATAATTTAGGTTTTGATATACAGATAAGGAACAGAAGTCCTGTATGCTTGTTGTTCAGAGTTACCAAACCTGACGTTCAGAATCATAATATTGCCCTGAAAATAGATGATACTTCAACATAAAATTTTTAAATCTTTATACTTGCCCTTTAGGTCAGTATCTTTCAACTCCTGCAGTTATGAGGGCTGCTAAAAATGCTTTATTAAAGGAAGAAAATTTAGATTTTCAGATCACATGACTCCAGGGGATTGAATTTGAGAAAAATCTACTAAATATCAGAAGACTGCCAACTCTCTTGAGTTAATGAATGTGTTCTCCCATCACAATGGTTGTGCTTCATTTTGCATTATAATGTTGTCTAACAGCAAGTGGCACTTCTGATTCTTTTGTAATTTCCAAGCAAAATGCTGTTTGCAAAATAAACATGCTGAGAGTTTCCTATAGCTAATGTCATCAGCAAAAGTGAACTGCATAGCTAGGTCAGTCCTTTGGTGGAATAGAGATGGGTAGGTTCTCTTAGTTGCTGCACAGATGTGAGCCCCAAATTGTTTTCTTCCTTCCTTAAGCTTGAGCACGCTGCAGCTGTGCTGTGTCAATTTATCGCTGTGCGGTGGAGAATGAAGCAAAACCTCTTCCTACTTTTGCTGCTTTTCAACAGAGTTGACAGTAAGACAAAGCAGAATTGCTGTGCTGCTGTTGCTAGAGCACTTCTCTGGTGGAATGGCCTGAGGACTGCTACCACATGACGTGGTTTGAGCACCGGCTCGGGACAGATCCTGTAAATGGAATTGAACATTCCTCCTTTATATCAAGTCTCTGTAGGGAAGGATGGGCGAAAAAAAAGAAAGGTTTACTTAACCCCTAATGCTGTGTGGACTAATATATTATATAATTAGAATAATAATATAATTAATAATATAATATTAATGTATCTTACTATAAAATATAATAAATGGGGGGCAGTGATGCAGAGACGTGGAGAAGACATGCCAGGTCACTTAATGCTAGACCAACTCAGGCCAGAAATTCATGTAGCTGTAGCAGTGAAGCTTATATAGCTGTGGGCCAACTTAATTGGGATGTGATCACAGTTTTATTTGGCCAAGATTGAGTTTCTTGTTCAGAGAAGCCTTCAACATTTAAGGGAAAGTGTCATTAATGAGCATGCTTGCTCTCACCCCTTCACACATGCTGTGAAGTTTGTCTGCCTTGTGTTCATGAAATACTTCCCTGCATTAGATGAAAAGCTTGGAGCTTGAGTGCAGTACACAATTGTTGGTAATAACCAACTAGCTGCAAAATTTACCTTTTGTTATTGATTTCTTAGAATTATTATTGTAGTGCTGCAGATGGGAAAACTGAAGGCAGGCTTGTGATGAGTGCTGGATTAGTTGTGGGCATCCAGCAAGGAAACAGGAGGATTAGAAACAGAGTCTAGGTCCCCTATATTCTGTTACTCCATTTCCTCACTGTTATTAAGCCTGCATTACAAGTGGAGATAACTTTCAAGAGGGAAACCACGGGAGAGCGGTCAGCCACATAGTGGTATTTGAGTTTGTTCCTACACATGGGTGATAACTGCTGGTAGTTAGATAGCACTGTAGGAAAACTGCGGGTAAACGTTGATTCATGTTTTTAAGGGCATCCCCCGTGTGAGCGGGGGAGGTACTGAAGTTGTCTCTGTGCATGTGTGTAGGAAGGATATTAAAGATCCAACTTGTCAGGGTGTAAATTCATGACAGAATGAAGAAAAGGGAACACCCAAAGTAGAGACTTGCGTTATGGTTAAATTCCCGTGGTGCATCGGTGAGACAACGAAGATGATGCAAACCTAATAGTGAGGTTGTGTGATGCAGAGGCACTAGAAAGGAAACCACAAAACCCTGCTCTCAGTGCAAATGAGAGCAGTAGCGGCAGTGAAGATTCATGTATTTTGAGAAAGCTTCAGTCGCAGGCAGTGTGGAGGGAATCTTGCCTACGGGTCAGGATGCTGGACCTGGCGGGCTGTCGGTAAAATTGATCTAAAACACAGTAACGAACTGTCTTAAAAATTTGCATGTAATCTGCTGAACTTTCTTGGAACAGAAGTTGTAGAAAGAAAAGGGAACTAGGACAAAAAACTAGTTAGCAGCTGTCAGCAAACCCTGACAGAGTGGTGCTTATATTTTAGGCTTCTGTTGTTCCTGTAGAGCACATGCCCATGCACATCACCAGCACATCCCACTTGGAAAGAGCAAATGGCCCAGGCACTCCTGTATGCAGCATCTGCCATTGGCATGCAACCGCTCCACGGTATCTTCTGGTGACTTAACTAAATATTTATGGCACAAACCACAAGCCATCCAAGCCAGTCAGACCCAGTCTGGAAGAGCTGAAAATATGACAGCATGAGTAAGTACCATTTGAGAGTATCAAAGAGCTATAATAATGTGGATAGCATTACATTAGAAAACCAAGGTGGGAGGATTACATGAAAGCAAAACACACAGACAGGCCCCAAGGGGAGACCATCCACCACAAAGGATAATTTCCTACAGGATTCAGACCCAAGAGCACATTCCTCTGAGGCTGCTTTAAAGCATCCAGGCAAGACATCTAAAGAGAGAAAAATTCATAATGCTTTTTTTAAACAACTGTGTGTAGCTGGAGCAGATGCAGTGGTGCCTGGTCTACAGCCCTAGCCTTTCGTCTGGACTCCTACATGTTTTCCTCCCTGTGATCTCCTTCTCAACCTAAGAAGGATGGTTTTCTTTTTTTTTTTCCTTCAGGGAGAGAAGAGGGGAAACATCTTTCATCTGTGTTTTGGTTTTGCTTTTGCTATGTAGGCAGTGCTGCAGTCAGATCCAGGGTGCTCCCTGGGAATTGCTTTGACTTTGCAGGACAGCATGGTAGTGTTATCGTGGCTTTTGCCGCAAAACTGGAAGGCTTTTCAAAGTGTGTTCAGCACTTAATCCTGGTGGTTGACAGACCCAAATTCAATAACTAGTATTTTTTTATCTTCTCCCTGCCCCCCAGGTTAGCTGTCTTGAATAGATGCTGTTTACAACCCTTTCCCCCAGACGTCATTTGGAGTAACTGAATCCCACACAAACTTGTATATGTGTCTATACATGTAGCATATGTATACATTAACACAAAGGATAATATATAGTCTTGGACATGGCAGGTTTAGACTCTTTGCAAAGCTGTTACGCTGCTTTGCCCTTTAGGGTTTGTGTGAAGGGCCAGGAGGGGAATGCTAGCTGGATTTTCTCAATTTTTTCCCCCTAGTCCATGATGGAAAGGCAGCAGGACTGTGACATTCAGAGGTGCTGCTGTTACAGACACAGTGCCGTGGAAGGAGGGGAGGGGGGGGGGGGGGGGGGAAGGGAAGGGAAGGCAAAAGACAGCAGGATCTGTGTGCGTGGGTTTCTGTGCAGAGAAAAGCTGTAGTGCAGTTTGTCATTTCAGCTTCAGGCCTCTGGGAACAGAGAGACTTTTATTACGGGGAATGTGCTGGGGAAGGAGCAACAGCATTTAAAAAAAAAAAAGTCTAGTCCCTCTGTGTGACAGTAAAATATTCAGAGAAATATGTGCTCTTTATGCAGTAGGCATCCTGAAACAAGGCATTGGCACCTCTATAATACAGAAACAAGCAAGATGTTTGGAAAAGACAGATAGACAGCTGGTTTGTGCCCAACTTGTGGTTGTACGTAATCCATCACTGCCAGGCCTGAAAACAAGCAGGAGCTCACAGGCACTGACTTCCTGGCACCGTGTCTGTTCAGCAAAAGCTCAGTGGTGGCACGAAGCTTTTCAGGGCTGTAGAGAGATGCAAACAATCCCTTCGGTCTCCCTTTGCTGGGGAAGCTGTTGGTAGGTGGGAGCAGCTGAAGTCTTTGGGCTGCTGCAATCCTGCAAGAGCTGGAAGTCAGATACATTTTTCCTTGTGATAAATCAGCACCCGCACACTGGCCGGCTGGTTGGATAATCAATGTTTTAAGGGAAAAGGCGAATGAAGCAGGAGGATTGGGCTTAGGGGAGGAGGTTGTATTAAATGGTTTGCCCAAAAGTGTTTTGCCATTCTTGCACAGTTTCTTTGCTAGCTTTTTTTTGTTATTATTATTATTCCAGAAGCCTATAATGTGATAAAAATTCCTTCTGGCCAATATTGATAGTTCCTGCTGTGCCCTCAGTGGTGATGACGGAGCAGTTTATGGGACCATGCAGTCAAGAGCTGTGTCTGCATAAAAATACCCATCTTTTTGCCATGAGTCTTCAGACCAGTTTGCTTCTTGTTACCTCATTTGTCTGAATTACAGAATTCAGGTACGGCCACCAAGCTTTCTCGTAGCTTATGTGGAGGCCATAGCTGAAAAATGATAGTTTAGATAGTCATAGTCACGGGGGGTGTGTGTGTGTGTACTAGAATTGGTGGCTGTGAGGATTTTCTGGGTTGTTTTTTGTTTTTATAAGGACTATAATACAGCCCGTAGTGCCGCGTGGTTCAGAGCATGCTGAAGGCAGTAGAAAGGTGCCTGTGGACTATGGAGGATTTGGAATCCAGCCAAATGTCATTTTATTGCAGATTTCATGTATTTTTCTTAAAATCATTGCTACTGAATATATGTCCAGGACTGCTAGTGATTAACAGCCAACAGGGAAATATCCTCTTTTCCCAATATTGTTAATGATTTACAAGCTGGTACTGATGTGGGGAGGCATTTCGGTGCCGGGCTTTACACAGGATGGGATTGGCATGTGATGTTAACTTCAAGTATCTGGTATCAACAGTTACAGCTTTTGTACAATAATAGCAAAGAGGTTACAAAATAATGTAATTAAATATCCTATTACAAGCCCTAAAGACAAAGTATAGAACCATAGAAAGGGCCTAATTCCACATTTTTTCGCTTTTGAGTCCAAACTTCAACTTTTAACACTGTACTTGTGATGCCTCTTGCTGCCTTGCATAGGCTGAATAATGTGCTCCCTCCCTGCAATAGATGAATAAAATACTTGGGGAATTATTGTGTAAACTGGCTTAATTCTGTTGACTTCAGTATATAACTATTGACGTATTTGGGGTTCGCTCTTTGTTGTTTTGAAAAGCAACAGTCTCTGGGATTTGGGGTTTGATTTTCCCATAACCTTCCTCCCCAACGTACTATTACACAAATATTACACAATCCCAGTGATCTTCAGTGACTTTCTTGCATTTTATTTAAGCATGTTTATGATAGCTTCTCCTGGTTTGGAAACCTGGTTGGTAATAACATACGTTCCAGTAAAACTTGACACAAACAAACAAGTGATTCTGCAAGAAGTCCTACTCAAAAAAACATGGTAAAAATACAAAGCCTATGATACAGAGTCTTTTCCTTTGGCAGTAATTGTTCTGCTCTTTGTATTATCTTACACAATGTGACCACACCACCCGCTGCTCTGACTTTTGAAAAAACAAAACTGTTCATCCATGAGCCAAGAGGAACCAGAGTGATTCTAAATTACATAATTTGTAGAGGAAATGACTTGTTCAGTAGGTCTACTTACTACCGAATGAGCTTCTTTTCATCTGCAGTGTGACACTGATCAACCTCTAGGAAATTTCTATTACCTACAGGTGTCCTTAGGGCTGTTGGTAGAAGCCGAAATGCCAGATGTGGATGCTGGTGGGTCCAAGTGCATGCTGGTGGACTCTTCTGAGTTCTTAGTCTCCAGGACGGTGCCCTGGTAGGCACAGGATTTCATAGCAGGAAACCTGGGGACAGGACTCCTGGCATCTTTACTGCTCTAAAATAGGCTGCCTGGCCTTCAGTCGGCTACATGGTGCTGCCAACCTAAAAACCACATCCCAGCTGTATGCAAACGAAGCAGAATTATGGCAAAACTGCAGTGCTTGGTCTTCCCAGTGTTTTAACTTAGGACAGATGTGTGCATTATTTGACTAAGACATCCTTTTTTTTTATTATTGCTTTTTATTTTAGAAGTTAAAAACATCTCAATTCCCAGGGCTTTTGCTGGAAAATTCTCCTACACACACTGTCTTATCACATGGCCTCCCTCATTCTCACTTTGCATGCACCGTGAAATGACAGTTTCCCGAAGGGGAATTCACCTTAACGGTTGCTAAGTTGTTTATTTCGCTGGGTCCCTAACAGCCCGCAATTTCCCTGCAGACAACTGGAGGGTTTAATTTGTGATGTCTCTGGTGGGCTGTGTCCTGCCTTTGTAGGGGACGGAGCATGTAATCTAATAGGTGGTTTGTTTGCTTTTCTCTCAAAGTGCTATAGTCATGTTTCTGTTGGAATACGTTTTCAGTTTTTGAGGATAATGAATGTTAACAAATCACTGGAAGTGAAAATAAAAATAGAGAAGACAAATAGGTGAGATACCACTGCAAGCTTGGCTTGTGCTTTGTGGATCTTTTTTTAATAGCAAAAAAAAGTGACATCAGCTCTGCTGCAGGCATGAATTAAAGATGAGAACTTAATAAAACTTGTTGGAGGGGAGAGGGAGGAAGGAAAGTAGAGCTAAAGCAACGATGTCTTTATTTTTAAGCAGACAGCACCACCTCTGCTTCAGCTCTTTGAGGTGGTGATGGAGAATAACAAAAAGCAGCATCCGAAGTGGTCTGTGAATCAAAAGTGCCCTCTGCTGGGAAAATCCTGCATGAAGGAGCATTTCCAGGCAGCATTTCCAGTTGATATCCAAAAGCTTAATTACCCTCTTTTGCTGGGGAAGAGGCTGGATATAATCCAGGATGCTCTCAGCAGTTGCCTTTGCCATTACATGCCCAGTAGGGACTGCAGTCTGAACATGTCACTGGGTATTGGTGGAGTCTGTGATTTCATTAGGGTTTGACATCACGTGTGTGTGGTTGCTCAGTCACTGGTCTGTTCGTTATGAACAGAAAACACGAATTTGCATTTGCAATATTGCCACATGAAAGATAAGAATCTGGGTGCGAATACTCTGCAGATAACATCACTCTTGGCAAAGAAACAAGTGATAAAAAAGGGATGGAGCTAGGAAGGAACCTTCAGTAGCCCTGATTTAACTCTTCTTTGTTTGAATTTTCTTTTGATGAAACATGCAGTGTCAGTGCCAAGCTACATGTTCCTCCAGCGAGCCCTTGTTCTTCCAAGGCTCCAGACCTCGAGCACAGGCACCACGTGAGTCTGAACCTGCAGGCGATTTGGTTGCCACAGCAGGAATATTCACATGACCTCTGCTGGTCAGTCCCGTGGTTCTTGCTTATACATCTTCCTTCATCTCTTGCAAGGGACTATATAGAGCAGGCTTCAAGAGTGGAGAATGAAGGGCTATGGGGAATATATTGGTGTGAGTGACCATAAAACGTGTCAGGAGGTAAGTGCTCAGGTGTTTCCCTACTGTAGATATTGTGGGTTTCTGCAGGTTTCCAGCCTTCTTGCCAGCATGGCTCTTGCAAGGTTAGTTGCAACCTGGGCCTCCTTCAAATTCAGGGAGAGTCCAGGCTCTGTCTGCATGCAGGTCCCACGGCACAAACCCATTACTCTGCGAAATGAACTATTTGCATGCAAAAATATGGCTTTCGCCAGTTAGATCCTTGCTGTAAGTTCAACTGCTGGCCTCCTGCAGCTAGATTTTGCTGTTCTGATCCCTCAGCCCAGTGCCTCTGAGGAGTACGTAGAAGCACAAGCGAGAAAATTCAACAAAGAACAATAAAAATCCACCTAAAAACATCGACTTAAGTGTATAAGGTGTCAGCTGTTTGGTTCTCTGTTCTGAGCATTTTTAGCAATTTCAGTGAAAAGGACTGTTTCTTATCTAATTAAAATAATTTATCTTTACATCTGGAACAAAAAGGAATTGATCTATCTTGTTATTTGTCATCACAAAAGACTTTTGAAAGACAAATAGAGATATAAAAATAGCAGAAATCAGAACAAATATATAAATTGATCTTAAAAATACAGTTAGTACTAGTGTGCTATTCATGCCTCTTGGGAAGAGAAGCTGCTGTATGATGCATCATGTTGATGTTATCTAGCAGCAAGGAGTGATATTGATGAATTCTGAAGGAAGAGCTGGCCCGGAAAGGAGGGAAATAATCCTTGTGGCTATGAAACAAGCTTGAAATCCTCAGGGATTTGTAACGGAAGCCTTTTTCCTCAAAGGAGCTGTAGAGCTAGTGTCCCAGGTTTCACTGTGCTGGCAATGGTTGACTTTGGCAGGCAGGAGTTTTTCCTCTAATTGTCCTTGAGAAGCCTTTGATTGTTCTGCCTGCGCTCGTGGGTGGGAAGGCAGCTTTATTTAAGGAGGAATAAATATTTATTCTCTTAGAGCGCTTGCCACAGCTGCTGCTTTGCAAAAAGATGGTGGTTTCAGTTAGAAGCGAGTCATGCAAACTCTGTGCTTTTATGAATTTGCACCTGCTGAGCTGTGGTTTGGGTTTGAATGAATCTAAAATCTCAGAGGTAAAGTTCACCAAAAGTGGTAAGTTTTGACTGTCTAAACCCAGTGATTTATTCATTCCTTTCTCCCAATACCGTGAAATTACCACCTAAAGCTCCTGCCTGCACTCTGAGTGGATTTCTTAGTAAATCTGGCGACGTTTCAGGTGTGCAGCAATCATTTGACCTGTTTTCAGATTTATTTCAGAAGAATTGCAGAGCTAAGTCTTGTGATCCATAATATCTGTGAATTCAGACACAGGGGTTTTTGGTGCCTAATTCAAATAATTTATTGAATTGACAGGGTGATTTTTATCTGTTTCTATTTACAGCTGGAAATGATCATTTTGAACTATGTGAAATGCCTCTGTTCTGTGTAGAAAGCTGTTATCTCTGAAACCTACTGACAGTTAAATGTCGTATTAACTGTTAGAGTGCATGGTGTGCTTGGTAAGATGGTGGACTTGAGTCAAATGAGGATTATGTAGGAAGTATTTACATTATACAGAAACTCTTAATGGCTTTTGGTTTCTTAGTTACTGGATGTCTGTTGGCTGTGATTGCTGCCCGTATGGACACGTAATGCTGTCAACAACTTTTGGATCCAGAAGTTCATGAAGTATCCTTTTAGGAGTTGTAGGAATAGAAAAATGTACTGCAGACAAAACCTGAGTCCAAATGCCATCAGTGCAGGATTTCTGTAATTGGTTTCCTTCAGAAGTGGGGAATTTAAGTGACTTTTTCATAGTTACCCTTTAATCCACTCCAGTTTCTTTCTGCCTCTCCATGCACGCTTCCCTGAGGGTTTTTTACTTCTAACATAGGATTTACAGATTCAAGTCACCCCTTCCAGGCAGTGAACATGAATCAGAAAAGTGAGATTTAAAAAAAAAAAAAAAAAAAAAAAGCGGGGTAATAAAAAAATGAGATTTAAAAAAAAAAAAAAAAAAAAAAAAGCTGTGTATCATAATAATTCTGCTTTCTAAGTAATATTTGGTGCATTCAGAAGGAAGAGTGACAATAATGTTTTCAGAGGGATTTGGTACTCAGTTCAGAGCCAGGATACAATAATCTTGTAATGAAGAGGCTTATGCTGGACTGCTGAAAAAAGGCACCTGCTGCTGAAAGCCTCTCCGGCATGGTGTCCTGGGACCACACGTGCTCTTCCTCTTCCCTTGTGGAAACTTTCTGGATAGTTCCTGTTGGTGCATGCAAGATAGATGAGTCATGTCCGCCTTGCAAAGGGAAAAACACAGCAGCTGGCAGTGCCCAAGGGGCAATTTCTTCAGTGTCGTCGCCCCCCCCCCCCCCCCCCCCCGGCAAAAAGCAGAGCTTTAGCAGCTTAGCGCTCTCAATTGTAGGTTAATTGGGTGTGTGCTCGGGTGGGTGGCCTTGCATCAGGAGAGAGCAAAGGGGAGGTGATGGAGAGGAATGGCTTCATACAAACCGTGTCAGAGGCTGCTGATGTTTCTGTACTGTAACAGAATTTGGTTTCTTAATGCACACCGGAGTTTCCTGAAGAGGTACAGGGAGTGCTTTTAATCACAGCACAGGCATCAAAGGGGAGATCTGCACCCGGTGATGGGAACATGCACAATTGAAAGTTTTTTTTATAAAACAGATTTGTTTCCTGCAGCCTTCTCATCTGGAAAAGAAGCACATTGCTTTCTTAACACCTTAGTGAAAGGGGATACATTTCAAGGGATTGATCCATTCGTTCGGAGTACGTGTTTAGTTGACAAATCAAAGGAAACCCAGCTGAGAGAACTGCCTTGCAATCTCAGCATGGGTCTGATGTGTGAAGCCAGATCTGTAAAATGACTCCTTTTGTTAATTTGTCTCATTAGCAAGATGGGGGGTGGCCTGTAGGTGATGCAGAGTGTTCCCTTTCTGTTGTTCCCCATATTGGTGATCTTTAAACATAAGAAACAAAATAACTTCCACATAAACAGTCCCCAAAGGCAGTTGTTCCACTTGTATTGCTCATCTTTGCACCTTACTCCCGTATTTCTGCATGGAAAAACAACTGCTTGTCTCTTTGTGTAGAAAGTAACAGAACGCAAAGCAACACTTTGTTGCTCTTTTGTCAGCATTTCAGCATGGGATTCCTCCACAGAGTAAGTTTAATGTTTTCTTAAAAATCCTAAAATCTAAAGCAAGATGCGGTGCTGTCTCTGCCCCTCACCAGGGAAGCGAGGGCAGCCTGCAGCTTCGGGGTGTGCGCTTGCTGAGGTCAAACTTTCTTGTCTCTTCCTTCCAATGCTTTTCCTCTTTCCAGTTTCTGATTAAATGAGGCCATCCTGATAGAAAGGAATGCCATGTACTCTTGGTGTGTCTGGTTTGTTTTTTTTTTTAAAAAAAAAACAAACTATTGAACTTTTTTCATATTTCACTAGTACTTTTAAAAGGAAAATAAAAATTCATACAGCAGTCTTCATTATTTTGATCATGATTCTTTTCAAAGAGTTTTTTCTGATAAGACGTCCTGCTGTGTACATGGAGTTTAATAGTGTTTGGTCATTAAAGATAAACTTTAAGAGGAAGTTAAATTTTAGGAATTTCCTCTTATGGTGAAATAATAGGTTTTGCTTGTGATAGAGCGTTGCAAATACCAGTGCTTTCCAGCGCCTCCTTAGGAGTTATCACCCCAGGACATGTACATTGGTCTGCGGCAAAACATGCAGATGGGTAGGCAGAGGGAAGGGAGACTGAAATGTTTGGTTGCTTTGTTTGACATTGAGACGGTGAGATAGCATCCTGAAGTCTATGATGAAGATCTTTTTGGTTTGGACATGCAAAAAAGAGCAGAACAGAGGTCTTGCAAAACACACTGTAAGTCTCCTACTAAGCTGCACTTCTGTTTGCAGATACACTGCTCTGTCTCTGTCCGCGCTCCTGACCCTCTCTCTCCCTTGTGTCCTCCCATTGCCCTAAGTTCATGCCTGCTGGGTCCTAGCTCTGCTCCCCGGCTTCTTCTTTCTCAAGCATACTGCTCTTTGAGAAATGAAGCGTCTGATGAACATCAGAGATGTGCCATCAACTAATCTGGATGAAGCCCCATCATCCAAACAATGTCAGTGGAACGGGAGTTTGTGAGAGTGTCCTGGAGCTGTCGTGCATAGAAAGCCTCATGTTTGGAGGAATGGTGATCATTTACCGGAAGAATCCTGGAAAGTGAAATGAAGAAAGCAGTAAATGTAACACTAAGTTTAAGCATGTTTGAGTGTGAAACCAATTAAGAAACTTACCTCAAGTTGGTTTCTAAGCATAACCTGAGCCACAGTGTTTCTGGAGTACTGTTGTATGTATTGATATCTATATTGGTGAATATCTCCTGCTTATTGACCTTGCCTGGCTGTAGGGCCTTGTTTGCTGTTGAACATGAAGTGCTGGTGAGAACCAGTCCAGCTGGTGATCTGCGTCTCCTGCTGGTTGAACTGGTATTTGCAAATGTTCAAGGATTAGTAGCGTTTTGATTTCTCCAGAGGGGAAAGCTGCTGCCTTGGACCTATAGCACATTGGTGAAGTGCTTAAGCACACCTTCTTGGGCAGGATCCTCGCTGTCAGGGCATATTTAAAACAAGACACTTAAACCCTTCTAAAGCTGTTGATTATACAGAAACCTGAGCTCCAGAAAGCTATTAATATGCTAAACTAGACATTCTCTCACTTAATTTTAATGTGAATAACTTTATTTTAAATTGATGCTGGTAAGAACTGGGAAAAGCTTTCCGAGGGAAGTTTTTTCCTTGCTGTTAGAATAACCTCGTTTCAAGCTCCACAATGAGATTTTGTGTGGCAGCTCCTCTTTGTTGGCAGGTTGCCCCAGGTGACTTACGGTTTGCGCACTCGTGTAAGCGCTGTTAATTTATGAGGTTTCAGCGGTCAGACTGAGCTGCTCAGTGGGCTCTGAGCAGATAATGAGGTCAAGCAGGGAAGAGAGGGAAGAGTCCTGCAGGTTCCCACTTGGCATTTGTACCCAGGTTGCACATTTTATGGAGATTTTGTCCTAAAAGCAAAGTTACTGTAAAGTCATCATTTTGCAGAGGTGATTTGTGATACTTGTCCAAACCTGAAAACAAACCTAGTTGTTCATGCTCAGTGCAGTGCCACTGTTGAGATCACTGCTGTCATGCTGAAATGCAAATTTACTGGTGTTTGTTTTGGGTCATTTTGTGCTGCATTAGAATGAAGAAACTACTCAAACGCTGATCTGTCTTCTCTGAGGGGTTTTACAAGGTAAGTTGCACCATTATAAGGTGAAACAGCATTGTGAAATAGCACTGCTTAGAACATTTTATGAAGAAAGTGGATTAACGAAGCATAGGAGGGTGCAAAACTAGATGTAGAAGGAACATTATTGTCATGTATTCAGTAGTTGGAAAGCCTCAAAGACAATAGTTGGAGCAGTTTGCAAACAATTGTCTTCCATATTTTACCCTAACCAGCTCCCTGACTTTGATCTTATAATAATCTTCACATTATAATTATCACAGAGGTCCCAGGTTACACAAGGAATTTTATATCATTTCTGGGATTTGATATATCCATTACATTCACTCTGAAAGTTTCAAATACAGTCATTCAGCATATGCAAGAAGGAAGGTAGCTATGAGTATCTCATGAGAGGCCCTCTTTTTGCATCTTGATACGGGTGCATGACCCTACACTCTTCAGAGTTGACAGGAGCGGAGCCTTTGGTGGATGTTAAGTCAAATCAAGAGTTTAAGGAAAGTCCCTCTCTTTCTGGCAGCGTACCAGCACTCCTATCGATTGAAGCTTTTCATGTAATGCTGAACTCTTGCAGAAGTTACTTTACTGTTTAGCTTTCAGGTGGTAATTTCAGTGGGACAACTAAGTGTATAAATTTAAGCGCTAATGTAGGATCATTAGCTCCCTGCGGGTCCAGATGCAAACAGAGTATCCTGCAAAAGGGAACTGGCAGCACTGGCTCTGGTCTACGGGCAGCTGCTCATTCATAGATGAATCAGAAGTTACTTGAAGAAGCTAGGTCTTGAAAGAATCTTTTTATTTCTGAAAGCATGATATGATTTTAAACAGCTGTCTTATTGACCCAAGCGAGTAAAACTTCTGTCTTTTTTAACAGACTGATGAGAACATGCCTATTCAGTAATACTGCAGATGGCAAATGTTTCTGTACTATGCAAAGTCTGTTGGGCGAAGGTGACCATGGTAGTCATAAGATGTTTTCTGTAATAGCATACCATGGTTTCAAAATACGCTTTTACACTCCCTTGACGCTTATTTTTTCAGTGCTTAGGGTTTCATTAACATTGTAGTGATATCTTCGGTTGGATTTAATTTGCATACAGCATACTCGCTTAAAAAGGGGTACGTGGCTGAGTCTTTTGTTGCTTTTTGGCTGATGGGTCTTTCTTCCCGAGTTGCACAGAACAACGCTACTTTCAGCTGCAGCTCAGTGCACACGAAAGAAATTCAACTTTGCGCTATTTCACTTTCCATTAACTTCTTTCAGAGGGGGGGATTTGCATTGTGGCAACCTCCTGTTCTGTAAGTGCAAATACACCTGTAATAAATGGATCACGTTGTGACTGTGGGTATTCCTGAAGAAATATGCTGGATGATGCTATAATTTGTTTTTTTAAAACATGAATGAGTCCACACTGGGAGACAGGGCCATGGAAGTCGGCATGCCTGCGTGTGAGAGTTGAGTGGGGTACGGGGAGGCCGTGGAGGTCTTGAAAGTGAAAAGAAGCTGCTCAGGTTTGGTGTGATTAAGAACAGTTAACCTGGAGCAATTGAAGGGAAGGATGCTCAACTCAGAGTGGGGAGGTAGCAGGGAGCTTTGCAGCAGCCCTGCAACAACAGGGGAGGTAAATGGCACTAACGTGGCTGTAGCGAAGGATGTGCAGCGCAGTCCTGGGCAAGCGCTTCACCTGTGTGGAAAGAAAAGAGATGTTAGTACAGTGAAGCAGAAACTGTTTTAAAAACACTGTGGTTATGGGAACACAATGTGGGCCTTAAGCTGAAAACAATACTCTGCTCGTGGACAGGCTGGTGGTGGAGTTCAGTGGCAAGGAGGGATGCAGAAGAGGAAGAAACATTATTTTAGCCATGGTGAACTCAAGACAGTTGCAAGGGACAGAGATTGAGGCATCCATCTGTGCATGGTCTCCACTGAAACATTAGCTGAATTTTGCTTGCAGGTGAAGTTACTCAGAGGTTGAAGTGGAGAAAAATAGAGGAGTTAGAGAACAGCTTTGGGATGTTAGCACCATGTTAGCAGTGCGCGGTACTCTGAGCCAGCTTTTGAGTCGTCCTTTTGGGTTTACAGGGGACACAGGTCTGCAGAAGCACAATTCAGCACTCTTGCTTACCTACCCAAGGCACGAATGTGTCTCTTGCCTTCTACCACAAGTGGTGGTTCAAGTGCCCCATTGAGCTCGGTGAGGAATGCAGCTCTCTCCTCTTCACCCACTCTGGGAAGAGCTTGGAGAACGGCTAATCGTGTGAATCACTTATTCCTGCAAGCCTGTCCTTAGGTCTGGGCAGCTGGGCATGTAAGAAAGTCTGTACTCTGTTTTGCCCAGGAACCTGCTTAAATAGAGTGGGAAAGGTTGTTTAAAAAATTATAAATTAAAATATAAATAAATATATATCTCTCTCTATAAAAATAATTCACCCATCCTGCAAAACCCTTTGCTGTCAGTGTTATTTATAGGTAGCATTTCAGAACCCCCCTTAAGAGGTGGGAGCTGATGACACTAAGCAAATTGCAGCCTATTGCAGTTTTTTTTCTTGTTTACATTGAACTACTGATGCCTAGACAATAGAGGAGGAAGCTTAGCTATTGCCAGCTGAAGTCAGTGCTTGTTAATACCAGGTTTTGGATATTAAAGCATGTATCACCAAAGTAAAAATGTGGCAACCTTGTTCTGTTTGCCTCGTTTGTTGGCAGTTGCTAAATGTTAGTCATAGGCTACTACAGCAGTAAACTCAGAAGAGAGTTCCTTCTTTCTGAAAGTATAACCACTTTCTACAACCTTCATAAGTTTTAATTAAAAAGAGCATGTAATGATTTTGGGATTGAATCCAATTTCATATGCTGTTTAAATCGAGAAATAAAATTATTTCCATCAGGCTTTTAGTTCAAGGTTTGTAACTGCTGGATCATTTCCTTTTTCATCAGTTTCTGAGTTTTAAAATGGCTTATGAACTTTAGTGAAATCATTTAGAAATGGATTTCATGTGGAATAGTTAATAAATGAATAGCACAGCCATGTAGTGATGAGAGTCTTGTTTGCATCTCAAGCAGCACAAATTTAAATAAAACACAGGGCTTTGCATAACAGCATTTGTTTTTAATGTCAGCAGTGTTTTTCAAGCCACCTCCAATATCCTTCATTTTTCACAGGGATATCTTTGGCAGCAAGGAGGCTTTTCAGGGGCTGATTTGAGGTACATAATTGGAGCAGTAAGACTACACACAAAGTGTCACTTAATGGATGAGGCTCGTTTAATTGTAGGCTGCTCAGAAATAACCCGAGAAACACTTCACTGGTAGCTAATGCAGAGGTGTAATTAGACTTCTACATAAGTGTAATTAGGCTGATTGCATAGAAAGAAAGAGAGTTCATAAGGTTTTTTAAATGTGTGCAGAGTCATTTTGTCTCAACTGTCTTGTCCGTAAGCTTCTGCCGTATTTGTGTTGGACTTAAATAAATAAGTACATTGCTCTTTAGCTAGCAGTTACCTGTGATCTTCTGTCCTTCCATGGTGGGTTTTTTTGTTGGTTGGTTGTTTTTAAGTAGAGCTCGATCACAGCCTTGCCCAAGCTAGGGTGAGGCTGTGCCCTGCATTCAGCTGTGGGCCTTTATAAATAGGGTGGGTGTAGAGAGTCCTAA
>NW_008794776.1:3741621-3782216 GCF_000699145.1 Aptenodytes forsteri
CCCCCCCCTGCCCCCCCCCCCCCCCCCCCGCAACTTTTAAGTTGGCTGACTTAAACCAGGTGGGGAAAGTCTGATAGACCTCTTAAAAATGACATGTAAATACATGTCTGAGAGATAGAGAGAGATGCTATATTTGATCCCCATAAGAAACCCCGTGCATAGGAAAGTCTGCAGCATAGGTTCACTGGCATTTTCAAAGGGAGAGACACATCTGAGCCGATGCTTCAGCTTTCCCAATGAAAAGCAGCTTCAGCTGGAGCTCGTGCCACTCTGCAACAAATGGTTAAGGAGCAGAACACTGGTCCATATGATAGTAGGCTTCGTTGGATCTGGGGCTCAGTGTGAGCACTAGGAAACCTGAATATGGGTGAAGGAGGAGTTCCTGTCGGCTTCTCTTATCCCCATGTATGTTGCAAATTCCGGCTCAGTTTACCATGTAGTTATTTCCTAACCTGAAACCAGTCACTGCAGGCACTGAAACTGCAGCTGAATGTGGTTCAGCTCAGGCCTACACACAAACCAGGGGGACTTCTTAGATCAGAATAAAGGTATGTGTGATGCCACCAAGCTCCCCGGGCACGGCTGCCTCACTGAGGACAAATCATTTGCTTCAATGCACTGCCACTGGTCTTTGATGATTTTGCTTTTGTGGGGGATATGAGTAAAATGAGTGAAAAATCAGTACTTCCAGCTCTTTTTCTGAAAATTTTTCATAGTGCTATTTTGCCTTCCTTTTACACTTATTGAGGAACGTGCTGTCCAGCTGAATTGAGTAGATGTCAGTCATTCCCTTACTAGTTATTTATCCAGTATACCTCATGGAAGCCTAAACTAATACAGTCCCTAGCTGGATAATGGTATAGATTCAGAGAGTGTAAATTTGTTCCTTATTTTCTTCTAGTAACACTTAAATACATTTTTTAACAATATTTTATTCTAATGTCCTACAAATAGCAAATAGAGGATGTAGAAAAAAAATCTATTTCCATATTTGTTTTTTCTTTCAAATTGTTGAAATAACCATAAATATTGCTTGTGTGTGTATATATATGTATGGTTTATGTGTATATGTATATATATGTATATATGACTTAAAATATCTATTTAAATGTTCTCGGAACTATTCATGTATTTTTATCTTGTACGGTCCTGGTATAAAAGTGCATCAGTACAGGGAGGCAAATGTAAAATACCAACCCGGTTCCCCATGCAATGCTGACACTTCATTCTTTGCTGTCAGAAAATCACCTTTTGGCAAACTGTACAATGGGAGGGAGGTTATTTAAAAGCTTAGCACTTGTATGGAAACCTCTTTATTTGCTTTGAAATGCTTCCCGCATTAATAATTTTCTTGCAGTTATCATCTTTAGATGGAGTTGTTCCCTGGGAGTAGATTGCTGTACATACTCCATACAGCACTGAGATAAGATAGCTTCTGGTTTTACCAGCCTATTTTTTGAGAAATGCTGTCTAGGATTTTTCTACATTTGTTTAAGTAGTGGTAACGAAAAGGAGAATGTTTGCAGTAATCGATAGTTGTTGCCAGTTGTGAGCATATAAAAACCAGAGGAAATGTAGCTGTGAATTAGGAGCATAAAACACAGTACTATTTCAAGCGGTATCTAACAAGGGAAACGATATCTACTATAACAAGCAAATGTGCTGCACAGGTGAGAGACACTGAGGGGATGCTATGGATTTCTTGATATCAGTATGAATCAAAAAGTGAAAAGCCTTCCAAATGTATTGCATGTTCTCTGGATTCAGCATAACTGATGAATGGAGACAAACTGGCAACGTAGAGTGCTTATGAGCTGACGTTTTAAAGCAAGAAACCCACATTCCCACATTTTAATCAAACATGCAGGTTGTGTCCTTGTTTCTGCTCCCAGCATCCCAGTGCATGGTTGGCCTATACCCACTCTTTGGACTAAAGGTCAGAACTGTTCTTAATCTTAGCTTTGGAGAGGATTAATTAGACACAAATGAATTAGTAGCTAAGACAATTGTGGATAAACAAGTGTTCATCCATACTTCCAGGTTATTTACTTTACTATTGTCAACAAGGTTAGGGGAAGGTCCAGCATCATTTTGCTGGGTATATTCTTATGTAGGTAAATAACGTGTGCGAAAAATGAGTCTCACAAAGAAGTATCTTAAGTTCACTAATTTCTATTTTCACACTAGAGTATCTCTGAATGCTTTTGTGGAGTAAAATCCAACCTATGGCTCAGAAAGTTGATTATAAAATATAGATACTTTTGTGTACATCTCCGGCTCCATTCTTTCCCTGCTTGGTAATGACCGTAACTGTTCTGTCCGACAGCTGTGGAGTGACTGTACAAAATGAGGTGGTGGATCCGGTCCAGCTCCCAAAGTGCCAGCATCTGCACTCATTGGCTTCATTTTTCATTTGGCAGTCCTAACTGAGAACCCAGTGATTAATTGGGCAAAGAGAATGAAGCCGAAGTCTGACCCTTAGAAGAGCTACTGCTAGGTCAGTGGAGAAGCTGTTCAGGAAAGTTCACACCTTCAGGTCTCATGCTGGATTCTCCTCTGTGTAAATATGACTTCAGCATCCTAGAACATCTATGCAAGAGCAGGGTCAGTTCCTCTGAAACGTCTGGATGCAGTGGTGCCCTGTATCACATTGGAATGGCCCATGGGCTTGGGGAGGGACCTGAAGAAGCAACTGGGGAAAGGACGGAAGAGGAGAAGGAAATCCCCTATACCCTCATATTCTTTGTGTTGGATTATGTGCCTGTTGCTTTTCCCCTCTCCACTTCCATTTTTATTTCCCTTCCCAGTTACCATGGGTTGTACTGAGTGATGAAAAAGCAGGACATCATACCTGCTTTGATACTGGATAGTATTCATGCCACGTGGGCTCAAAAGACTGAGCTAGGGGCTTTACAGGCATTTGGTAAATATTTATTTCCTCTCCTGAACTGGTCACATTTCTTAAGCAGAAGAGTCCTGACCAAATTCTTAACTTTGGTGGTTTTCAGAGGACTTTCAGCTCCCAATTGTTTCCTCATCAAAGATAATGGGAAAGAATATAGAAAAGCACTGTCCTGAGCTGCTGTTACAGGCTGGTACTCATAGCTGTTCAGCTACCTTTAGCTTGAGGGTCTTGAGCCAAATGTAGCTTATTCTATAGGTTTCTTAAGTGGTAGTATTTATTATCTGCCAGGTGGTAGTAACTTGTGTGATTACAACTGCTTGTTTGTCTTTGCCCTCTAGCTCAGATGGCTCTTCTAGGCCTTGGTAAGTGAAGAAACACCATCTGGCTCCTGTTGCTGCAGGATGCTGGGAGATTTCCATCTTTCAAATCTTTAGAGCTGGAGTCTTTTTTTACATTTTAGAAAGCCTAGGGACTCTTCCAGCTCTGTTCTCCCCTTGTTTCTTTTTGAGCTGGAGAATGTCTCTTACCCTCTTATTTACAGCTGCTTGCTCCAGACATGCGTTTTCAGAGTGTTAAGTGTTCAGAGCTGACAAAGCTTTTCAGGGTTACTGCCTGCCCAGTCTCCTGGTAATTCGGAGGAGAGTATCCTGGTGGTAGCTCATTGAAATATCTGACAGAGAATTGTTTTTCTGAAACAGATGCAGATGTTACATAGCTGATCAAAAGTGGGGGGGTTCAGTATTTCCCCAACACACAGAGCACATAGGTCTGTTTTCAAGAGGAAAAACCTCTCTTCGATGAGGTGTGTGTGTCAAATGAAAAGTTATGTAATAGCAACTGAAATCTGACCAGGCTTTTGGGTTTAAGTTAATATTTATACCAAGAGGGAGAGAGAGAAATAGATATAATTGCTATTACCATGCAGAGCTAAAGGTAGCAGTGAGTCAGCTGGGGGAGCAGCAATATTTGAGCAGGTCGATTCTCATCTCTCTACCTGCTCTGCAGCTGCATTAAAAATGTTTTTTATAAAATATCTATTCTCAACCTAATGAGGTAATGTATCCACCCCTCCGTATATCTATAGCTGCCATAATAATAGGCAATGTAACTTCACGAAGCAGATGCAGTAAGATAAACGGGAAGATTGCTCAGGACATAAAGGTTAAGGGTGACCTCTGTGGGTAGGAAATGTTTGTGCTCTTCACTGTGCCTTTGTGTATGTATGTAATGGTGGCTGCAAACCGCCTTCACGGGTTGTTTTTCCCCATCCACCCTCCAGTGGGGAAAAACAGGAATCATTTTCCCTTGAGAAATATCAAGTGTTTGAGGCCTCACCCATCTCCTTGTGTTAGAGGCTTTTGGTGGCACAGTCTGTGGAGGAACTGGATGATGAGCTTCCAAGAACATGCTTGAAATACAGCTCATGCAGTCCTAAGCGGAAAGTATCTCTGGCTCTGCTTTCAGGCTCCTGTGGCGTGAGGATTAAAGCTGGCTTGGAGAATGACAAATCTGTTTTGTTGCAGCTTCTGAGATTTCAAACTTTGTTTTGGTTCAGTGTTGCAACAAAAGGAAAAGCTTTTGAATGTTGTTTGCAACATAAGCATGTGTTGAAACACCTCATTTTGGACAGCATCAGTGAGGATCAGCCAAGTAGCTATCAGTACATAAAATGGCTGAAGACAGCTCTGTGTTAGAAGGGAAGAGAATGTGAAAGCGTGGATTGTATTTTATTTGCCTGGCCTTTTTCTTTAACGTAGCACTCTTGTCATCAGAGAAAATAACATTCTTGCTTTGTTGGCCAAAAATAGCCGCCTAACAGCCACCTCCAGAGTTTCCGCCTTAGTGCTATATGGCGTGCATTTATCGCGTATACATTTGGAGCAAGGTTTCATACAGGCTCTGAGCTGGCACTGCTGCAAAGAAGCACTCCTGCCCCTTTCCAGCTGGCTTTCTTCCTAATGCCTGCTGCTCCCCTGTGGCAGGACAGCTGTGGGTTAGGATCTGGGTTGGTTTGTTTTTTGGGTTTTTTTGGGCAGTTTGTTTCTAGCCACACGAGTTTCCTGATGTGCACCATCACTTTTGCTGGGGTGAAGGAGCAGCAGTGACTTGGGGGAGGAAGGGTCCTCACTTCTGGCCGCTGTGTTGGCTTGTGTCGCATTGAAGTATATGTGAAACGATGTCCCTAAGGTTGCAGCACACACCAATATTTTATACTCATTAACCTCTTGAAGTGAGAGATTATTGATATGAATAAATCTTGGCAGGATAGAGGATTTAGAGGAGAGGAGGATAAATTAAATTTAATAAAATAAAATGTATGTATATCCAACCAGCAAGCCCCAGTATTCTGCTTGGAGCTGTCTTACCCAACCGCAACAGTTTACAAGAGCTAAAACGATCATAGGCTGCGGTGTGTGATTGCAGGTTTGTGATATGAAGATTTAGTTGAGCAATACTCTTCCACTGTTTGTGGACAAAACCGCCTGCAATTTTAACAACACATTAAAGAGTTTTTAGTTTTCAGGCAGTACAAGCTATGACAAATCATTACTTTTTCAATTAAAATCAATAATGATGCAAGCTAAATAAAAGATTTAACAGTGGGTGGGTGGTCTAGCTGGTAAATTGATTTTCTTTGGGTACAGGTAAATATGCATGACAGTACCTCCATCATTAAATAATTTCTGTGATGAGAGACACAATCAGCTTTATTAATGTGACTATTCTTGTAGACTTCTAACATAAATCAATGCCTGCTGGAAAACGTCGCATAATTGGTTAGAGAGATGTCAGAGCAATATATTAGAAAGCAGTTTACTAATCTTTGCCAAGTGGATTAAAAATTGTGTTGACTGTAGAGGAGTAGTAAGTGTTCATACTCTCCTTTTCAGAGTAAAATCAAAATAAAGTTTACACAGGTTTAACAAAAAAAAAAATCTACAGGATTAACATCTTCCCTACGTTGGTGCTACTGTAGCTTGAATGCATGATCAAAACCAAGATTGTATTGTTTTAGTGGCACAACTGAACAAAGTTCTGGATACTTCAAATTTGGTAATTGTTTTCAACTGTGGAAAGATCACAAAGTGACTGGGATAGTGTGAATCAAGCTGGTTAATATTACACCAGAAGTGATAAGCTATGAGACTGAAAAGTCCCTGAGTCTTTACCTTCCTTATCTCTTATCACTCTCCTTAATATAGTTATAGTTTTAGATTAAATAACCTCTCATATCATAAAATAATTTAGTGTATTGGTGCGTGATACAATTTTGCTTCCTATTGTCATTTATTGAGCTTTCAAAAATGTCAAAGGTCAGTCTTTTTTTTTTTTTTTTGGTCCCTTGTGGCAAGTGCTTTTCAGTTTACAAATAAGAATGTTGCTACTTAAAAGATACTGATTTCCACTTTCCTGAACAAGGTTTATAAGAGAATAAGCCAGAGGAGAGGACTTTAAATCTAACAGTTGGGATTAGAAGCCAGACACATTTTATTCAGGTTGCTGTGCCTTTCTCTGTGGCTTTAAGAGCTTGTTCCTCACCTCAGTTTCCTCCTCCGCAAAATGGAAAGAAGACTCAACCATGTACTTTCCTTACTGTGGCTCTAACTGCTAGTTAAACATTTTTAAAGATTTAGGGGATGGTAAGTCCTCAGTGTTAATAATTAACCTGTCTCTATAACTGTCCCGTACCGTAGCTTTCACTTCTCTGAATTTTATATTTTTCTTTTGTTGTTAATCTTTGTGGCTTTGTTCTTTTCTTGTTCTCAATGTAGTGAAGAATGAACTTTCGCTGTCTAGTGGCCAGTGCAGCGTTGTGTTAGCCCAAATAAATCATGGACTCTGGTGTTGTGGGAACTTCAGCCAGAGTATGTCTGGGGAAGATGGGCTTTCCGTGGCAGTCAGTGAAAACAAGCTTGGTGAATTGTGGCTGTGTGTAGCTGAAGATGGGAGATATGAGGGAAATGGTTCTGGTCCTGCCTTCCTCTTTAGTTTCTCTGTTGTGTGGGTGCAGCCAGCATGTTTTGACTGCTTGATTTCGGTGTGGTGGGGACGTGGAAGGTAGAAGTACTTTGATTTTTTTAACTTTTATTTTATTTTTTTCTTATTCTTTTCCTTATTTTCCAACTTTCTTTGTTTTTGGTGGGGATGGTTGTGGTTGTTTACAACACTGTGCTGTACTCAGTCGAGATCCCAATTCTGTTTCAATCCTTGTGTTACTGAGAAACCACTCTAGTTATCTTACTGGAAAATGAAAATACTCTGTAAACTCCTCTAAATGCTTAGAGCCTGATTCTTGTGTACAGCAGATCTCAATCTGAAGGAGAAGCCTGAAGTGCTCAATGACAATAGACTCATCCTCCGATGGGAGATTCTGCACTGTAATGCTATACATAGAAGAATGGTGCTTCATTTTTTAACCACATTGATTAAGTCTATCTTTCTCATCTGGCATCTACTGAGTGCAAACATCAGCCCTGTTTTTCCTTCACAAGTGTCCTAGCCATTACTAAGCACCAAACGAGTGTTGTATCTCATGTTTTATCTGACTGCTTCTTAATGCATAGAGAGGCCTTCCTCCTAAAATCGAAACAGATGTTGCTTTAGTTTCCTTCGCAGTCTTTCCAAATTCCCTCTCTACCTGTGGAAGCCATGCCACCAGCTCAGTTGGGATTATTCTGCCTTTCCTTTTCCCCTCCTTCTGTACCTTCAACTAAAACACAAGAAAAGCCAAGTCCAAAGAAGTAAACAAAATTACACAATTCTTTACTGCACAGATTTGCCAGTGTTATGTTGCATCTTTAAACTGTAGATGTAGGTCTTTTAGGGAAGGATGTTCCCTGCTGAGATGTGTATACCATCTGGTGAGCTCTGTCCCGATACTGGCCTTTGTACGCTGCCATGCTGCACACATTAATAATGGTAACAAATGAGGCCGTTCCTCCCTCTCCCTGTGCTTGTGGGCTCTTGATGGGTTATTCTCTGCCTGACCTCCTGATGCAACCGTCGGGCAGTACTGATGGTGATGGTAGGGCTTTTGACATCGGACATCTGTGTGCTACGAACTGGAAAGCAACTCACTTCAGGTAAACCGCTCCACAGCTGTGCAATACCCGCCTGAAGTGGAAAGGTTTTAGATTGCGTTGGCTGTAGCTCACGAGCTGCTTCATCTGTATTCCAGTCTCCTATTAAAGCATAGTAAACCTGCGTTATTGAAATATCAGTTATATTAGATTGACTAGTGAATAGAAATGAACTAGTTAACGTTCTCCTCTTTGAAAAAAAAGATTAGCCTCCCTATAATTAAGGTCTTGGAGACTTCCAAAGGAATAAAATACAAACCGTATTTCCAAATCCTCTACCAATTTGTGAATCGTATTAGTATTGATCAAGAAATGTCGTGTGGTACAAAGCATTGCGTGGGGGTTTAGGATGATGATAGTGGTGTGTGATTCTCTGAATACAAAATTTGTGTTAATGAAAACATTTCTGGAGCCTGCGGTGTTAAGATCACGAATGGGAACAAGAGCTCTGATTCTCAGCTGTTCCAACATACAGCAGATGGTTAACTTGCCTTCTAAATTCTCAGGACTACTTTGAGCGCTTAAAAGAATAATTTGCAAATCAGTTCCAGGCTGTGGAAAGGGAAGCGTTTTGCAATAGTGTGAAAGCATGACTCAGAAATAAGACCCCCTTCGCACAAATAGGGTAAATTCTCAGGACTACCCGTGATCTTTCAACCCATTCCCAATTTTTTTGAGCGCTAGTAAAAGAATAATTTGCAAATCAGTTCCAGGCTGTGGAAAGGGAAGCGTTTTGCAATAGTGAGAAAGCATGACTCAGAAATAAGACCCCAGATTCTGACTTGCAGCATTTTGCCTACTGCAGGTTTGTTTGCTAGAAACTGGGAATCCTGTCCTTGAGGCGGCTGTGAAGTGAGCTGTTTAATGCTTATTCTCTGATAGTCTTGGATGAAGTGAAGTATAGAAATGTTTAGTCTTGACAATCTTCAAATTATCGCAGCAACACTATGAGAAATAATGTTATTCTAAGCTATCCTTTCTTGTAATATCAGTACTAATTTCAGTTTCTCTGAAATTTTTTGTTCTCTGGTCTCTCACAGAATCTGAGTTTTGCTTCAGCATTTCTCACACATTTTCTTTTTTTTTATTTCCTTCATGAGGAATTCAGTTTGCTGCAGTAAAATAATCTTAGTACTGAAATAATAGATATATTAAAGTATGAATTACGTTGGCAATAAAGGACAGGTTTTTATTGCTTGCTTATCAAGGAGGGTTTGTGTTTATGAGTTCACTGAGTTGTAAGTGCATTACATTAGAACTAAATTTAACCTGGCTTGGTAACAACAGTATACATGCGTAATCTGTGAAGACAGTACAGATTTATATGGCAATGATTCAAAAAATAATAATAAAAAATTGGAACTGCTTTCATGTTTTTCTCGGCAAAGAAGCTGTCAGTAGTATTGAAAGAATAGATGAGTAGCTATTTTTAAAGATTTTAATGAAAAAAGACAGCTAATCAATAGGAAAGTTCTAGATTGAGACCATTCCTAGTCATCCGAGGAGGACCTCAGGCTGCAGCACCGGCAGGAGGTGTGGAACCAGGAGCCGAGGTGGCAGCTCTGCCCTGAGGAGCATCCTGATATCCCTTGCAGTGTTTTCAGCAGCCCCCATGTTCTTAGGGATTGTTTACAAGGAGAAATGACCCAAAAGAGCGCACCATGTGGGTCTCTTAGCAGTTTACCTTAATTCAGTGTAGTAAAGTGAACTGGAAAAGGCTCCTTATCTGAAAGGAATATTGCTCTTTAAATTCATGTCCTGCCTCAATTTGGAGTCATTTCCATCTGCAGTCGAGCTGTAAGGATTGTGAGCAGCACTGGCCAAGTTGCACTTGGGCTTAGCAAAGCTCTGAAGAAGACTGTGTGCTTGGCTGTGTGGCAGCAGAACAGTGGGAAGATGCCTTTTCAGCTTGTAAGAAAAATATTACGTTGATTACCTTTGGTGATGACACAGAGAGAAGCAAGTTTTATGCTCTCAAAACCTAGCAAATATCACTGCAGCAGTTTGGATAATACTGATTAAAATCAATCTCTGTCTGTAAGTACAAATGAATGTTTCTTGTTCCAGATCATACAGCTCAGCAAAATAAAGTGTTGTCAACAAGAGATTATAGACCCCAAATGTTTTATTAGATCATATCAAAAGTAGAGAGAAATAACAGACTACTTGAACGCGTAATTCCATTTTTCAGGTGAATTTATAATATCTGATGAGATAGATGTGTTAGAAGGAACTTTCACATGTCGAGATTAGGAGCATGGATTGACCAGGACTGTGTAGTTTAAAGTGGTGAGTGAGTAGTTTGGCTGCCTCTATTGAATTTTTTAAAAGTCATTATTCGTCTGGTCCTGTGATAGTACTGACAGATGCTTTGTAATCTGAAAAACCTGATCTGAATAAAAAAATCAAGAGGGTCTCTTGCTCGTGTTGAGTAACTCTTCACTGGTCTGTTCCCTGGAAGCAGAGGAGACTTCAGGTAGTGTAAAGTGCAGCTTGCCAACTGTCAGCAGCTCAGCACCTGAAATTCTTCTGATCCTTTTTTAATTCAGGAATTTACTTTTATGAATGTAAATACAAACAGTTGCATTTAATTTAATAGCAATTGTTTCAGAAAACAGCGTGAATAATCACACAAGAAACCTGCTTCTCGGTATCTGTCTGGCTGCCGTTTACGTGGTTACTTTCCAGTGCCACTGCTGTAAACTTACGAATGGAAGGTGATCTAATAATGGTATCAGCTGTTAAGCAACAGTTAATTAGATGATTGTTAATTAAGTTCATTTCAGTTACAGGCAGTAAGTGGGATCCAACCTATTCTGTTTGAAGGGGCTTTTGTTACTTTGCCAGTAAGAGAGCTGGGCTGCAGTGTGGTACGTAACGATCGCAGAAGGAGGAGTAACTCATTTTGTGTGGACAAATGTGCCTTTTGAAGGGAGCTTTAATAATTGTATTGGTCAAACAAAAATACTCGCTTCTGTATGCTTCAGAAATGCCCTTGTTCACGCAACCCTTTACACAAGCAACGTGAGCTAATATTTTTAGACAAATCCTGATAAAAGGAAGACATAAGGGAGTCTGAGTTCTTTCCTAATTTACTATCCTTTTTTTGTTTTCATTTATTAATTTGGTTAACCAGATCATCGTCTGGCACTAACAGTGGAAATGGTCTCTGTTGATAGAATTTAAATGTGATTCCAGTGACTGTGCAAATATCCCTGGCCGGCCCCTGTGCAGAAGCGCAACGTGGTCGCTTGCGATGCCTCTTGACCTTCATTTTGTTGCTGAAGTGCAGGAAGCTGCGCGTGAGCAGATGCACAGCGGGGCTCACGCAAGGTAAACACTGCCATGCTGGGCTATTGATTCGTGCAGGTGGGCGTGAGTGAGGGCCTCTGATGGGAAAAGCTGGGTCGATGGGATATTTGTCAAGTTCAGCAGGGTTTTGTAGGGGATTGTTTCCATGGGCCTTGCTCTAAAGGTAGGATTTTGCTTTCAAGGGCAGACAAGGAGGAAGCAAGTCTACAAAGCCTGAGCAATGTAGCTTTAATTGAAGTCATACGTCTCGATGGAGCAGAGGTAAAAAGGAGGAGACCATATGGTGTAACCTTTATTTTTGTTAGGTTCCCTGATAAGCCGTTGATTTGATAAGAAATGCTGTTCCATTGGCTGAGCTCACAGGGTGCAGTTGTTCTCTGATAAGCATGTGTTTACTGTCTGCCATAAATGCCTGAAGTGACAGTTTATGGCAGGTTGGATTGGATGTTTTAAATGCTGAGTGGATGTATCATAACTGTGCTTTCACAGGCGAGTTTGCTGTGCACTCAAGGGTTGGTTGAAGAAACAGGTTGAACTGTAACGTTCATTTGTTCTTGAAGTAGACCAATTGGACCCAGGGGCATTGCATAGTCCTTGCAAAAATTATATAATAGAGACCCATTTGAATACAGTATTCAGCCCCAATAAACCCCCAAAAAAGCTATGGAGGAGGAACACAAAGATAATGTGTATTTTGGTACAAACTGCACGTCTTTCTAGAGCTAGATGATTGTTTTCTTCCTTTGTGTTAGATACTCAAGCTTTCTGGATCTTGATGTAGTCTCCTTTAGAGCAATATTCAAACACATCAAGATTTTCAAACCCAGTAAATCAGTTAACTTCTGGTGGGTTTCCCTCATGCCAGAGACCCAGTACTGTCCCAATTGGAGGTATTCAGGAATGAAAAAATGATCAGTCTTCGCACTGTAAGAGAAAGGAAATAATCTATCGCTCTTTGGGTTAGCGAAGGGTACCATGTTATATTTATATGTTCTGTTCCTACTTGAGCTGGGTAATTTTTCTGAAACTCAAGATATATTTTTTCTGATTAAAATCTGAAGACACTCTATTATTTCTATAACCACATTTAAGTCTTGTAATTTAAACAAATTAGCTTGCATTTCACATGTCAGCCACAATGATTTATAGAGGAAAATGGGTTTTTGCATCTGTTTTGTCTCTTGATTCATTAAGTTTTGATTGAAGAAAGTTTTTGAAATAGGGTGTAAAGGAATTTTCCATCCTTAGTGAAGGGATTTCGTGGTTTTTGCAGCATCTGCTTGGTTTTTTTTTCCCTGTGTGCATATGTCAAGAAATCTTGAATTCCCTTTCCTGATTTTGAAAGTTCAACCTGAGGGAATTGAGCAATTTCTCTAGTTTACACCGTTCACTTTCTGTTCATGTGAAGACAACAGCTCTGACAAAGTCAGTTATGGCACCACAGAAGGGACCTGGTTGCAGTTTACTCCAGGAACTTTCCTCTGGTTACTCAAGTAACTTTAGTAGCTCTGGCTGCTGTTTCTGATGCATTCGCAGATGCTGGGTGTGCCCAGGGCGATTGCACAAGAGCCGTGCTCTGCTCCCCCGTCTCGCGGGAGCTGTGGAAAACTGAGGGTAAAACTCGTGTGGTTCTAATGCTGCTGTGCCCTGTCTTATGTACGTAAATGTTACGCGATATAGGCAAGTTGCTGCTTAGCTTTGGAGACACAGGAATGTGTTAGTAGCTTAATATCGTTTTTCTGCTCCAATATAAGGAGAGAAATAATTAGGAATTGTGTCAAGGCAGTGTCTAGTGTCCAGAAGAAATTGCATCAGATCGACTGATGCTTCTGCCCAGTTGAGGTAGCTGGTTTTGGTTTGGTTTCGGGTGTCACTTGCCAGCTACATTTAGCATGCATAAGTGTTTTCAGATGTCCTGTAAATCAAAGTCTGGCCTGATGTAAAAAGCCTGTTACAAGCAAAAATGGAGAAAAAGATACTGGATTTTCTGGCCGATGAATGATGTTTGGAAGAGGAGACATTGCGCTAAAAGGCTCCTGAGCTAATCCTGCCTTGCGACGTGTGGGTGAGGTGTTCTAGGTGAAAATCCTACAGGGCTACGAATAAAATATTTCCATTGTCTTACACCAAATTACACCAGGGCCGAGGCTGATCCCATGTCATGTTTGCTGCCTTTGATTTCCCTCTCCACACAGCAGCTTCTGGCAGATGTTGCCACCACTTTTAATGATGGACCTTTGTCAAGCCAGGGAAAACGGCCGCTTGAATTCAGAGAGAAAATAATGATCCTTTTGATTAAGCAAGCCGGCATTGGTGGATGGGCTGCACACGCGGAAGGGGAGAGCTCAAAGGGCACCTGCCCGTAACACAAGCGATGGCAGGAAGTGTGTAAGAGAGAAAAATTGGCCCTGTGTTTGGGAAGAACAGAGGAAGAGAGATTAGAGGTTAAACTGGAAAGAGCGTTAAAATATTCTCCGTGTATGATGGCTGGAGCTGTGGATTTAAATTGCTGAAATTACCTTGTCAGGATGCCTTATCAGCTGCTGTTCTAGTGATTGTTTGGTTTAGATAAGAACTAAGTGCGATAAAACCTTGATAACAGTTTAGAGATTACAGCTCTTTTGAAACTGCTGGCACTTGCTAGGGGCTTGCTGAGCTGCCGAGAAGCTACAGTTGGATTTATTCCACTGCATTTTTTTTGTTTTTTTCCTCCACCCCCCTTCTCTTCTTTTGTTTCACGTTTGTGTTTAAGTGCTTAAGCTCTTATTTTGGATCATTGTTATTTTGAGACACGCAGCCTCTTCTGAGCGCTTTCTGGGAAGGGTGTATGTGCGTGGAGGAGGTGACTCGTTCTGAGGAGTGGAAGTGGATGCTGACAGGAAGAAGAAAAACAAGGTACTCCCGCGCCTCTTGCCATCTGATCCGATTTAGGTGCACTGAGCTGCACGCAGAGTTTCAGAAGCTACGAGGATACAAAAGGCTGGTGGCTCAGCGTGCTTGGTAGCACTCTCCATGTACTTCCCAAAATACAAAGTTCCTGTAAAAATCTATAAATTTTACGACAGTTCATTTAACGGAGATGTAAAATACCAGTCCCTAAAAATCTACCCAATGTTTGTGGCAGTACATTTGTGTTGCTTATACTAGTTTTGACTGTTATGTTTTGGGTTTTGTGATTTTTTTAGGTAGAGGCTAGTAACAAACCTCCAGCTGAACTCATCCCATACGTATGTACTGAATGGGACAGAAGCAGGGTTACTGAAACCAATGTGGGTATCTTTGTCTAATTCTTATTTAAGGTGATTTATATGGTATGGCAATATGGCCTTATTTTGGTTCTGCCTTTCTTCTAATAAATTATGCACTCAGCAGCTCTTGCAAATCTGAAAGTTTGTGCTTCTTAGTTTCTCAAAATAATTTAAATTTGTTTTTCATGTAAATATAATGTGAAATGAGGAAGCAGAGAAACTACGGAACTCAGATGAACAATAGGGAAGATACTGCAGTTGTAGGGCTATGGTTAGAAAATGGAAATTCAGGATGAATTTTCATGGTGAAAACCCTTTTTAGTGTTCTTTGCTTTTAGATTTCTGCTCGTGCTCATTAGGCTTAACAGTAAAGCAGTGCATCCAGGCATTCCTTGTCTACAGATGTGTTTTTAGCTTGTCCAGCCAAAGGATAAACTTAAAATATTATGAAATAATCATGGGGAAGAAGTGTCTGCTGAGATAATTACACGTCTTGTATATTAATTGTATTTAAAAAATTCTGAAATAATCTGTGACTGGTCACAGTTAAACTTTTCTTGCTTTGGTAGGCAGTAGAGATGTTTGCGTTACACCACTTGGGTTCTCCTACCTAAAAGCATTACCTTTTTAAACAATGTACAGATGAGTACATGGTATTGCTGGCACAACAGGACAGTTGTAATTCTCATACTGAGCAGCATTTGTAACATACTGATGTGTAACAAATACTACTGTTATTATACAAGTATTAAGAGGAGTGTCCTGTTGGTAAGACTGCATCTCCACCTTGCCTTTTACAACGCTGTGCTGCTGCATTTACCAGACGACGTATTTTTGTCCTGTGGTTATAAGGGTGCGGCTCCGCCGGGAGCTGTGGCAGGCAGGGCATGAGGATTGCAGGTGCTGAGCCTGGCGGCGATTGAACTGGTGAGTATTTACAAGTTGTATGTTTTTATCTTGCATCTGCAAGAGTGGAGAAAAGATTATTTGGGACAATATGTGAGGAAGCCTTAACTGCAGCTTTCAAGTACATTTCTTTATGTTCTGGGCTAAATTATGTGATAATGTATTCACCGTTGAGCCCCCGCGTTGAAGTTGTTGAGAAGCTGGATGGCGCAGAGCTGGAAGGTGTTGGTTACTAGTGCTGTTCATCAGACCAAAGAGCATCGAGACGTCAAGGTGGTTGCAACTCGTACCTACTTCCTGTAGCGTGCTTGAATTTGTTTTTGCATTTTGTTGTGGTTTTTTGACTTGGTGTGTGTGATGAGCTGATTTCATGTAGCTTACTGATTTTTTTTTTTTCTTTAGTAGCAAGTGCAGTGTATCCTCTGTTCCACTGTTCAGCCTGATAACATGCTAAGTGTGCTCCATTTGGCACAGGCATGACATGTTCTACAAAGTCCACAACAAAACTTTGGACCACATCAGTTTGACTATCTGGGGATATGTAAACAATTGCAACACAAAGTACCAGGGGAAACTGTATTCTGGAATAACCAGACTTTGTTGTTGGTTTTGTTTTTGTTTTTTTCCCTTGTTTTTAACCTGAAATGCTTCATTTTTTTCCTGTAATATGGGAGGAACCTTTTTGGCAGTTGACTTACTGAATGTATGCCTATGTATGCTTGCACCTGCTGAAACACATCATCTAACAGCACTGGTAAGAGAAATTAGCAGTTAAGACAGGCCAATCGTTCTGTATATTGGTTATATCTCAAACCATCAGTTTTATGAGATCACTGAGCTAAAACTTTTTGTTTATATGTGGATGATAGCATATACATGGCAAGTTTTTAATGGGGCAGCATTTGTGTTGGAGCTCTGGTTCCTGTCCAGGAACAGATTAATTTTTGAGATTGTGAAGATTAGGTTTCTGATGTGATGATAGTTTGTTGTTTTTTGCATTACTTAGGTACTCATATTGGAGACATTCTGAGAGGCATGGTGTAAACCATCTCTAGCCCTAGAAGAGATGACACTAGGTAAATAGGGCAGTCACATTTGGAAGGAAAAAAAAATGATCAGACTCTAGTTTTAGAAATACTGGACTGAGGTATAGGGTGACTATGTGATTTCCTTAGGGTTGTACAGAAGGCCTGTGACAGAGTGATTAAGCAAAAGATGAACCATAGCAGAAGTACAACTCCAAACTATTTGAGTTATCAAATCTAATCAAATAATAAGAATGAACAAATAAGCTACCCAGCAACCAAGATACTTAATGAGTACTGGGTTAGATTCTTCTTAATTGTGTTCAGGCGCTCATGGGCTATATTTTCAAGTCTGTGTTTATGACTTGAGACTGTACACTTTGTTTTTTCCTCTTAACGAAAGTTCAACATTTCTTTTGTTCCAGCAAATTTCAGAACTTAGAGGATGATGGCCAAATTATCACAGGCCTCACAACAAAACAAAGAGCTCGCAGCATTGCCTTTCTCAGGGAAACTGTGGAAATATCCCAGGCTCACTTCAGCCATACTCTAATTTGACGTTTAACGCTCTGTTAAGATCAGCCCACACGTGCATCACTTGAGTAGATGTGGGCTGGGACTGGTAAGAGCGAGCAGTTGCTGGCCACTGCATGGTGTGGGGGTGGTCAGAGCCTGGAGCTTGCAAGAGAACTTGCAAAGAGAGAGTTGGGTGGCTTTTACTGCCTGGGTCAAACTGTGCGTGAGAATTGCAAATGAAGCCTAACGTGAGCTGCCATGGCAGTTTGGTCTGTTGTGGAGTGATTGACAGCTGGTTAATCTTCCATCAGAAGATTGCAGTCTGTGGCTTGGGTGAAAGTAGTCCTTGCGGGTGTCCTCCCTTCAAGATGCATAGTTTCACAGAGCTCCTGTGGATACAGTCTCACTGATGCCTGTGCAAGAAGAAGTTATCAAAGCTCTGGCCAGGCATTTCAAAGAATTCTTTGCAAAACTCAGTGGTTTTGCTTTTTACCCTAAAGTTTCATTTTGAGTCTCAGCTCCATTTCAGGTGATGCTAAAAGTGAAACTCAGCTAGCTCTTCTGGGCTGGAACAGTTACCAAAGATGATCTCACAAATCGCATATAGCTTATGTGCAAAGACGTAGGATGAGGAAGACAGATGATTGATCATTCTTCTGGTTCTTGAGAACCATCTTATGGAGCGTGACAGTTCTGCAGCCGCAAGACCTAGATGTCCCTGCTATATCCTGCTGTTGCTAGCTGGCTCTTTCAATTCAGGACTGTTACAGAAGGGGACATGATCTTACTGTTTCCTTCATGACATTCTGCTTTGGCAATTAGGAGGTAAACTCTGCATTACCTCCTGTGATTTGGTGCTGATAGTGACAGGACAGTGCCATCCCTTCCTCTAGAGCCTGACTTCGAGTTACTATTATACTATTCTTGAAAACACTTACATCTTCTACATGCAAGTAATTCTGTTATTGTTCTCTGCCACCACAAATGCAGTAATTTAAATTACACAGAGGAAGCAAACATAAAGGTTTTAATGCCAACCTCTGTTGTTACTCTGGACCCTAGTACCACATCTGTCTGAAGGAAAGGGTGATGACAGAACTGCATCCCCTCGGTTTGCTCATGTTCCTTTGTGTGTGTGTGAAAACAGATCATATCTACGAAGACGGTCTTACTGGTGAAACCACAGTGATTTTCCTAAATGCATAGAAGTTGTGGCTCTAATGATCTGGTTTGTGACCTGCTGGTCACCTTTCTCATGTCTCTTAAGATGTGAACAGTCTTACAGTAAAAATTAAACGCAATTACATTCTCAGAACAGCTTCAAAGTGGCAGAGCTATTTTTGGGCTTGAGTTTGACCCCAGAAGCAGTTTGGTTGTATGGGATGTCAGGTTTACATCTTGAAGATCATGACTAAACCACACCAATTTATTTAGCTACAGTGAAGAATTTGAATTATTCTGTTGGTTGGGGTTTTTTTTCCCCTTATAACCTCTCAAGAAAGGCAAACTTCAAGCTACCACACACAGCTGGTGTTTCTAATAAGACACAGATGTGTTTTGGGATCTCTCCCATCTCCTGCAACATTTAAATGTAGATAAATAGAACTTAATCAGCTATAAATAACAGCATGTCATGCCTGTGGATCACTAACCTTCTCTGGGACTCCCACAGGACTAGGGTTAAGCTTAATTACTTCAGTCTACTACAAACAACAGAATAATCAGCTGTTGGATATTGCATGGGGGAAGGTGGAGGGAGCATAAAGAAGCAAGTCAACATCCACAGCCAGTGACATGATGCGCCGGTGTTCAGTGTAGGATATTTGTAATGTTTTGAGACCAATGGGATTCTTTTATTCCTTGTTTTGGATTCAGTGCACTGGAGGTTTAATGTCAGTACTACATCTGTGAGTGTTGTTTTAAGAACAAACAAACTCAGGAGGCACCTATGAACTCTTTTTTTCCTCCCCTTAGGGATATTTTCCTCCCCTTAGGGATAAGTGCTCAGATTTGCTGGAATAAAAAGGTGGTGATTGTGGCTCTTTAACTCTGTTGTAGATGAAGGGAAGTTATTCCTGTGTGGCCCTTGCATATTGCTAATTTAGGAGGGCAGATTGGTATGTCTGGTCTGGAGTATGGTGACCATCAGCCACAGGCAGTTCTCCTAGGCTGGGAGGGGTCAATGTCTGTCAGCTTCCACCACCGGGATCTGGGTGTCTGGCCAGGCTGGCCTGCATGGGAATGTGTTATGGGGCTGCTCTCTTCCAGCAGCCTTCTGGGGAAGCAAATGTGAGACAGATGCTGGTGAAACCACTGAGACCCATCTTCCATCGCTGCCAGGTTCTGCTCTTCCTGTCCGGGCATTGCTCAGCACAGCACTCTGGTATCACCTGTGCATTCAGCAGCTGCTGTACCTCCCGTGGTATATAAATACCATAGGTTACCATGGATCAATAATGAAAACAGCTGCTGTAGAGGCAGTGCCACGTTTATATATGGAGTTGTTTTTTCTCCTCTAGTACTCAGTGCAGACTACTATCATCTTTTGATCCTTCTCGAAACGTAGGCTTTCAGTCTCTTGTCTGTCTCTGTGTGATTGTCACACCTCTTGATGTTGCATTTGAGCTGAAATATCTACAGTATGCAATCACTAATAAGTTGTCTTGAAGTATTTCATATGTTAATACGGAGGTGACGTGCCAGTTTGAACAAGATGTCCTTTGACCTTTGCTCAGCACACAGCCTGGTTTCCCTAGTTAGCAGTGACCATTGCCATCGCTCTTCCAAACGGCAAGCCATGACAAGGGAAACTGTAATGTCCCAAACTGCTCAGTTGTTCCCATTTGTAATGGTATGAATGAAGTACATTTTTGCTTAGTAATTTATTTGTTCTTTGATACGTTTTTGGTTAATTGTCACTTCTCTCAAAGAGCACTGGGGAGAAGATACTTCCTAGACGTTTTTCCCTGTTAGCTTCTGCTCTTGCATGGTGGTTAACATAAATGCGTTTTGTGATTTGCATAACCTTTTCCTAGCTACAGTAAGTTTGAGCTATAGATTTGGGTTTTTTACAGTAGATTTGATTTACAGCAGAGTTGTCCCTGCCCCATGTATCTGCTCTACTGTACGGCAAGTGTCTGGCAGGTAAAGCTGGGTGAAGCCTCGGTGGTTCAGCCAGGAACTGAGGGCAGTCTTTACAGCTCTCCTCAACAAAAGGGCCTCGCAAGGGCTGTCTGAAAGAAAAACGGCAGTGCTTTGGCGTTCACAGTTTGATTTGTGGTGTAGATTACATGCAGTTCAACTGCATGGAGTCTGGGTTGGGCTTGGCTCAATGCTGCATGGGTTTTGATGTTTGTGCTGTCCCTGCACCCCTTTTCTTTTCAAAGCGAGAGGTATTGGGGTGTACAATTAACAGAAGATTGCCTGTTTGCCTTTTTCTCCTTTCTTGCGTCCCTGTAAGCTGCATTTACTTCATGGAAATGTAATTAAAACGTTTATGAGGGAGGAGAGCCAGCCGTGAATGGCACGGAGGCCGCCTCGCTGGGGGAGAGCTGGCCTGCAGCAGCGCCCGCAGCCCCTTCCTGCACGCAGTCCTCTGCTTGTTTGATTTCCCCTGCTGCGGGCCAGGCTCAGGAAGACAGGGGAATATTTATTTATAAGCTGTCTGTACAGATGTTTTCATTGTGGTTTGCGGTGCATTGGTGCCACTTAGTGGGGGGAGAATTGAATTGACAGCTTTAACAGTGCAGGGGAAAACAAGGAAAGGCGGGTTTCATATTCCAGCCCCCACCTCTACACCCCCAGCAGTACTTCTGCAGTTTAGATAAAAATTCAAGTCTTCTGCTAGCCACAGAGCTGCTATGGGTACTGGAGGTGGCTGTCGGCAGAGTAGTGCTGGCAGGCTGGACATGCACTGACCCTAGTCCCAACAGAGGAAAGCTGCACTGAAAGTACTGCTGAATATTAGGCTAAATAGTCTGGCTTTGCTGATAGAAAAAACTAATCCAGCCATGCCTTGTGTTATGCAAGGTTTTAGCAGGCTTAAAAATAATTCTCTCTGTGTTATGATTTCCACTATTTTAGGTGTAATGGGAAGGATGATGGAATGGGATGGTGTTAGCTCTGATTCCAGTTTTGGAGGAGCCAAGCTATACAAAAATGTTAACAGTGTTTATTCAAAATCATTTAACTAGATTTTCTACTGATTTCCCCACAGAAAGGCCTGGGGGGAAAAAAAGAAAATCCTGTGCTGTGATATTTGTAAGCAAGCTATTCTGCTCCCCCAAATAAATGCTTATGGTTAACTAATGGTACTTGGAGAGAGGCATGGATGTCTGCTGTTTGCAGATATAGAAATGGCCATCAGCCACAGACTTCCACATGAGCCTGGAGTTTCATTGCGAGGTTGCAATGGAGCATGTTGCACTCAAAATGCTTTGCAGCATCCTCTGTTTTGTATGGGGGGTGTGCAATTGTGGAAGAAGTTCTCTCTTGTCAAAGTGCTTAAGAACATCTTGTGGTTGAGTGATATCTATGTATTTTTGTCTCATGTAGGAAAGGGCACTTTAGGGTGGTTTTACCTTGAGTTGAACTGAATTGCTTTTTTGGTTTTTTGCACATGGGCTCCTTCCCTTGTTGAGTTGTTTCTCTGTGTTCCTCTGCGGGGTGTGTGGCGTGTGGTGCCCCAGGGCTCCAGGGAATCTGAGCCTGGTTTTGCAACTCTTCCATGTGGGGAACTGCTTCTAATTTTAGTGAAATTTCTGGGCATGGAACAGTTACACTTTCAGTCCTTGAGAAAACACACCGTGACCAAGGATTGTGCTTACTGGCCTTAATCATACCTACTCTAGCTTTCATCTAGCTAGTCCTATTACCCTCAGCAGGAAAAGCAGTACTTTGCAGAGGTTGGCAGGTCCCACCTACTGAAATGTTTCCCGGAGCCCTTGGTAACTTCGTTTGTGCGCTACAGTGCTCTTGGCTCCTACAGGAAGGAGATTAAAGCTGGCGTGGGTGCATGTCCTGGCGTCACCTCTCCATAGCTCTGCACACAGCCATACCTTCTGCACACTGCCTGCGGCGTGCTCCAGTTCCTTCCAATTTATGCAACTGCCAAGCTGACAGCTCCCGGGTGATATGCGCGGGGCACGAATACTTGCATCTTCTACCTCAGTTTTGAACCCGTTTGTGTCTCTCTTGCGCTCTCACCAGAGGGCACTGCACAACATGTTGCAGCCTAATAAATAACCTCTTAACCTGCTTAGCTGCTTTATGCTCAGTGGCATGTTTTACAACGTTACCTGGAGTCCTTGAATGCTGGTTCCCATGGCAACCTGATATAGCATTTTTATTCTTTATTACTATCACTATTTTATTGCTGCCTTGTTCAAATGTGCTGTCATCTTTATTTTGCCTTAGTATGTGTGTGTGCGCATGTGTGTGCGAGCCACAAATGTGTTTCTAAAAATTATATTATTAAACAATTTAGTGAATTTGGAAAAAAAGTGATGATCTGTCACTGTCGATTTAATATTAAATGGAGAAGCACACCATAAATGGAAACAAACTAGAAAGAAAAAATAAACCAGCAACCCAAATATTAATACAGACAGCTTAGGATGTTTGATGGAGGTGCAAATAGTTGGGTAAAAGCAAATTAGTAGGAGAAATACTGCTTCTGTAGGGGAACATTATAGTCTTAATTTCCGTGAGAGGGCATACTGACAATGTCCAGATGTTCTTAGGAGTGGGTTTTGGCCAAAGATGGTCATGGGAGCAAGGACCTAAATTATTTTAAGGTGACGCTTGAAACATTTACGGAAGGAACTCTACAGCCCAATAGAATACAGCCAGAAATTAAGCTGGTAATATGAATCCTTAATATGGATCAGGTTGTGGATAACTCATCGTTTGCACCATGTTTATGTTATGTTAATCCTATGGCTGACATGTTCTGCTTCTCTGCAAGGGCCAAGAAAGATTTCTTCTTCTGGCCTTGGTGATAACCAGGCTTCAGGATTTGGGGCAGGAGAATCACCTTTGCTGAAGGACTGGAGGTGTGCTGGTCCTCCCAGTGATGCTACAAGCTTCCCCATGCCTAATATCAACTGTTGACAGATGTGGCGTTGGGAAGGAAGGTGGGATTCGTGCAGGTGGGATTAACAGGGACCCTGGGGAGAGGGTTTGCCTTCCTTCCTAGTGCAGGGCACAGTCCATTCCCTAGGATCATTTGGGGGTTCTACCTAAAAAAATTTTTTTTTTTCTTATTTGCTGTTGCAGGAGATAGCTGATAGCGGTAGAGGTGATGGGGATTTGGAGGAGCTGAAATGCGTTCCTTACAGGCTTCCTCAGGAGAGCTGCCAGGACTTAGCCAGGGTGCTAGCAGCTCCCTTAGGGCAGGAAGGAGCAGTGGGGCAGCCTGGCTCCCCGCGGGACATGCCCCACTGAAGCCTGGGTGGTGGGGGCTGTTTGGGGCCAGCTAATCACAGCTGACAGCGGGATGGGATTTTTCTTCAGGGCAAAGACTGCATTTCTGGGAACGGCAAAGCAAACAGAGTTAAAGGCGGTGTGATCTTGTGCATACAGGAGCCAGCTGGCAAACCCCAGATAACAGATATCTTTCTAAGCACATGTTAGGAGCGGTGCTGTTTTCAATGGCTTCCTTGTACACGCTGCCGTCTTCCTTCCCTACTCTAAGTATTAGGGGGCTGCTATAAAAATATTTGTTCTTTCTTAGCTCCTCTGTCTAAGTCACTCTTTCCTATTGACTGCTACTGTGCAGCTAAGCATGGCAGTAGGATATAAGTATCCCCTGTGCAGAGGGAGGATGTTGAAAGGACTGGGGTCAGGGCTGCCTCCTCGAGGGTGATCTCCCATATTTAAGGAATGGAGAGGCATCATTTGGAAAGGTATAAATTATCTAGGACAGCACACAGAATTTTACAACCTGCACTTAAATCCTTCATTATATCTTGTGCCAGCAGCAAGGCGGATTCTGCAGCCTTTTCTAAGGACACTAACCTAGAGATTCAGATGCTTTAGAGGATGTGTGTCCTTCCAGAAAAGTCTGAAATTTTTTTTTCCCTTTCAGTCTTTGCAAATTCCTCTCTTTTGGGGTGATGCTTTGTAGCAGGACAGGTTTGACTGTGAGACTTTGGCAGGGAAATTTCTTCAAAGTGCTTGAAGTACACCCTTGTTCACCTCCAGGACACAAAGCTCCCAAAACAGATATAAACTGATCTGTAACTGGAACTCAGTCCTTGGTTGGGAAATTTAGGGAATGACTCTACCTGGGCAGAATAGCTTTTCTAAAATTAAAACATTTCTAGGTTGCCAGACTGCTGATTAAGAAGAAAAGTAGGGAGAGCAGCATGGGGAAGATAATGGGTTTCAAGGAAGCGGATTTCGGTCAGCTCAGAGCTATGGTCTTGGCAAGCTGCTCGGAGTGAAAAGGAAGTTTAGGAGAGTTGAAAGTTTCTTAGAGAAGCAAATTTAATGGCGCAAGTATGAACTCCCTTAATGGAGAGGGCAGATGGGAAACATAGTAAGAGATTACTTTAGCTAAATCACGAGCTCTTTAATGACCTGAAACTCAAAAGCAACATAAAAAAGTTGGAGAGTAGGTCAAACTATTGAGAATAATTTTAGCGTGAACATGGAAAGAAAAATGAGAGGGCCAAAGTCCAAATGAGCTACAATTGGCAAAAGACATAAAGGGCAGCCAGAGGGGTTTCTATAAACGTATTTGTAGCAAGAGCTGGGCCAGGGAATGAGTTAGTCCACTGCTCAGTGGAAAGGAAAAGCTCTCAAAATATGGAAGTGAGAAAGCAGAAGTGGCGAATGACTTTTTTTATCCTTTCTGTTCTTCCTGAGAGGGTCAGCTGCAGCCGTGCAGCCAGCACGCTATCAGGAAGGAGGGAAAGAATAGGTTTGAATACTTAAGTTAGCAGAGCCTGGAGAAATTCAGCTCCAGGTAGTTAGAAAACTGGCTGAAGCGATTTCAGTGCCATTAGTGATAATCTCTGAAAATCTGTGGAGGACAAATGAGGCTTGAGAAGACTGGAGAAAAGAAATCGTAATGGGATAGCTTTCAAAAGGGGAGAGAGGGAGGAGGAGCTGTAGGCTGGGAAGCCTGTAATGAATGCCGAGAGAATTTTTTTCAGAAAAGTATGATAAAGGTGATCAAGTTGTTTCTAAGCACATAGAAGGCAGCAGTCCCTGGAAGAGCTAGAGACCTGCAGCTCCCACAGTAGTCACTATTTCCATTAATACTTGGATGACATGCTAGAGAGCATGGTTATTCACTTTGCAGATCATGCTAAGCTGAGACAGGTACAAGCACAGCTGAGTTCAGGACTAGGATTCAGGGGGATCTGAAATAATAGAAATGGTCTGAAAAAAACAGGTTACAGCTTAGCAGTGCTAAGCAAAGAAGGAATGAACAACTGTAAAAGACCAGAAGTGGTCAGGTACCTGTTCTGCCAGAAATGATAAAAGAAAGTGTGTGTGGAGAGTTTCGGGATTACAGCAGATCACTAAATATCCCTGGATCTGCAATGCCATCTTGTTATACAGCAAAAACAAAAAAATCATCAGGACATAGAAATATGGTTTACTATAAAATATGAAAGGCATTCTGTTCATTTAATTCGGTTCTGGTGGTGGGTGCAATATGTTTAGTTCTGAATGTCACTGTTCAAGGAGGATACTGGCTGTCAGAAGAGACATTAAGAAAAATTTGCAACAACAAGGCTAGTTAAGCATGGGGACCAGCGTCCCTGGGGAGGCTGCAGCTGAAATGAAGCAAGAGTACCCTCAGGTGATTTTTCAGCCCAAGATAAGATTTTTTTTTTTTTAAACCATCCTTTTACCTCATAGCAGAAAAGCTGAGAGATTTATTCATGCCCAGGGAGTAGTGGTGGAAAGTAAATGAAAATACAAAATTCCCACTTAATTGGAAGAAAGAGAAGCTTTTTTGGACATGCAGTTGACCAGATGAGACGTGAGCTTTTGGGCATCTCATGGAAAGACTGTGTACCTGGAAGTTGCTTTTCTTTTTTCTGCCCCCAGTTAGCCCAGCTGGATAAAGTAATAAAGGTCCAACTTCTCCTGTTACTTTCATTTGCCTGGTATTGTTGTGGTTGAAGCATCAGCAAAACTGTAAAATATTCTTGTGTTCTTTGTGTACTTGAAAGTTAAATTTTCTAATTTTATACTGTGGTTTGAATGTTAGTGAGACAGATCCCCAATTTAAATACTGCTGTTTTGCATGAAATGCTAAAGTACAGTGCCTGGAAATTCCTTGGTCCGTTGTTGATTTTTCATATCTCCTGTCAAGCTCTAAGGGTGCCTGAAGACCTATAAAAACATAAAAACCCGAATAGACAGAAATTAATACCAAGTTCTTCAAAAGGGAAATGGAGAATATAAGTGGTGTCTGGGGTGACATCAACATTTGGATCCCCCTCTTTCAGTCTGAAATCAGGCTTAGGATGGAGATGAAATAGCATCCAAGAGTTTTCATGACAGGAAGAGTCTTCAGACATCAGAAGACTTTAATTATGGCCAGAGTGATTCATTCAGTGGTTGGCATCTGTATCTCATTAAAATATGAAATCCTTCACTGTTTCTCCTTTAAATATGGAGGTATCCCTGTTTTATCTTTTTTGGCTTAGCAGGGCTATATTTTATGTCAGATCGTTGCAGCGTACCTTTCGAGTGAGCCTGAGTTATGTGCAGATTATTTAATGCTGAAAATGTTGAGCAAATGTAATTCACCTGTGTCGCTTTCTCCAGAATCTTTTCTCCTTCAGCAACCAAGTGCAGCAGAGAAGCAGCTTGAAATGAAATTGGAGTATTAATTTCAAATTACTGGGGGAATGGGCGTAATCAATAAAAATAAGTTACTCTTTGTATTTTTTCCTGCTGAGCCCTAATCAACAAGTGAGGGTTTTCCTGAAGCAAACTATCTCAGCGGGCCCAACCCAACTCCCGCTAAAAATGATAGGGGAAAAAAAAATCTCCCATGGACTTCAATGGGAGCAGCCTGCTTTGAACTGACTTTTATTGTTATGGGGAAATATGCATTTTGTCTGCAAGAGATTGACCATAAATACCTGTGCAGATGAATGCATGTGCAGCTTGGTACAGCAGTATGAAGCTACGTGAGGGTCAGGCAAGATAATCATAGGTGAAAGCCTTTTGTTACACCTTTCTTGCCCCCACCCCACCAGAAATAAACTGCCAGGTATATTTTGAATCAATAACTTGCCAGAATTTCCTCATTTTTTCCACTGTCTTGCTGTGACTTTTTAGATTTTGGAAAGAGATGGTGTGTACACACACAGAATTTTACAACAAATTAGAAGCAATTAAGTGTTTTCAGTTTTCTTACATCAGTTGTGATTAGTGCAGGGGCTTTCTACTCTACTGCCTCTTTCCAAAACGCATTAAGGCTGTCAGATGTAAATTGGGGGCATCAAAGCACTTTCTGCATAGGGTTATGAGCTGGTCTGTAGTGCAGATTGCTCTGAATTCTCCCAATGTGTTCAATGCCAAGCACAAATTGCATTTTAAAAGCAATATTTTGTTTGGCCAGCGTGTATTAATCTAACTGTATTCAGCAGCTGTGAGGTTAAATTCTGGTTTGCCAGTTGGCTTTAGGGTTTGAAACAGAAACAGCAGCAACAGGTTTCTCAGCCTCGCCTGTGATAAAGTGACGCTGGAAAGAGTGGGAGAGGAGAGAGTGTGGAGATGCCTTAATTTATCAAGGGCAAGCACTTAGCCACGCAGCCATTTGCCGCTCTTTGGTGGGTATTATGATCTGCCCAGAAATACTGAAAAGAGGGAGAACTAGGTGGAAAGTTGGGACAAAAATATATAAGGAGCTGGAAAGAGGGCTGACTGCCAAAATCTGTGGTGTTACAGTTGGCCCCCAGCTTTGCTCCTTGCTTGTCTTGGCGCTCTAGTTGCAAGACAAATATATTTGTTTTACTGTTGTTCGTGAAATCTGGCTGGCTGCATAGCAAATGGCGCTAAGCAGTAGGGAGACTTCATCTCATGAGTCATCTATGAACGGTGAGTGGGACGGGAGGGTGATGATTTAGGTCATGCAGGCTGGGCCACGAGGTTTTTGATGCTCTCTTTCATAAGCACTTCATCAGTAAGAAACGGCCACAGGATGAAGCCTTCTCTTCTGCAGATTGGGGCAGCAATAGTCTGCTGGTGTGGGGCTGGCTGATAAGCAGACAATTTGGGATGAACCATGAGTAGTTTCCTGCTGTCCCAAGGGGAAGCAGGTGTGGGGAGTAGGAGGAAGAACGGTCTGGTGGTTACAGCATCCTGATTCAGGAGATTAAGTCTCCTCGAAGCAGCAAAGAGCTGAATTCAGTCTCCAAGCCTTGTTCTTTATCTGTGTAACAGAAATCATGCCAATGCCCAGCTCGCCAGAGCACTGTGTGGATAAATCCACTGAGGACTCTGAAGTGCTCAGATAAATACCTGCGAGAGCACAAGGAGGCATTTGTGCTTGTATGAGGCATAAGTACTTTATTAGTAATGACCCGGAAAGGACAGAGCTACTTGCAGGTATAGTAAGCACAAGCAAGTACCTCCTGTAGTTGACAGGCTCTTGGTATAAATCATTTGTGGAATAAATGACACAAGAGAATTCATGCTTCCTAGAGGAGAAGGAAAGAAGTCTCTGCTGAGCTTAATAAAAATGAAAATTTGGTAACGGATAATATGAGTCTAGAGGGGGTCACAGTCTGCTTGACAGGAGCTGTAAGGTCACAGATTAAGTAGGTGCCCACGTCGGTTGCAGCAATATACAGGAGATTATTGAAGGAAGATGCATCCTGGGAATCTCTCCCAGAACAGAAAGATCTGGGATAGCTGTAACTGTGGTTTTGCACAGCAGAATTCAAAGAAATTATTGCAGAAAAAAACTGTGTATTTGACATCATGCCTTTAAAACAGCCAGGGTGGCTTCCAAGATCCTCCTCTTTTGAACTTTTGAAGGTCCCTGTAAAATAGGGCAGGAGGAGCTTGCCCTGTGCTGTGCCAGTCCCGCAGGATCTTGTGAGCCTGAGGCTGTGCTTCCAGCATGGTCCCAGCTTACAGGGAGAGGGTCTCCAGCTCCCTCCCTCGTGTTTCTAGCCACATGTTCCCTTCCCTCCCAGCCACTAGCATATGTGCTCGGAACTGCTGCAGAGAGCTCAACCAGCCAAAAGCTAACATGAAAAAAAAAAAAGAAAAAAATTAGTTTCTTTTGGGCTAATTTCCTGAATCGTCTCACCACTTAGTCATAAAGGTACTGGTGCAAGAGAGAAGGTGGGAACATACAGCTGGGGGCAAAGGGAAGAGTGGGAATTGGTTAGCTTATAACTTCCATCAGCTAAAGCTGCCGTGGGGTTGTCACGTCTGGGCTGTTACGGCTCTGTCTCCTTGAAATGGAAGAAATGCATCAAGCCGAGGTCAGGAGTTCCTTTTGCGTGTGGCAGCACATGGTCTGCTGCTGCTGCTCCGTGGTGCCGCTCTGTCTAATCTTTCCCCATGCGTCAGCGCTATCAGCATGCTTTTTGTATGGCGTGTTTCAACAAAGGAGCATTGGAGGCAGCATCCTTCCCACGTTCTTCCAAAAACTGGGTCAGCTGGGGAGCAACAAGCAACTGCTTCTGCATTGCAGTGGCCGCAACCTAGAAGAGATACAGTAACGTACCTGGACAAGTTCTGTTTGTGAAAAAGCATGAATTCTAGCTCATTAAACCACCAAGCCTCCAAACATTGTAACGTTGAGGTCAGGAAGTAGCTGTAAATTGAGTGACTGGAAAGGAAACCAAATTAGCTGCTTGCCGTTTTTCCGGAGTTCCTGCATGGAGGTCGTGCAGATGTTCGTCATAGCAAAAGGCCTCCAAGTTGGTGCAGTTCATCTCAATCGATACAGACTTTCACTCTCCTGCAGTGATGTTCCTGGCACTTACCTTTAGCTGTAGAAAGAAATTATTTGAGAAAAGGCCTCTCTTCTATATAGCTATTTTTTTCCCATTATAATAGTTCAGCCTTCTTCTGCTAGTCTAATTCCTCCTACTCTCCAGAATTCACATTCTTCAGGCGTATAACAACTGCTACCAGTTATTTTTCCCCACTGTGATCACTGCAGAGCCAAGTTACACATCTCATGTTTTAGAAGTTTTCTTTTAAAAATACATTACTTCAACTCCAATAATAAGGGTTTTTTTTTTTCCTTCCAGCAACTTTATTAGTGTCTAAAGGACAGAACTAAGATGCACTCATACTGGAGAGGTGCTGTTCTCTCCCTCCTCCATGCAATGATGGCTTGTCTGTATCCAGCCAAAATTTTGCTCGTCCGGGCACCCCACCTTGTCATGCTGTGTACCCCTGCCTAGATTGCTCTGTTTCTCCTCACCACCCCAGAGGACTGTATGTGCAAGATGTGCTCATAGCTCTTGAGACACAAAGCCACGACCGGCTACATCTTGCATTGCTTTGCTGTGTTACTGTGTTGATAAGATGCTTGCTGGCCTGGTAATCTCACAGCTAAGCCCAGGGGTTTGCAATTCAAGAAGGAAACTTTCACTATTACCCTGAAAACAGAAGCATAGAAGGAATTAATTTGGAAAGAGCTTCATGTAAAATTTTTATATGCCACCCTGCTGCCAAGATATCTTGCCAATTGGGTGGTAGTAGCATGGTTTTTAATTTCTCTCTCTGTATACAGACAGGATGACTTAACCTCTTCCTCTTTATCCCTGAACAAAAGAAAAAGCTAATGATTTGAACAGATGTTTTGCAAATTGGTAGCTGCCTTGTGGTGCAGTAGGGAAGCAGTGTGGTCTTTGTTCAAAGCTTTATGTCATTTGCCCTTGGTGCTTCTTTTCTGTTTGCTACCTCATACTGTGCCTGGATGGGTCCCTTTTCCAAAGGACAGAGATCACAGTAAGAATCCAAAACAAGATATGTTTACAACAGGAAAAGCTGGTAGATTGTGCCTGCTTGTGAACAGCCTTGTTGAGCCCTCAGGAGGACAGGAGAAACAGCATCCCAAGCCAAGATCTTGGGAATGGCAGCGGGAGAAGATGACTTGGGTACTAATGGTGGGAAGGCAGCAACAGAGAGGAGGAAGGGATGGAGATACAGGGACCTGGAAGTGCCCTGGCCACACAGTGTTGCCTGGACAGAGGGGCAATATGGAAAGGTCTTGGATCTGCACCAACGAGTGAGAATCGAAGCCTCTGCCAAGTCAGTTACAGTGGCTTGAATGGCTCCTTCTTTGTGCGGCGCGAGGAGGAAGCCGGGGCTCTCCTAGGCCTCCTTAATCCAAAGAAATTGCAGCAATTTAGCTACATCATTTTCTGCGTACACATAGTTAAACTGGTGTAGTCCTTTAGCATGAACGCTCAAATTGGTTTAAGAGTGGCTGATATAGATCAAATGTATTGGAACTAGCTAATTTGAGAGTGTCCGTGCAAGGAGGTTACGCCAATTTAACATCATCAATTTAGACGCCAGTAGTTGCATTAGTGTGGTGTTTGAATGCAAACTAACAGGGAGAGCAACTAGGAAATGGCTTGAGGAGGCATTTTTCACTGAAGCAGTGTGTAAAGCTACTAAAATTAATAAAATCTTTGAGTTTTTATTTATAGCAGAAAATTGTGGTATCATCTCACAGGGACTTGATCTTTCTGGGGAAAGAAAGGATTTTATTTTTCGTGTTTGGGGTGTTTTTTTTTTTTTTTTTTAAGGAAAGAATAGGGGAACTGCATAATTTATGTGTGTTATGCTTGTATCTCCTAAAATTGTCCAGAAACATTCTCCCAAAAATGTAAACCTTAAGACTCTGATAGATTTGGGTCTGGATGAGTCAGGTGTTCCAGCATGTGAGATTATAGTCTAAAATGAAGAATTAAGTATAATATTTCTGCACACACGAGTGGTTGACATCCCTCAAGGTTGCTGTCGTGCCCAACTAAAGTTGGTTTTTTATGCAATGTATTTATTTCTTCCTACACTTGAGATATCTCCTCCCTTCCTCCCCCTGCTCCATGGTATTACTGTGCTTTCCTAACTACAATTAAAATGTTGACACCTGGCTTGGCTCTGCAGATTAGGATTTGATTTTCTGTAATTATATGTTATCGCTCACATTCAGTAGCAATTTTACCTTCTGTACAATATGATAACACTTATTAATTCAATAAAAGAAATCAATTCACAGGCAATTTCAAAATGTAACACCTTGGTAACTGAGTACTAACCAATCAGATTATGCATCTGACATTGTGCCTTGTCATTTAATCAGTAATGGGTGATTGCAAAAGCAGATATATGTCAGATGTTAATTAAGAATAACACAGTTTGGGACCATAATGTTAGCAGTGCCTGTTTTGTTATGATGCTGTGCTGAATATAGCTAATATTTGACTTGCACTTAAGTATTATTTACAGTAAATGGAATGATAAGGATATTTATTCTGTCTCTGTGTTCCAACAGATGCATTAAGTTTTCTTTTTAATCAGTGGAACATACTGAGTGTTAATGGACCGCCGCACAGTACGTGTCTGTGTAGTGGGATGTGGAGGTGGTTTTGTTTGTAGTGAACACGCTCCATCTTATCTTCTAGAAAGTTATATAGTCTTGCTTTCCCATGGCTTTTATCATCTTCTCGAAGTGTTTTACTTGGCATCTGCCAATCAACTCTTTCCATAGGGTTATTGTTATAGTGTTGAAAAATAAATGTGGAAGCCCTGGGAATGTACCACCTCCAAATCTGCTGAAACCTTCCCCACCTCTCTGCCCTTGTCCCTTGCAACAGATAGCAGGTGAAATGCATTCTCCTTCACCAGTGACCCTGCCTGGAGACTACTTAACTGTGGGCAGGTAACTGGTATTGTCTTTCACTCCATTTACACCTGCTATTTTCTCCCCTTCAGGATGTCTTCGAGCTTTAACCTCATGGTTGTTCACAAGGCTTAAACCGGGGCTTGTTCCCCTCCTTGCTTTGGGCCTTCCTGGGGTCTGTTTGATCAGGATTGACCATGTTGTTTATCCTGATCTTCAGCTGCAGTTCAGGGCTGCTTGGACGGGCGCTCAGTGCCACCAACTTCCAGCACTTTCAGTGGCAATGAAGGACATGCAGGACCTGGCCTTTAATTTCATATCTTCACTTTAAAGACCCATTTGTTCTGTGTGATTAGGACCTATTAGTCCAGTTAAATTAAGATGAGAACAGGTGAAATATGCCTGAAACCGACATTTCAGCTTAGCCAAACGTTATCATGCTGACACAACCTTCCTTTCTGATTTGTAATTAAGTTAGAGCCAAGGCTACCAGCTATTAAACTCTACAAAGCAAACGTATAAGATGCAAGGAATCTCCAATAAAGTTGTAAACTTCAATTAGACGGCACCAGCCCAGGGTCCTGAGCTTTCATTGGACACTTACCCAATTTTATTATAACAGCCGCATCCTAAATGAGCAGCTCTGGGGCATAGTCTATTCATTTAACAGTCCATATATTCATTAAATCTTACAAATTGGCATCAGAGTTTTGTTTTTAGCAACTTACTCATTGAAAGTGGGAGTCACAGTCAGCTTTAGATCACTTATATTTTCTGTTTGGTAAACTATTTTCATTCAGAGATTGCCTAAAATGTGGTAATTCCTACGAGCTGGGGTAAATTTTCCTATTAAAGTGATTCACTAATGGCTGATAAAGCTACACGGAGCTTGTAAAACCATTTGCTGTGAAATTTCAGCAAGGAAAGAGCTGTCTCTCTTGCCCCAAGACATCATTGATTTCAGGGAAGTGGAAGGATTGCAGGTGGAGATGGCAACAGTGGAGGCTTCTTAGTTTTTTAACAGTAGTTTCTTTTCCCCTCCCTCCATTTTACCAATAGACAAATGCAATGTTAGTTTCTCTAATTTTTTTTTTTAAACTCATACTTAAGTATTACCATCTTTTCTTCTGCTGTGGTTTCCCAGAAGAAAGACGTGCTTCAAAATAATGTTTTGTGTAATTGTCTATATCATCATTTCATACTGAGTATTCCAGGGTGGGTACTTGTTTTGGCTTCTCCTTTCATTATTGTCCCTTTATATAATTGAACCAGTTGGAACTTCAGTGATTTAAGCAGCACTCTGACAACTCCTGTCCTCATGTGTGAGTCTTGGCTTATTACTTGAGTTTGGTTTTTTTTGAACTTCTAAGGAAGCAGAGTGTTTATTTTCAAACGTGTGTGCCAGTAATGAAGCAGTCCTATATTTTGCAATAACTAATGAGTATATCTGGAGAGACCCCAAACCTTGGAAACTGTCAGTTTTCAGACTGCCTTGTTACGCTAAAGTTTAGGAAATACCTTGTCCCTTCAGGAGGTCTTACTGTGCTGTATTATGTATTTCTGTAATGAAGATATAATTATGACCTTAATTCTAGCTAGAGAAAGGATAACTTAAACTTTTTGTCATGAGAATTTTCACCTCTAATTTGGATCTTACTGCAAGTTTTCCCAGTGTCCTTAAGAGGGTGAAAAAAGATTTCTCTTGAATAGCCATTTTCATTAGTTTACATTCTGCTGCTTATCCTGTCTGTGCAGGGAAATCTAAGATGCCTAGTGAAGGTTACCAAACTGTCTTTCCACAGAAGGAAATTGATGCTTACAAAATTCTGATGGATCGATCCCTTTATCAAAATACCCACAGACTCCACACCCAGAATGGTGAAATGATAATAAATATTGGGTGTTGAGCTAAGAATGTAAAATTATCCCCCAGTAAATGCTTTTAATAAGTTACTATATCTTAAGAGCTTTGGTTTTTCTGTGTGAATTTTCTTAAGGGGAAGAAAAAGATCGCAAATATTGAGTTCATTCAAGCTGGATTCTTTGACATAGAATCAGATCATAATTTCTTTCTTCATTAGCTTTTTATTTCACAAGGTAAAGAAGAGCTACACATTTCCTAGTCCATAGCATGGCAACTTGTAACAGTGCTTGGTTTTAACAGGGTCTGCTGCTTGTGATGTACTTTGTAATCTGTACTGTCTTCAAAGGCAACTGACAAAAAGAAGGGACCTGTTACAATAATGGAAAACAAACTCATTCTTAACCCTTTCCTTAGTGTTGAATTACTGCTTCTACTGAATAGGAAAATGATCTGTAACTTGAGGGGATCAGGACTGAACACCCAGTAAATATGTGTAAAATAAAGCATCCTGCTGATTTAGTGGGCTGGGTAAATGACTGACCCAACACCCGCACTGGTGGTGCGCCAGAAGTGATAGGGCTTTGCTTCCCATAGCTCCTCCTCTGAAACAGGGCCTGGGTGCAAAACATGACCCTGGTGTTTTCGTGGCAGAGTGTAATTGATAGATAAGTTGATACTGGAAATAATATGGAACTACTGAAATTAGGTCAAGCTGCTGGTGTGCCTGTGATACGGGAGACTTCTATTTATCCTTTAAAAAGGGATTTATAATGGGATTCTCTGCATGTTTGTGCATATTGAAGGTGAAGCGAATCATGGGCTGCAGGGTTTGATCAAGCTGGGACAGAACAGTGATTTTTAAAAGGCAGTGCTGGCAGAAGTGGTGAAAATTTTATGAATGCACAAGTAACCTCATGTCATACAGGGATTATTCCTTTAATGTGTTTATGCCTTTATCAAGGGTGGAATGGCTTTGTTGCCTAGCTATATAGCATTAACTTGCTTCTATCTGAGAAATAATACCCATTAGTAAGTTCTGACTTATGTATTTATTTCCCATGTTCCTTATCTGGCGTAAGTTGATATAAATCCTTCTCCTGGCAAGTCAGAACATGGATGAGTTTCCTCTGGCAAAAACTGATACTGCAGCTTGTCCTTTAGCTCTCAGGCCTCACGGGTTTAACATCAGTGGTTTGACCTCTTCCCGTTCAAAGGATAACGTGAGCATTGCTATCTGTAGAGATGCATGATGACAGAGTAATCATACTTCGTACTGAAGATTACCATGCTTTTGGCAGTCACAGATAAACTCAGCTTCACAAACTGAGCATAATGACATTATGTATAACTGGTTTCTATTTAAGAAAAAAAAAGGGGGGGGGGCAATAGTAGAGATAAATGTGCCTAAGGTCAGAGCTAGAGGTAGAACTTGACTCTGTGTCATGTATGCTAACCCCAGTGCTGTCCTGTCTGCTGGATGACTGTCTTGTGTTTTGCTGGGTAAGCAGATGTCCTGGAGAATTAGGGATCGCAGTGATGGGCCTGATGGCAAGAGTCCAATCTGCTCTTTGACATGGAGGCTTTGCTTCTATTGTGTCTCCATATGTGTATTTTCCTGCCCAAGGATTTAATGGAAATGACTGCTCGACTTTGAGATAAGTGAACCTCCTCAAGGTCAATTTCTTCCGTGTGTAGGTAGTGTTATATTGCCACCCTTACAGCTGGTCACTTACCAAGTCTTCATAAAAATACATGGTGAAAAACGTAAGGATTACAGAGCTGAGAGTCTTCACCCAGCAGGACCTATACATGCCAGTGAAACTGGAACTCAGCATAAAGACATTTGGAAAACACTTTTAAGTACATATATTCCTTTGTTATATTTAAATTTGACTACCACATATCACAAGTTTTACCTCAGTAGTTTCATGGCCCCTAAGAAGGTTCACTAAGTTTGGGGAGCTGTCTGTCCTGCATCGGTTGTACTGACTTAAGTAACACGCATAATCAGCTAGAAGGCAAGTAAAATTTTGACCTGTAATAAGCTCTGCACTTCAACAAATAACATTTCAAGACTTCAGCATTTTCAAATAGATTTGGAAGGATGCAATATAGATCTTAAAATGCACGGTTGATTTAGTTTAAGCTGTGATATTAAAGATGGATAAAACCAGAAATAAGCTTTCACTTTCAAGGTCATTATTTCTCAGTTCTAGGTCATTTGATACATTTGCCAGCGTGTTGCAGGCTCTCAGAGCTGAGTAGCTGCTTATCCATGGTAACAGTTTTACTTTACCCCACCCAGTATTGCTGCTGATTGGTAGAGTAAAACCTGGCTTTCAACCACGATGTAGGGGCACAGAGACACTTAATGGCAAAACTGGAATCTCTCCTTTCTGTTGAAGCATGAGATTTGTCAAAGAATACCGTAAATTTTTACCACACTAGTTCAAACTGGCTCTTTATCACCTGGTTTCCCTATGGGAAGTCAGAAATCCATCATAGCACCAAAGCACTCCATTTTAAGGCAGTCAGTAGGTCTCTTGAGCAGATGGGAGAAACTTGGATTGAATTAAAACCATATTGTGAAAGGTGTTCATTGTCCTACTCTCTGTGAGTTTCCTGAATTTACCTGGGAGGATGTTCAGGAGAAGAGGCAAAGGACTTGATATTGTAAGTTGTCATCCTGGGAACATAATCACTGGGGTGCTTCTTTCTTTAAGGGAGCCATACTCCAGAGTTCATGAAATAATTAAAGTTAGTCCTCAAAATGCTGACCATCGCATAACTATTCCTGTCTCAGCCATGCAAGGAATCTGTCTCCTGCCTTTCTGCCAGCACTTCTTCTCCCCTTTCACTTACCCTTCCTGCCATGCTCTGCAGCAGTGCGAGATCTCAGTATGTTGCTGAGAAGTTACAGGGATTCTGGAAGACTTGGGGAAAAATGTCCAGGGATGAGAAACGGTATGGCACTTGATAGGTTACAGCAGTAAGTAGATTACATGATGGGTCATTTGCTGTGAAATACCTACTGCAGAATCTGTCCCCTACTTAGGTCCCACTTAAGTCTTTACAGTGAGGCTTTCGGAGGTCTTAGCCAGTGTTTTACGCAGGTTTACCCTTGTGCTGGTCCTCTGCACGCAGCTGTAGTTAATCCCAAAAGTGTGTTCCAGGTTGTTGTTCTCATCAGAAATGTGGGGAGAAAGCAATTTTGTGGGAAGATCGGAGAAGGCTCTGCATTCCCACATGTGACAGCAGCCCTGTGGTTTCTGGGCTGTGTGGGGAAGGAAGAAGGGTGGTGGCTGGTGGGAGGTTTAGGAGAGCAGCAGCGAAGTTAAATCACTTCAGCTCTGTGTAGGGCTGTAGCTAAAACTTTCAGAGATTTGAAGTTCGTATGACCAATCTGAGAGACTCCCCTGCCAAATTATGTGATGAAAACCAGAGCAGATGATGTCAAGGCTCTCTTACAGATGTCCCCTGCACAACCACCACTGCTCTTGGATTGATCGTAAGGAATTAAAGAGCCTTCGCAGTGGCTAAGCAGGCGTGTGCATCTTTCATAGTAGCACGAGCTGCTTACGTGGTTTATGTTTCCATGGTATATCAGGAACAAAGAAGACTGGGTACAAAGCCTGTTTGAAAATTGATCCTCAGTGAAATGGGAATTTACAAATGTGGCATGATCTTCTCAAAAATAAAATTGAGCTTTACCCATATTACTATTAAAGTATAAAGCTTTAATTATGCCCTAAATCCACTCCTTTAGCTGGGGGGCTCACATGATTAGCAGCAAGAAAAAAAAAAAAGGCATCTGGAGAGGCTATGTGGTGCCGTGTTTTCCCATATGTGAAATTTTATACAGTACAAATTATTAAACACCAAACCTCTGGAGAAAGATTGTAATGAAAAATTTAGCACTCCCCCATCAGGCTGTGACTAATTTGCCTTCTGACTAGATCTGAAAGAATGGAGGGCTGTGCTGGGGGTAATCCTTGATGAGTAGCTGGCAAGAGGAAACAAGTAGTAGTATAATATAGTGCAACAGGAGCAGCAGTGTCACACTTCTGTGGATAGCCTCACTGAGAGACAGTTAAGGTAAAAATAAAGAAAAAATAAATCACCATGTTTAATCAAGGTTTGTGGGAGCGTGTCCCATTCTTTCTATTTTGATTTTGGCCTCAAGCTCCCAATTTTCATCTTGCAACACTTCTTTATAATAAAGATGTACAGTAGAGGGGAGAGAGGAGACTTGGAACGGATGCTGTCTAGCTCATACATTGGGTGGTCCTGTCTTGTTCGTGCACGTAGGCATACACACATCTTCTCTCTCACATGGTTTTGTACCTTCCCCCTACCCTTCTGCCGCTCACACCTATTCCCCTGCTCAGGGGATGCTGCCCACAGCAGACTGTGCTCAGACCCTGAAACATTCAACCATGCACGCTCTGGAGCTTCAGATGTGAGAGCACAAGCAGCTGCTCAGGAACCTGTTTTGCACCAAACGCTGGCACGGCTGGGCCGCAGGATCCCCCCCTTCTCAGCCTCCTGCGCTCTAAGCGCAGAAACGCGGGAGATGGGGCGTTTTCTGGCATGAGAGCGCTGCATTTTAAGTATCTGCACAAATGGGGTGTTCTTCTGAAATACACCATCAAGCCATGACTGAGAGGCCTGTCAAATCCATGCTAATGCTCAAATCCATGCCACTGCTTGTCCTGACTACAGTGGTCCACTCAGTAAGTGGCAGGGACTGTTCCCCAGGAGATTGTGTCGGTGTTCATAAGAAATATGCAGCAAATGGTGGAATGTGCTTCTACCTGGTTTATGTTTTTGTTTGTAGATGAACATCAGTTAGCATTTTCTTTAAAACTGTTTATAAAGAATTTCCCTTTCCTCCCCCGCCTTTTTTTTTTTTTTTTCTTCTTTAAGTTTGTCCCTGCAGAATTTTGCAGGCATGTATCAGCTTGATAGGTCAAGCAAAAGGATGCTAAAGCTACCCTGATGTGACTGGAGGCACCCACTGTGTGATTCTCTGTGATTAAGCGTTACATCGTGCTAGGTGCTTATTACAATTAAATTCTTCCTTGCCGGAGCAGCCTGCGTCATCGCGATTGTCACTGTGGGAGAACTGATGCTGTTGCAGTAAGGCTGAGTAGTCCGAGGGTACCTGCCTTTTTCTGGCCTCTTTTCTCCCATGTTTCTTGCTAACAAAAGAAAGGCCCCATGTGACCCCATGTGCAGATTATAATGTCTTGTCATAGATGGAACATGATTTAACAACAGAGAAGCAACCTTGTCACATGCTTCGTGTCCACTGGCTCAGGAAGCCCCTGAATCCCCAATTTCCTGGAGGAAGAACTTCCCCCACCATCCATAAGTTCATATTTGCCCCTAAAAGCCAGGAATCGGTTTTGCTTGGATGCTTCAGAAGTAAAAGGCTGTAGGCACAAAAACCCATCTCCCCAGCGAATCAATCTAAAATCCAGATTTTACAGTCTAAGTCCAAGAAAACTCAGCACCAGCAGATTGCTCTTGGCCCCTGCCTGGCAGGGTGTTGATTAATAATTTGAACGTGCAAATCCTCTTTCAACTTCTGTGAAGTCTAAATTGTCCATCTGAGGCTTGCTTCTTTCAAAACAATTCTACTGTGATTTTCACTGCTAGCATAATTCTTTGTAAAATAGATAACCCTGTCAGTGGCAAAGCTGCGCCGCACACCTGGAAGGCAGCGCAGCTGCCTGAGTGCTGGCGTAGAAATGTGGAGAGCAGGCGATAACTGGAGAAGATCAGAATTTAAACTGAGTTCAATTCAGATATATCCAGCTATATTCTGCTTCCTTTGCACTATACCATACATATTTGTCTTTTTCAGGAGTGGTTTTTTT
>NW_008794776.1:3782310-3806443 GCF_000699145.1 Aptenodytes forsteri
CCTGGCAAGGGCCATGTGGGAGCCTCTTCCATGCAGAAACACATTCTAGGAGATTTTTTTTTTTTTTAAGGCTGAAATTTTGAGGGTAGAACATGAGAGATTGGAATCTCGATGCCTTTAGGAGTCAAGGTACCTGAGGCACTTAAGAAAATCTCAGCTTTAGGACTCGGCAGAAGATAATGGTGCAGCCACTTATTCAAGCAAGTCACTGATGGTGCTCCTGCTGCTGCATTCTCCCTGTGGGCAGAAGGAGATGTTTTTGGGGATAAAACAACAGAGGTTTCTGTGAGATGAATTATGGGCTTTTCCACAGGTGGGCTGTGAGGTGGGAGCGTGCTGGTCCTGCTAGGTGGATGGTTTTTAGGAAGGACAATACCAAGCATTGACAAATGTGTCATAGCTCGTGAACTTACCTTGTTATGAGACGCTTTCATGTTTTATGCTTAGCTATTCTGTTTCCATTTTGGCTCCTTTTTTATGGTTTCAGGAAAAGGATATAATTTTACTCTTGCATCACTGCAAATCCATAGTAATTCTATTAATGAAAGAAAAAAAAACCTACCACCTGGTTTTAGAAACCGTGAGAAAAAGAATCACCTCTGGTGTTTTTGAAAAAGGACCTTGTTTGCCCAGTAATTCAATATTGCTCTATCATCTCAATAATGAGAGTTAAGCTCCTAATGGCAGCATGTTACAAAAAAGGCTGTACAACTTAAACATGTTGTAAATCCAACTATTAAGTATAAATTGATTTTTAAGGGGAAAAAATATGCACAAAACTAGTCTTTTACCATATGTTTCAACTCTACCAGAAACCTTACTTGAATGGTATTTCGATGTGCTTTACCTATTGTGTTGCAAACTTTTTCAGACTCTGTCAAGTTGTACTAAAGCTTTTAAAATACAGATGGTGGTAAAATCCCTGGTGGAAAACAGACTTCTATTTCAAACTTCAGTTCTGTTTTTTTCTCTTCTAGTTCATAGCAGATTTTGACAGATCAGAAGAAATATTCACAGCTTGATGCAGCTGGATTCTTCTTTGGCATGAGCAGAAACATCTGGCCCCAAAACAGTGCATTTTACCAAAGGGCCAAAATAAATGTACATGCATCTGTTGTGCTAATATATTTTCCTGTGAACTCAGATGTTAATTGTTTTCTTTTGCTGAGACAACAGTGTTGGTTCAGTGAATAAGATTGTTTCCTTTAGCCCTCTGTTAATTGTTTCCTTTAGCGGTAATACCCTTTTAAATAGGGAACTGTCAGGTACATTGTGAATAGCAGTAAGGTAAAGTGTTTTGAGCAAGGATATAGTGCAATGGTATCTAGACATGTACTGTTATATAGAATTTGCATATCGACTGAGGCAATTATTAGCACAAAACTCCACGTGAGACCAGTTTTACATCTCTAGGAGACACGTTCAGTTTTTGCATCATAATTTCAGAGGCTTTTGCCATTCCCACTTGCTACTTCTAGTGTCCTCTTGTCATCCACAGGCAGCAACAAGGGAACATTAAAGATCTGAGTAATTACCTAGTTATCTAGCTCTACCCGTAGTTATGCCTTGGTGAATTTTGTTATTTTGGGCTTTGTTCCTTCTCCCACACTTGCTCTTACAGAAAGAGCTACAGTTCAGAGAAGTCATTTTGCTGACTTTTAGTCTCCGGATTGAGCTTTCAGTTTTGTTCCCCCCTGGTTATAGCAGTTCTGGGCCCCACTGCTGCTTGTAAAGATCCCATGGTGTGACAGACCTTGGTCATTTCCCAAATCTGTATCCAAGGTACTTCGAAGCCTCCTGCCTTCGGGCAGCACTCAGACACAGGTCTTCCTGCCCAAAGTAAAACCTCACTGTCCCATGTATCAAGAGCAGTCCTGAATCCCATCGTATCTTCCCAGTAGCGAAGGCATTGCTCCCTTACCCCTCTTCCACAAAGCCTTCCTATCTGGTGGCTTCATTTTTTCATGCTGTTATCTCTGTGCCTCTTTGTACTAAAATATTTCCTGTGGAGGTGTGGGGTTTCCATGCAGTATCCAAAAAAGCAACAGTTCCTTTTTTTGCTTTTTCAGCAAGCTCTACTCTGTTAACTTTATACTTTCTTTCTAAGAAATACTTACTTACACATTATCCAGGGAGAATAATCTCGTGGTTAAGATGCAGGATGGTTGCTATTAAAAGCTGCAATGCTTTTAGCCATCCATTTTTCTCTATAGTTGCAGTCCTAGCCTTATCTCAGGTCCATTGCTTGATGTTCCCAAAGTCATTTGATCCTTTCATTCCTTCTGAGAAACCGGGACAATCATAGTACCCACTGCATATCCTTGCTGTTTAAACTTCATGGGTATTTGCAGAGTATTTGGAGATGCTCCCAGGAAATATTAGTAGGATCATTAATAAACGCTTCTTGCTATTGCTGTGTTATCCTCTAAGGTGCTATTTGTATAACTCTAGACTTTCCCACTGAACAAGCAGAGAAAGCAGACGCTTATTACTGTTTAAAATACCTTTCTGCACCAAATGTGACAAGGAAGATAAGCATTTCCTGCAGCTAAGACCATTCTTAAGGGAAGGACTGCAGCAGTCTAACTGTTACTTTAATTTTGCTTTAAAAGCTGCTTGTTCCAGTTCAAGTTAGACTGATTCATAATTTATTTAACCTGAACAAAACTAAGGTTTGGCTTAAAGCTTGATAAGCGTGCTATACACCATTTACAACAGTTTAAATCAGCTTCAAATCAGGCTTTTAGTTAAACTAGTGGACTTGTTTATTTTGGTGCTTGACAAGCCTTTGTGCCCTCTGTGAAACGATGCAGGCTCAGTGGTTTGCGTGTCTCTGGGCCTGCCTTGGGCAGGCTCAATGGCTTGTGTTTCGCTGGGCCTTAGGCAGGTTTCCCCTTCTCTGAACCTGGCTCATCCACAAGCACAGCCTTTCTGAAAGGCACCAGTGCAGCTTTGCTCTCCAGAATCAGTGAGGAGATGATGTCTCGCCTCACAGGGAGCAATTCAGACCAGCTGGGTAACCTTCAGTAGATGGTGTATCTGCCTTGTGGTTACTTCTGCAGTTTGCCCTTTCAGCCATATCAGGATGCAGTTTATGTGTTTGGAGGATCATGGCCTTCCAGCTGCAGGGAGAGGATTACTCTTCAGCAGGGCATGCTAGTGTGGTGGGTTTTTTTCTTCTTTTGTTTTCTGTAACCATCACAAGAAGAATAATCTGAGCCAAACAGTTTGGAGTTGGATTTTGGAGGCAAACAAGTCAGGAAGAGCACTCAGAACAAGGACACTTGAGTTAGCTTTTCTGTCATGACAGAAAACACAGTATGAAATCCAGATCCTGTTTTTTGCTCAAAGCTGCAGTGTTTCAGCGAGTCCTTTTGTGTCTGAGAAATTTTAAAGACTACGGTTGTAGGGAAAATATAGTTAGTGCCAAGCCACTCTTGTGCTGCACATCATGAGAGCACAGTATAGGCCAACAAGAAGCATTTTCCTTCACCATAAATTGATGCAGTCTATGTTATGCAGGAAGAAGGTAGGGTAGGCTCCCAGTCCGTCTTTACTGAGCTTTCTGTGCTTTCTTTTACTTCCTTGCATCTTTGGGTAATGCACTGTGTCCCTTGATGATAGTAAGTGTCAACCAGCTATTTCACAGAGCTCTGGGCTTAGCCTAACAGCAGTGCTGCCTTCTGAAGAGCTGCTTCCCGTTCCTCAGCTGCGAATATTAATCTCAAAGTTCAGTGATCATTAGCTAAAATAATTGTCACCCGTTTTTAGTTATTCAGGGCTGAAAATTACCAGAGGGCTTCACCTTAGTTGCTTCGGCTGTAATTATGCTTAGATTTTTGTTTTCTTCAGGATGTCGAACAGCAAACAGGATGTCCCCTGGGCATTTAGAGGAAATTGCTTCTGTGTTTCTTTGTGGAGCTGCCTGTGCTTGCTCTGGTAGTTATAACGCTGTTTTCTCAAATCAAAAAACTTGCAGTGGTGGTGTAGGATCTCATGGCCTTACTGAAAGTTTCCTTGACAACACTAATGTCTTGGCTGATCGCAACGGGTGATCACAACCAGACAGCAATGATGTTTCAGATTGCCTCTGCTTCAAGTGCAGAGCCAGGGACCTGCTTTCCAGACCTGTAGAGGTGTAAGGTTTGCTCTGATTTTTGCCAGAGTGGCTTGGTTCATCTGCTAGTGTGGGGAGCCTGAAGAAAATGGCTCTGGTTCCTGTTGGGACTTAACTGAAGCAGCTGTGGTTAGCTTTCCATTGCCTGTGGGTGACGAGGGACAGTTGGCTGGGGGACGAAGACCTCTGCCAGGGAAAGGACAGGTCCCGGGGGTCTAGAGAGAGTGTAAGTAGGGGCTTGGTAGAGTTTGAATTAGCAATAAAAGCAAATCATAGGTCTGACTAGAACAAGGTAGAAGTTGGAATAAAAATATTCGTGGTGGTGTGCATGGGGGTTGTCTCTGCTTTGCTAAATTCACATCATACTGCAGTTCATGCCAACCATCCATCAGTTCCCTCTGCACTGAAGTGGTGGTTCTCTTGCCTTTAATGCCAGCTTTTCCCCCAGCTGCTGCTATGCTGGAGCCTTGCTGCTAGGTTTTACGGGGTCTTCAGATATAACAGGGACACGATTATGGGCTGGTTTGCAGAACGGCTGAAAACATGCGGTATTAGGCCTGATCCTGTGTATGTGAAAGACTGTCTGCTATCTCCTGTGATTTAAACTATGCCACTGTAGCTTAACCTTACACCAGTGCTGGGCAAAAAAACCTGGTTGGGTCTTTGGTTGGTGTCTGTTTCTGCTGCATGCGAGTTCTCTGTTCAGATGAACTGAGGCCAGGGTGTGACCGTACTGCTGAGGGTAGGGTACGAGCTTGTGGCTGTGGCTCTGTCTGCTCAGCGCTGTGATCTTTGACAGCAGTTTCTGCAAAATTCATCATTCCCTGGGCAGCCTTTGTATTTATTTATTTAGTTTGTTTCTTTTCTTTTTTCACTTTAGTTTATTAATTGCATGTGTGGCTTTATCTGGAAAAAATTGCATGCAATTTATGCATGCCTACAGTAGCATATGTTTTATATATTGGGTTTATAGGGATGGTACTGATTCCTGAATTAATTTGAACAGCAAATTGTTGTTGTATCTGCACACAGTATGTCTTTTCTTTTTTTAACATGTATTATATGACACACATCTGGTGGTGTTTTAATTGTGTTATTGTGGTGCCTCAGAGTCCTAGTAATGAATTTGAAACCCTACTGTATTAAGCGTGGGTTTTTCACATGGGACACTTGGAGGGTTTGAGTGAATTGTTGAGTGAGAATGTGGATGCTTTTGTCCCTGCCTTGAACTATGGACAAGAACCCACAGGGTTTGCAGGCTGCCGTTACAAAATCCTCCTTCACCGTCGATCAGCATCAGGACGGTAACTTTTGTTCCCAGCTCTAAGTAAGGAGAGATCTGCAGTGCATCATACCTGGATAGTTGCTGGCATTTTTTGCTTTTTCTAATGGCAGTTTGATTGATCTCTGTGGTCCGTGTAAGGAGGACTTGGAGTGATTCAGGGCAACTATCCAAGTTTGTACTACAGGTTAGACTGTAGCTGCCGTGGGTTGTCAGTTCAGAAGAGCTTTGCCTTGCTGTCTTACTGGGGAGGCTGTAGACCGAGCCAGCCTTCCAAAATCATTCCTGTCAATGCTGTATCCAAGAGAAAGTGGCCTCTCTTCACTTGCTCAGGGGTTGGATTAGTTCCCTTTGATTGTAGCATTATGCTGGAAGATCATATGGAGGTGCTTGTCCATTGTGACCCTCCCAGCTTTACCTGAGTGACTGGCAGCGTAGTCTCTTTTCTATAGTAGCTGCAGGCAGCCGCCTTCGTTCCTCATAATCATAGTGCAGCTCTGGTTTGGGATATGTTTTTTCTAATGAGGTGTGTTTTTCAAGGAATCCAAGCTGCTGCCTAATGCCTTCCCTTCCTCTTCCTTATTTATTTCTAAACAGGTATTGTTGGCATCTATAAATTTTATCTGCAGTGGCTTTGATGATAATTTTCTCAGATATTGATGGAACTATTGAATAACTGCAAGCCTTGTTTAAATCCTTTTACCTTCTGTAGCAAACATTAATGATTATTTATTGACACTACTTTTTGAGAACTTAGCCAATATGTCCCTGCTTAAAATATGCTTTATTGATATTTATATAGCACTAATTTTTATCAGAATGTCTTGCAGTATGAGTGCATCAAGAATCCTAAATGTGTTACATTTATCCAGTTCCCTGTTCAACCAAACTTATCAAAGAAATGAAACCAGTCTTATTCAAGAAGGTTAATTTTCCAGAAAACCTTGTTGACTGAAATAGTTTAGTTCAGACAATTGAATCCAGTACGGGGTTTTTTTCTTCTTCTGTTCAAGCCTGGTATCACAGCAATGTGCCTATAGCTGCCCAGCCAGTCCTGGTTGCTCCTTTGAAATATTTCTCCAATACTTGTCTTTTTTCAGTTTTCTCGGTGGCTATTCCAAGCTCTATTAAAACATCTGTGTGCACATGATCTCCCATTCTAGGGCTTGTGCAACAGGTCTGGACTTTGTTCTTAGCAAATGTTGTCTAATATCTTCCTTTTGTTATCAGAAGACTGAGGAATGAGTCTGTTTTCCTCCCAAGGACAAAGCAGAACTGCATTGAATGTTTTGCCTGTCTGACATCATTAGTAATGTGTTTACCTTGCTTTTTGGGATCTTCTGTTACTAAAATCACTTTTGAAGGTTATCATCACCTTTTGAATTTGATTCAAAAACTTGCTTTTGGTGGGTAATATTACTAGAAGAGAAATACCATAGTATATAAAGAGATTTTTCTTGGTTGAATTTCCTAATAAATTTTGAAACATCTCCTGCAGCTTTGGACAATTTAATATGTATATTAGATCTACTTTTGCTTTGAACATCACAGCTGTTGATACTAGCCTTTAATAGACGGTATCTGTATGCATAGATGGCAGCAATGTTAAAGCTGTCAATTCTGATTGCCTCCTACATGGTGTTTAAAAGCATTGTGTAAACTCAGCCTAATTTAGTCTATTGGCTCCAGCTGAACACAGCTCTCTCCTTGCTAAAGGGATGCTTGGTCAATCATACCTCCGTCCTGCTCAGAGTTACTTTCCTGACAGTGATCCTTTCGATATGGTCAGCTGCATGGGTGTTGGTAACACTTGATGCATCTGTTGTAAGAGTCCTGAGCTGATCTTTAGCGTATCCATTTCTTTCCTATTACCAAAAAAATGTGCAAAATCGACTTCTCATTTGATGCATATTCGATGGCATTTTATAACCGAGAATCGCAGGTCCAAATCACCTTAATGTGAAACTTGAAGCTACAAATACTGTTTAGTAACTTGCTCAGAGGCTTTCAGCTCTCTCATGGAGTATTTATTGGATGCTATTCCTTTAGACTTGTCGATAAATTAAAGTGTAGTTAGGGCATCTGATTCTGGATGAGCTTTTACAGCTGGTGCAGTAATTATTAGGTGCTGCTTTTTCGTTGATGGTGATTATGTCTGTCCCTTGTCCCTCTATGGTTTCATTGTCATCTCCCAGCTTTACAGGCTGCTCCTCTTCAGTCACCAAGTAGTGTGTGTCTTTTTTTTGTGCTTACAGGTGCTGTCATTTATTTATAAACACAGACTAAGGTGCCCCAGTAAGTTTATTTGACTTCTCAGGGTTTTCTTCACTAAGGGAGTGCGGGGAGTCCTGACTTTTTTTCTCTGGCAATTGCTTATAGTTTGCTTTCGCAACAGGACCTGATAAATCATCACTGGTGGTGGGCACTGTTTGGTTATGTGTTGTGCTGGTTTTGTGCTGTAGCCCACGGATCTCAAAATTCCATGTTACCCCTTTCTCACCTTGCCTGCCTCCCCAGACAGCCCCGAGGGCCCGTAGGTGCCGTCTGTGTACCCTGTTGTGGAAGGCAGGTTTTAGCTAAATTGGTTAGGAATGCTATTTACCCTTCACCAGTCAAAGTCTCACTCCTGCACACACGCTAGCTAGCTGTAACCTAAGCAGGTCTACACTGACACAGTTTATCATTGACGTATGTCAAACCCAGATTTTCCCAGCTGTCTACTACCATCTGCCAAGTACGGCTGGGGGCATGCGGAGTGCAGTTTGCTATGCAGGCCTGATGGCAGCTGTAAAATCGAGCAGTTTTGCCTGCTTAAGCACCAGCTCTTTTCCAAAATAAGCAGTGAGCCTCCTGATCCTGAGAGCGCAGGCCGTCGCAGGGAAGCAGTGCCGGCTCTGCTCCGCAGCCGAGGCCACCTGCCAGCCGAGAAGCTGTGAAAAATCCTTGCGACGGTTCCAGTGCATCAGTTGACCTGCAGAAATGCCAACGCCGATGCTCCTTACGGCCTCTCTGCGCTGGGCACTAATGAAAAAGGCTTCTCCAGTCTCCAGAGGGCACTGGCCCACTCTTTTGGCCACACCACTCAAAAATTGTGAGATCAAATGTAGTTTCTTTCTAGTTAGGTATTTAGAAAGGCAAACTGAGTCAACCAGTATTCAGCAGAGTCTGCATGGGCACTGCAGAAAGCTTGGGGCTGCCATGCACCTCTGCGATGGTAGCGTGAGAAGTGCTTTGCGTCACTAGTGGTACGTACGGCAGGGTAGACAGAGGTATGAGACCAGACCTGGAGAAGTGTCTTTCCGAGAGCTAAAGCTGAGCTTGTCGTAGGATGTTACCCCGGCTAATCGGAGTGCCACATAGGAAGTCTTCCAAAAGCTGCAAAGGCAATGGACCACACTGAATGAGCTGTTTTCATTTGTTTTTAAAAATGTAAGATGACCCTCATGAGTAGTTGCAAGCTTTAAGATAAAAAGTTAGGTTATTAATGAGTAGTTAACATTGCTCAAGTAGCTGAGAAAGTAACAATAGCTTTTAAGTATTTTGATTTTTCACTAATATTACTTTTTCTTACAGTAAGTTGTTGTGCTTGCTTTTCTGTAGCAGCGGACTCTGACAGCTTCTAAGCACAGATATCCTTTGCTAACTTTAATTCAACTTCTCTGCATCCCAGAGAGAGGTAAAAATGAACCAACATGTTAGACTGCTAAACTGCAATACAGGTTATTTAAGTAACTTATCCAGAAGAAACAGGTAAGCCAGGATTAGAAACCAGAAGTCTGCATACCAGTCAAATGTATAAACGCTAAGCTTCTAAAAACCTTACAGCTTTCTGAACGAATGTGGTTTGGTTTGGGTTGTTTTTTAAACAAAAGGACTAATTTCCTTCTGTATCATAACTTAACGCTGCTGCTGTTTTCCTCTTCATCACAGTAAGTAAAAATGGACATGTCATATTTAAAATGAGTTATAGCTAAGATAGCTGATCACAACATCCAGAGCAGCACCACCCAATTAGAAAAACTACTCTAATCTAACCTGATGTTACTGTCATTTTTTAAAATGAGTCCTCCTTCAATCATAAAATCTTCAGACCATAACATTGCTTTCTATGCCATATGTCCTTATTTAGAGGAAAAAAAATGATTGCACCCTTAATTCAAAGGGAACATTTCCCTCTGAGCCAGAACTCAATAAAATGTATCAAAAAATTGTGGAAAAGGGCAAGCAAAGAAAATCAAATTGCAGCGTGTGAAACGATTTAAGGAGGGACCTGGGGAATACATAATCTCCAAACTGCCAAGTTAGAGCAAGTATAAAATATACAAACAAGCCTGATATTTTTCCCAGTTGATCTCGTTATGAGGTATGCTTGGGATAGATAAATTTTGTTAGCATGCATTAAGGCTGGATTTTCAAGGAAACAAGTCAGAAGTAATGTGTTTAGCTGATTCCACCTTGTTTTGATACATGGGTCTTTTCAGGTTTAAAAAAGTACATTTTTAAAGCCAAATGGTTTGTTTTGTTTTAAGCATTAAAACCAGAGGCAACTGGGTGACTTCTTTTTTCCCCCCCTTCTGGAAAACAGACATTGATAATTTCAGCATGCTCTTTAATCATTAGGGTAGAGCTCTGTGCAGTATGTTTCACTGCCACTTATTGTTGCCTGCCTAAAATACACTGAACTAGCCTTGAGTGCAATCCCTTAACAGACTGCTTTGTCCACAAATAGTACTTTTTCCAAGTCTCCAATATATTTTAATTAAATTGTCCATTTGTATTTATTAAGGCAGTTTACTGTCTCCTGCTGCAGAAAGCTGCTACTGCTGATAGTCTACCAAGAGAAACACAAGCTTATCTGGGAGCTGATAATAAAATGCAAGCGTATGTTAGCAAAGAAGTCTTCCCAAAATATTGCTTAAGCATCATTTTCATGTTTGTTGGGAAGGGGACAGGCCATACAATTAGTTTTGATAAGTGATCTCGTTTGAGGTATGCTTGGGATAGATAAATTTTGTTAGCATGCATTAAGGCTGGATTTTCAAGGAAACAAGTCAGAAGTAATGTGTTTAGCTGATTCCACCTTGTTTTGATACATGGGTCTTTTCAGGTTTAAAAAAGTACATTTTTAAAGCCAAATGGTTTGTTTTGTTTTAAGCATTAAAACCAGAGGCAACTGGGTGACTTCTTTTTTCCCCCCCTTCTGGAAAACAGACATTGATAATTTCAGCGTGCTCTTTAATCATTAGGGTAGAGCTCTGTGCAGTATGTTTCACTGCCACTTATTGTTGCCTGCCTAAAATACACTGAACTAGCCTTGAGTGCAATCCCTTAACAGACTGCTTTGTCCACAAATAGTACTTTTTCCAAGTCTCCAATATATTTTAATTAAATTGTCCATTTGTATTTATTAAGGCAGTTTACTGTCTCCTGCTGCAGAAAGCTGCTACTGCTGATAGTCTACCAAGAGAAACACAAGCTTATCTGGGAGCTGATAATAAAATGCAAGCGTATGTTAGCAAAGAAGTCTTCCCAAAATACTGCTTAAGCATCATTTTCATGTTTGTTGGGAAGGGGACAGGCCATACAATTAGTTTTGATAAGTTTTTGGAACAGTTGCTCTTAACAATTCTTGTAGCCGTGGGGAATCATAATCTTTGTTAGCATGAAATGTTATCTGCAGAAAATTTTCCTTCCTTAGATTGACCCTATAGAAACAGTTGAAAAAGGGTTCTTTGGCAGAGCAGATGATAAAGTCATTACACACTGATGAGATGTAAAGTGGCGTTCAGCAGCATTAGTTTAGATAGATGAGCATGATAAGGTGGATTCATCCCTATCTCTGGTGATCTGAAAGCTTGGACCTAAACTCTGGGACTTGGACACCTCTCAGCTGTACCTACTTACCTCCAAGTAGCTGCTGCCAAAATAGATTTGTCTCAAAGTCAATAAAACCCTAAATCTGAAGGTTGTGTTTGGTCAGTCCTTTCTCTCAAGACAAATGAAAGTTGATCTTCCAGAGCTCTAAAAAGGAATCAGACATTTTTCTCGAGAGGTTAACGTGTTCCTGAAAGGAGGCAACTTGGCTCAGTGCTGCATGGAGCTCTTTGCCCCTTCAGATCTGGAAGGGCGTCTTTGTTTTTGTGGGACCATTCCCTGCTCCCAAGTGTAGCACAAAGTAGGCAGGTGCCATTCCTGCCGGTGCCTGTCCACTGGCGGAGGTGAGAGAATTAATAGACCCATCTGAGCCACCAGAACAGGCATCTCTGAGATGAATATTTTAATTATGTTTCTCCCCAAGGGCGCTGCTTTCTGTCTTGCCTTCAGAACAGCACAGAGAGAGGTTGTTGGGAATTTCTTTTCGCACCATGTATGTCTGCAAGACTGGTTTTGTAAAAAGCAGACACAAACCCAAGCAATGGCGAAAGGTTTAAAATCAGACTGCTGTGACTTTAAGAGCGAGGAAAAAAAACTGTTAAGGAAGGAAAATAAAAATCCCACAGCCTGTTGTAGCAGCTGTAGCTTCAGATCGTGTGGAAAATGAAGGCAGATGATTCAATTTGGCCTGTGCCCCGAGTACATTTCCAAATGCTTCTGTGTGTGCGCAAGATAATGAACAAATATATTGAGATGGCACAAGATCAGTCCGAGTTTGCCGCTGCACAAGCCGTGGAGCTCCCAGTAGGAGCGCACTAGCTGTGCTGGGTTAATGGGGGTGAGGGTCGGGAAGCCCAGCACCTTTCAGAACAACTTAAGAAAAGAATTTGTCTCCTTTTGCCCCAGGCTCCCTGTGGCACTCAAACGGAGCTTGTGATAAATCGAAGTGTATTTATTAATAATGAGCGGGGGCAGCGTGCCCGTGATTTGAAAATAGGTGCGCCAAATAAAAATGTGCTTTCCTCTGACATCGGAAAAGCTTAAGTAAATGGAGAGCAGGCTGATCTATTATGATTAAAAAGCGGGGGCTGAGAGCCAGTGTAGTGGTAATGAAAAAGCCCTTTTAGGGAAGCAAGACCCTGTTCTGCCCATTCATATATTCCTCCACCCCGCCCCATAAGAAACAGGGAGGGGGGAAGTTGGATGGGAGAGATGAAAAGGCAGCAGCAGTCCAGGATAGCAGAGCTGGACTTTAATGAGAGCTGGAGTTATTACCGGAATGAGTTATGATATTTAATCATGCTACATGATGTCCAACAGCGCAAGGTTCATAATTCTTGGCTCTGAATGTGGCTTGGGACTGTCTGCGACCACCTGCAGTATGCAAATTGATCGTGGCCTTACAAACCCTCTGTACCTTGGCCCCGGTCGTTCCCTGCCAAGCCAGCCTGGTCTGCAGCGCTGGCCCGCTCCCGCAGAACTGGAAACAGTGTCTTTCATGTTCTAAAACGCAAATCTGTAGCTTCTGGTAAAAACTGAACCGTAGCTGTTGCAGATAGCTGGAATTGCCTACTGCCAGCTTTTCTCTGCGGTGTGTGGTGTTGTCAGGTGTGTTATTTATCTTGAGGAAGGCTGCATTGGTCTGTTTTTTCAGCAGCCTTTGGTTTAATTGGTGCTTTTGGAGAATCCTGTTAACTTCAGTGATGAAATAAGCTCTGCTTGAGTACAACTTCGGCACATATTTAAACGTTTTAGTGCATACATACTGACATGAATGTCTTGCTGACTTAGGATTTGGATGAGGACAGGATTTGGCCTTTGGAAGAGATAAATTACCGAGTAACTTCAGTCTTCTCCTTGTGCCTTTTAATTTTGTTCCAGCTTAGCTGTCCTGAAGTGACACAGTAGTCAACCTACGTTTAAGAAAAGATTCCTTCCCACCACCACCCCGAACCTTAGGAGATGAGCACCTTTCCAAGACACTCTCTCACTGAGCTTTGGGTGTTGGGGTTATTTTGAGACTTTTTGCTTCTCGGATGACTCCTAAAATATTTTGAGCAGACCTCAAGGCAATGCAATCAAACATACTCGAATTTGGCCCACATATGCTTCTACCTGCTGTTTCCTGAGCTTCTGTTTCAGCTGTGTTACGCTGACTGGAAAACACCGTCTGGCAGGGCCTGGAGAGGGGCCTTCGCTGCCATCAAAGCAGAAAATAGCAGTGGGCTGTGTGGGTACTTCCAGACAGGCAAAGTCAACAAGCTGGAGGGGGGGTTCTTACCTAAATGCTGCTTGTTAGTGATTTTAATGCTTTCCTGTAACAGTAGTAGGGCAGCTTTACCCACGTGGAAAGGCAGCTTCTCTCAGACGGCCCTTCCCTTCTCAACCCTACATTTAGACAGGTTATTTAGCTCCTCTACCTGAGGTATTTAATAATGGTGGCTGGTGTTGTTCTAATGTCTGTGTAAGTCTCTGGCAATGTGTTGTACAAGAGGATGTAGTGCATTTTGCGTATAAATTTGGGGAGTTGCTTGTTTGGGTCTGTGCCGTGCTGAGGTGGCCATGACGTTCCCGGGCTGGGGCTGGGACCTCACCTTGCCTCTGGCCCACAGAGCCTTTGCCGACTCTAAAAAAGTAATAACCTTTTCAAAGGAAGAGGAATATTAAGTTTTATAGTAAAGCTCAATCAGGGAACATGGTCAGGAGGAATTTCTGCAGCTCGAACAAAAACACCCAGAGAAAATCACTAGAAATCAAACAGCCAAGCCAGAAGCAACTTTGGGAAAGAAGCTTTTGACCAGTTTGCTAATACCCAGGTCTGCAGAGAGTGCTCGTGAAACCAATGCATCCATTTAGCAGAACAACTTGTCCTCCTAGCTGGGTCCTGCATGTGGCTCATTAGGGTAATTACTGATGAATTAAGGCAGCTTGGCTCAGCACTCCGGCTGCGGGTGTGCGGGCTCCCCTGCTGGCAGGCAGCAGGTGTAAATGAACAAGATCTGTCAAAAAGGCTGATGACCCTCTTAATTCACAGCAGCAAACTGGGGACAGAGGTAGTGCAGCAAGTTTAATAATTGATATTTACTTGGAAAGGTTAATGGCAGCAGTGATGCTTCTAATTTGCTTGCCCGTGCAAGACCTCGTCAGGTCAAATTGTCTCAATTTGTTACCATGGGTGTAGGTGTAGTTTTCCTTTAATGAAATTTGGAGAAAAGAAACAGGTGGTGTTGGGAGCCAACTGCAACTCAAGAAAAACAGCAAAAGGTTGGAGTCTGGTAACAGGTTGGGTGAGTCTGTGCTAACTTTAAACAGCTGGCAGTTTAGTCCTTTTGAATAATTCTGGTGAACATTTGCGCTTAGGAAGGTGAAAGGATTTGGAATGATGTAATTTATTTTTCCTTCAATTGCAGCTGTCTAGGAGTTGTTTAGGTCAAAAGTGTGATACTTTTGACAGGCTTTGATGTGTTCCTAGGTGGGAGCAGTAAGGTTATGGATCAGAAATCAGAAAGCCGCAGCATTCAATGGGTATTTCTGTACTGTATTTAGGGAAATTGTAATTCTGTCCTGTAATAGTTAAGTGGTTCCTATTTCAGGGAGAAACAAAGCACCTGCTGTGTCTGGAAGCTCTGAAATTGGCAGGTCAGATACTTCACATCCAAGAGTTTCAGAAGAGCTGGCTGATGACTGGGAACCAGTGGAGTTTGGTTTTGAGTAAGCGTAGGAAGATCCAGATGATGGAAGAAAGCTGGTGTGCCAGTGTTTGTGAAAGGCTGTAATTAATGGGGTATTTCCATTTGTCCTATTGGCTTGGCATCAATCCTAGGCAAGATAAGGGATGGCTGAAATCATAATTGTTTAATAAAGACCTAAAAAAGAACCAAATAAGCGAATGGCAATCGTTTGATGTATTTAGAAAAAAAAAATCTTATCAAATTTACTTAATTATTTGTAGGATTAAAAATTTGATTGATAATGGCCACTGTATTGGTGTAGTATAGTTAGATTTGTGTGCTTGATGCTGTTGGCCTTTTTATTAAGGAAAAGGACGATGTGGATTCAACCTGATGAATTTCAAGTGGATTATTTCCTGCCTTTATACCTGATGCTGGTAGTTGCGAATGCAGGCTCACTGTTCGTTGGAAGTGCTTCTAGCAGATCCCAGCAGGGATCACCTCTCGTTGCTGTGGTGTTTGAACATTTTGACGTAGGAGCAAAGATGAAAAATCAGTCTTAATAAAAGTTTGCAGCTGGGCAACATATTGGAAAGGTGGTTTACAATGAATGAGACAGGACACGGATGCTGAGAGCGGTGGTTGTGTGACGAGGTGGCCGTGAGTAAATTTGTATGTCTAACGCTTTGATGTGGCTGAGTCTACAGGTCTTATCCTGAGGAAGAAAGTATATTGCTGAGGTGTAAGGTGGCAGAAGGGCATGCAGAGTAAGGACTTTAATCAGAAATGTACCATTCTGATTGAACATGAGCATGATATTCCTCTGTATTCTTCTATACAAGCCTATACAGGCTGTATACTCCAGATTGGATGAGTACTGGAGCTCGTTCTGCATATAGTATCTTGAATATTGTATTAAAATATTAATAGACTGTGGGGCACTTAGCTGGGAGCGATATCAAACATCCATGGGAGTGTAGTGATCAGCGTGCTCCTGGGGCTCAGGTTTCAGTGCCCGCATTTGTGGCAGCGTGCCCACCGAACGCGGTTCCTCGTGCCGCAGTGGCAGGGCTGCTTGAATGTGCTGGGGTTATATCAGAGCACCATGAGCAAACCCTGTTAGCTACTGAGACCGCAATGAAATAGGACAGAAAGAAACAAGGGGATTTTATTGCCATTAAAAGTACCAATTTGTACAAGCCGACATTTTAAATAGTGTAATTTAAATGGAACCAAACTGATATGAATAGAACCTATTAATAAATTAAACACTTCTTTCCACCCAATATTTCACAAGGGAATTAGCAGAATAATTTGTTAGTAAATGAGCCCAGGAATGAAGCTGTGAATGACATATCTATCCTATCCTTCTCCTCCCCCTGTAACACACTTTGCAGACGTAAGCAGAAAGTTGCTGTGATTTCAAACATTGGCACCTCTCGCTTACGTACAAACACAAGCACAACTTCAAGTGAAGGAAGAAGGATGATTTAGTGGTTAGAGAACCAGCCTTGGCTGTAAGAGTTAATCATGCTCCATTTCAAATTTTGTTTCAGGCCAGTATCTCTCATGGTATTTAGGCACCTGGCTGTCATGCTGGTACCGACCTCTCAGTGCAGTCGCTGGGGGTGGCCCCGAGGCGTGTCTCCGGACTAGGAACCAGAGACCTGGCTGTTGGGTCAGTAGTGGCCCGGCAGCAAGTGGCAGTACTTAAACACCAGTGTCACAGCTGAGATTTGCTGGTAGCAAAGAGTGAAGGGGGTTTGTCTGTCCGCTTCCCTCTCGTGTCGGGCCCTAGGACTTTGGCACAGCCTTGCCTGCTTCCAGGAGTGCTAAAAGTACCCCTTCCCTCGCATGTTAGCGAAAGGGAATATTGGACACGTGGTCAAGCACAACTTCAGAGAAGCCCCATGCATTCAAAAGCATTCTCTCCACGGTGTCATGGGCTTAGGAGTGAAACATTGACTACACCACTGTCGGCAACCTCGGGAACAGGTGGCAGAGCAGTGCTTGAAAAATCTCCTTTTTCCCCCTTCCTTCTTCTCCCTCTAGATGAAGGTCCCTACAAGCAGAAGTGGCAGAAATAGCGAGGAAGACAGCATCAGGGAGGCCACAAGCTCTCAGCGGAGCAGCTCAAGGGACCGTCTCAGTGATGTAAGTACCATTCAGGAGAAAGCATCGCTTCATTGCAGCAATTCCCGCTGCTGACATGGCTTTTCATAAATCTTGCTGAACAAATGTTGGCATCCAGAGGTCACTGTGTAATAACTTTTTTTTATGTCATGATTGAGTGTTATGGCATAAGTGGTTGAGCTGCCTTGCAAACACTATAATCATGGTGCAAATAATATGATAAGCGAAAGATCAGAGATGGGAAAACAAAATGGAATTGTTATTCCTCGGGGAAAAATGGCTTGATCTTTTCTTTTGTTTTCTCAAAGAAGTTGTGTTAAAAAGCTTTTTACAGTATCTTTGGGTTTAGCTACTGCACATAATCACGTAGTTTGGGTGCAAAGTCAGTTTATCTAATTTTATGCTTCCTGCCTCCAAGATATGAAAGGTTTTGGGGGGAAAGCTGTCTTTCTCTCAGGAAATTTGATGGTACGTTGAGTGAAATGTTATGATAAAACAAAAGCAAATGGTGCCTTAGTGTGTAAACACACAAATGGGCTTTTGAGTCACCAAGAAATCAATGGCAGTGCTGGGATAATTTTATATGAAGGCTTTTTGTGTTAGCAATTAGCATTTCGCCTTCATTAAAACATGATTTTTTACTAATTAGGACCTTTCCCGTTAGGAGAGATTTAAATGAAGAACAATAATCAAACGCTGGCACGAGCATGTCTGAAATATTAAATTTGCCATTTCAATGGCAAGCCACAGAAATCCCAGAGCGAGTGGTTTTCATGTTGAGTTCTATTAATGTAAAATATGCTTCATAACTAAAACCTGTCACAGAAAACGGCTCACACCAGCTAAATTCAATTGGACAGTTAATTTAGCTTTAAAATTGAAAACACTACCTCTGCTTCAGGATGCAAAAGGAAGGGGGGGGAAGCCTTTGATAAGTGTGATGTATTTGCTATTAGGGCTTTCAGAGCCCATTCTGCAGGAGGAGAAGGAAGAAAAAGGGGAAAAAATGGCTCCCACAAATGTGTTTAAAAGCTGAAAGTATTTATTAAAAATGTCAGCAGAAAAGTGCTTTTGGCAGATTAAAGCGGGATTCAGCTTGACAGCTCTGACAGGGAAATGTGACGGGGGAAAATTCTCTCTACATGTTTGGAGTGTGCATGGGGCGCTGTAAACAGCCGACGCAGTGGGAGGAAGAGAAAAATAACGTGTCCTGTGATCTGCTTCCAGGATTGCAAACCCACGCGCCGTGGTGGGGAAAGTCGGTGAGGGGGGGGGCCCTTTGGACAAATCCCCTTGCTGCGGGGCTTCTTTGACTGTGTTATTAGTCAATAATGATCATAATTTTATGTATACGTATATTTATGCAATTCTGTCCTTCCCCTCCCCTTGGCCACTCTTGACAGGTATATGAGCAGGGGCGCCTGGCAGCATTGCTGTACCATAACGTGGGGCCGCGGGAGAGGAATAACATATTCAGACTTAGTGATTAGCTTAGGTCAAAGCGTTAAGTGGTCTTGGAGACTTTTCTTGTTAAGCCGATGCACTTCCAGTTTTTTCTCCTCCTTTCCCTTTGCCCACAAAGTTGCAGGCTGAGCCTGCAGGAATTGAGTCTGAGTGCCTAATTCCTGCAAAATCTTCAAAGCTAGTTCAGCAGCCAGTGAAATTCAGTGGGAAATACGCACTCCGTTCTTTTTTACTCAACGGGGACATTTGGGCAGTGCCTGAAGGCCGGGGCACACTTCAGAGCTTTGCTGAAGCTGCTCTCGTGACCTGGTGACCCATTGCAAATGAGAATTTTTCAAATTAGTAATTAAACAGTTTGAAAAGTAAGGTTCATGAATCACAGAATGCTCTTCGTTCATTATTTGATGAGTGCAATTTAGCTTTAATTACGTATAACGCTTCCTCGCCTACTAGTAAATGTTCTGCAGTCTATTTAGTGACTGTCAGAAAGTCTTAGAAAGTCCCGCGAGTGCAATCGGATGGTTTTCCCTATTTGCGTGCAAAGGAATAAGGTGGCAGACTTTTTCTTTTTGTAGAGAAGGAGCAGGGAAGGGGAGAGAAGAAGACGACATGCTATGGAGTGTCGATTCCTGCAGGATTTTCTGTCTAGCCGTGCCTGGTCCCTGTATGGCTCTGAAGCTGTACTTCCCAGCATGCTGCTTAAATAGATGGTGTGCAGCTGAACTGATGCAACCCCTTACATGTGGCACTGAGGATTAAAAAGCCACAGGGCAGTAAGGACATAAAGGGAAGGCAGGGACGGTTTTTCCTTGTGGTTAGCGGTTACAAATAGAGGCTCTAGCACACGGCTGTGCTGAGGTGGCTGCCTGTCCTTGCAGACGGGTGCTCTGCGGCAGGATGCACCTGGGCTGTTTCTCGCTCTCCCCTGAGTAGCTCTCCTGCTGTTTCTCGGTGCATTTGGCCTTCAGGACTGTTTTTCATGCTGTCTTTCCCTCCCATCTCTTTCCCCATTAACTTGGGTGAACAATGGAGTAAATGAGGCGGGAGGTGGTAGGTTTGGCTGCTGTACGGCAGCACACAGCAGGTGTGGTGGGAAATATGTGTATGAAAGTGTCGGCTATAGCGTTCAGCGTTGCCACCTTAGGAGCACTGGAGTCCTCCCTCCGGCTTTGTTGTCGGTCTCCATTTAGAAGGTGCTATTACGAATCGCTTAGCTCCTCTGTGTGATTTGTTTCTTGGGGTGACTTGTTCAATGGGATGCCAGCAAGTTGTTCTTTATTTACATTAAGGCATGTCATTAGTCTCTAATGGACCATGAAGTCAAGAGGTGGCCTGGTCTGTCGTGAAATAATTGCACTCTGAAGAAAACTGCAGCAAATGATTGATTATGTCTTGCACACACACACACAAACAACAAAACCCAGAGCGTTTTGCTGCTTCTTTACCACAATGAAACTTCCATGGGGAGAGAGTGCTACAACTTCATACTAAGACAGCAATTGTCTGTCTTGTATAGTACATCTTTCCAGACATTACACTGAGTGCCATTTATTATGGGTCATTGGGGAAAAAATGCTTATTATGATCTAGTGAAATCATCTCTGGCTGCAGAGGTTTGATTTGTTGAGGCTGGTCTCTTCTTTGGGATGAGGAAACTTCAGAGCAGAAAAACAGGGACATTTTAGCCCAGGTTTACACAGCAGATGGTGTGGTGTGGGGGAGAAGGGATGGGAATTTGCCACTTGTTTATGTTCCCAGTGTTGATGTAAAATTCCCTTAAAATCTACTACAAAGCTGACATCCCTGTTACACATGTACTCCCAGGTCTTCTACAACCAACACAGAGTCAACAGCCTTTTTCCAAAATGGGATTTTCCTCTGCTGTCTTTCATAGTGAGGTAATTGGAAGTTGCCAGAGTATTAAGAGCCAGATAAGCCATATTGCTATTTTGTTGTGTTGACCCAAGTAAAAGCGGAAGGCTTGGGCATTTTGTTTTGGATTTTCCCCATGTTCCATAATTGTCCTAATCTTTTCTGATGTCCTGAACAGTCCAAAAATCCACACAGAGCCTTGTATAATGGCTTTAAAAAAAGGTTTTTATCTTTTTCTTGACCCATCAGCTTAAGAACTGCCTGCTTTTTAATGGATTTTCTCCCTCAATAAATTGAATGGATCGTCCCTCATTATCATTTAAATAGAAGCCTCACTCCCTGTGAACATGGAAAATTTGAATGTGGTAGTAGAGCTGTGATAATTTGAAATATTCGGAAGGTGGGGGCAAGGAGGGTGAGCAGGCGGCAGAGTGCAGAATTGCTGAATGTAATTGTCATGGATTCTCAATTTTGTTGCCACAAGATGGGAAAATAGACTAATAATTGTCTTCCAACCCTAGTAGAATAGTTGCCCTAGTTAGCTGAAGCTAACACTCTAATTGTCATGGGGGCACAGAGATGAATGAGGATGTATGCAGGGCACAGCCGGGGCTAAATTGAGTGATATACTAAGGCAAAGAGCAAATTGGCAATTATTGGCCCAGCTGAAAAGGTTGGCAGGTGTGCTGCTTTCTCACGAGCCCTTAGGGGGAAATTGGAAATATAAAATATCGACCATAAATACTCACTGATTAGGAAATATGTTGCAAGAGGTGCTGGCCACTTAAGAGTCAAAACTCTCCTTTTCAAGGGATTGGCTTCAGCTGTGCATAGAACCAGCAAGTGCTGCTACTAAGTTGTTCAGAGCTTTTTCCTCTCATCCCCCATCCCCCAGGCTACCTTTTCTAATTTTCCATCATCCTGTCCTCATATGTTTGTTTGTTTTTCTTTAAACATAATAAACGAAAAGCAGTCTTTCAGGAAATGCAGAGATTTTCCGCTCTCTAAATGTTCTTTGATAAGTGTTTAGCATATTGTATAGACTAGATATAAAATTCTCTCTCTGGTAGATGAATACAAAATAACTTCTGTGATTTCTAATTCAAACAGTTCACTGTGATCTGCTTTTCTTTGTGTGCCATCACAGGCACTCTGTCCCCCTTCCCTCCTACTTTCTGTACCATGCTTCCCCTCCTGGGGCAAAGGAATTAAAGCAGTAGCAGGGTACAAAGCTGCAGGTCTGTTACGTGTGCCTCAGGCTGAAGTACCTTGCCAGAAGCATGATCAAATGAGCCTCTGAATTGAGAACTGGATGACAGTCGCACCACAGGTCCATATTTATCCACTTTGCAAACTTTGGCACATGTGGGATGCCTGGTCTTGGCTCTGGGCAGGGTGGCGGTGGGACAGCAGAGCTTGGCATATCTCAGGCCAGGAACACCCCAGTGCGATAGTCAGGGATGTTACTGAGTGTGTTGAAGGAGTTTTTTGGAAGGCCTGGGATGGCAAGATGTGGACTGCAAATTCTTTATGTCGCATGCTGTCTGTTGTTCTGTATGTATAACAGACTAGAATCTGATCCCCAGTTTGAAGAGTGGAATAAGAGCATCATAGAGCTTAGTGAAATAAAGGTAGCAACAGGGTAGTTTTAAGACCCCTTCCTCAAACCATGTGTCTTGGGAAACTGGTTTGAATATACATGCAAGGATTGTGAAACCTTTCAAGTCACATTCTTCTGGAGGCAAAAATTCATGTCCCTTCAGCATTCTATCTACTATTATCTTTGTGTCCCTCAAAATACCAAATTCTTGCATGAAAACTGCTGCAGCAGAAATTATAAGCAAAATTGTAATGACTTGCATGAAGCATCAGGTAGTGAAGCATAGCTAGGAAGAAAGAAAGTCTGGAGAAGGTTTTGTGAAGTTGGCCGAGGGATCACCACCCTCCCTTGAATGGGAGCAGCACTTGCGCTTGTTCCGTGCGTTTCAGAAATGTGAGGTCTTTTCATATTGTTCCTGGCTTACCGTATGCAGTTTGTTCCTGGTCAGCAGCTGTCTTTCCTTCTGCTGTCTATGGCCATCAACTGTAGGAATCTAAGTGTCTTTGTTGGAAGCTGTTCCATAGCTTATCAAGCCAGTTCAGATGTTTAGACCTTGTGTAGTTTGATATCTTACTGAACTGGTTTTGCAGTATTTCCAAGCATAATCCCCTTTGTTTATCCAACATAATAAAATAAGTGAATTGAAGAAGGAACACATTCAAGTTTTGTATGACATCCAAAATCATTCATCATGTATTGTGGTTATCTTGTCAGGTCCTGGTTTCTAATCTAAGTGAACATCAGATGCACTCTGTGACCTTTGCCAAGTCAATTGAACTCATTGTATTAACAGACAGGAGTGTGACTATGGAAATTAATTGTGTTAAGAGACTCCGTGTTAAGGTCTGGGTTATCTCCTGCCCTTGGCCCTTTTTGCCCTCCTCCCCACTTACTCCTCTCATTCCAAGACATTTGAGTTTTACAGGGGACTTGCTTGGAAAGGAAGTACTAGATTTCTTCAGTATTCAAAGCTGAACCAATATTCTGTTGTTGAATGTTCTATAAATGACCAAGTGGACGGGTAAACATGCATGCTTCCTTGTGCCTCAGTCCTATCTTACTTCAGAATTGGGGTAACTGAGAAAATAGTGGAAGACAGGTACAGCTGAGGTGAGTTTTCATCCTGAACAAATGCTATAAAACATAATTAAAAATCAGTTCTCTCCGTATTATTGATTAATTCTTCTGAATGCTACTCAACCAAATCAGGCTTGTGGCATTGGGCCGTATGATAAGTTTGGGCCTGTGGTTCATCAAGGCAAGATTAGGCACTAAATAGGAGCTGGGAAGTCTGCCTCAGTTCCCTCCTCTGCTGGAGACTCCTCGGGTGACACTGGGCATGTCTACATTTTTCTCTGTCTCAGTTTCCACACTAACGTGGGGGTGGCGTTAATAATAGTGCTAGGAGGCTTTTTTTGGGGACCATCCTGTGCCCACATAGGAATAGCTATTTGCCCAAAACGGCTATTTCAACAGCTGACTTGGAGGTATTTGATACACTTTTGGTTCCAGCCAACAAAAGTGGCACATTTCAGAAAAGCTGGAATGAACTCTTGACGTTTCTGGAATATGTTAAGTCTTTTAGCCAAAGAGGAGGGAAGTGAATACTAAAAACAAGAGCTATTTTTGTGGTCATGCTGCCATCACCGGCTTTTATCTAATCCCCTTACAGTTAGTTCATGTATCAAGGATACGAAAGATCCCAGTTGAAACCTGCCTGACCCATTGAGAGTGGGGAATTGGCTTGAGGTGCCCTATTACCTTGATTATTACTGGATTTTAGCACTCTTCCTACTGTCTTTCTAGTTCAATAAATAACCCAATGGCTTTAAGAAACTGAACAGAGTGTCTTGATTTCTTTTGCATCGTGAGAACAGTGGAAGGACATGCTTTTATTTATACAAGGGAAATAACTTTTCCTGTCAATTTAATAGACTATCTTGGAAAACCTGCTGAAGGTTATTGGTGAGATTTTGTCATGATTTTCTTTTCTAAATTGCAATCACAGTGTTTATCAGGAATAAAGGAAGAAATCTTTTAAATACAATTGCAGATTGCAGTGTATCCTGGTTTCAGCTGGGATAGAGTTAATTTCCTTCCTAGTAGCTGGTACAGTGCTG
>NW_008794776.1:3806818-3833826 GCF_000699145.1 Aptenodytes forsteri
GGTGAGCAATTGCATTGTGCATCACGTGCTTTGTATATTCTTTTATCATCATTATTATTATTTTCCCTTCCTTTTCTGTCCTATTAAACTGTCTTTATCTCAACCCACGAATTTTACTTTTTTTTCCCCAATTCTCTCCGCCATCCCACTGGGGTGGGGAGTGAGCGAACGGCTGTGTGGTATTTAGCTGCCTGCCGGGTTAAACCACAACACAGTGTAACTTAAACTCTCAAGGACATATTGGTGGGGGGATAGTAGAGTCTTTCGACAGTAAGATTTTGTCTTTGCTGCCAGAAAAGTGTATTTTTTTTTATATCCAGTGTAATTAACACAAGAGTTATCCCAGGGTAGAAATAATTCACTCTGTGACATAACTGAAATGTCTTGTCTGTGCTGTCTGGTTTTGTTTTTAACCTTGGGCTTAAAAGGAACCAAAAATCTTTAGTTGTAAAAGAGCACATCATCTGCAAAATATTATAAGCCATTTATCTTTATGCACAAATGCCATCTAGCACTGCAGTTCCACTTATGCATCATTAAATGCAGAGACCACACTCATTTTGCCCCTAACTAGTAACAGTCTCCCTTAGAAACCCAGGGTATTCCAGACAGTGCTGAAAGAGGCATGAGAGGCACAAAAGCCGGTGCTCAAGCCAGGCAGAGAGGGCCTCTGCCCTCCCTGAGGGTCTGCTCAGGATTGCTTCACGTGGCAGCTGCAGCCAACGGGAGCAGTGTCAGCGCGCTCGGCACGGATGCGTCCGCTGCAGTGGCTTTGCCAGAGGGCTGGCAGACCATGCCTGCTGGCCCCTGCCTGCTCTGAGCAGGCAGCACTTGGGTTGTGTGGGCACATCGCTCTCCCCATCTCCCAATTCTTCTGCAGTGTTGGGTTTTGCAGATGTGAAGGCTTTTGGAAAGGCATGACGTGGCAGCTGTTCCTGTGCCTGGTTGCAGAGGGTTGGCCGGGGGTGTCACGATCCTTTGTCTTTGAATTGCGTGTTTGGATGCATCTTTCCTGCCTGCGATGCTTTCTTCAGACAGTGTTTGAAGGCCAGAACTGAGCCTGCTTGGGTGGCTGGGTTGAAGCAGTAAGAGCTGGTTTGGGTTTTGGTCTCGGGTGAACCAAAACTACAGGCAGGTGCTGTGCTGGTCGGTGCAGCACTGGTATGAATGTGGCTAGCTGTGTACCATGGTGAACATCGTACCCTGCTGCTTGAGGTACCTTCAGACAGGGAGAAAATTGACCAAAATAGCAAATAGACTATTTTGAGACTAAGAATTTTATGACAGCCCTCCATGTAAGTGCTCCTATCCTGTAGGTAAGAGCCTCTGTAAGTCATTCCAGCTGAAGATTTGCCCCAGTAACTGCTCTTGCCAGACAAGCACTCATTCATAGTCAAAGGAGGTTTCTTCAACTTTGGGTAGATGCCAAGTTAAACTTCCACTAAGATTTCTTATATTTGCAGCCATGATTGATTACTTTTCTCATTATTTGATCTTGATATAGAGACATATGGATTGAGCTATGTTTATATCAACCCCCAAAGATTTTTTTCTTTAGGAACATCCATCACAGTTGCACGCAAACTGTTCTGCTCTGGCACTCGTAGCTGATACTAGCTGGGGCTTTCAAAGTTTCTACGTGTGGCAGTTGGTATGGATCCTCCTAAAGAGCCCGCAGTGTTCCGAGCTAACCAAGAAAGCAATAGCAGTTTGTTAGATGTGCAGAAAAATACATGCAAACAGCTCTGGAGAGTGTGGGCGGTGGCTGTGCATAAACCTAGTTGTTGGGAAGGATTTTACAAGTTGAATCCAAAGCATTCACCGGTTACTAACTTTATACATGCAATAAAAATTCTGAGGGGTGGAAAAAGAAACCCTCCCCCAAAAAGGGGGTGGAAAAAGACCCCCCCCCCCCCCCCCCCCGATTTCCAGGAAATTTAATGTTAAAACTTGTAAGGGAGTGAGAAGTTCTTAGATGTGAAAAATGCCACAGTAACATGCCGTTCAGTTTTAATTATTTCTGATGTAACACTTCATTCAGCAACTGTTTTTATTGTTTTCTACTCAGTGGTTTTAAATCAGTGGTCTGCAGATTCCTGGGGTTCTTGGACAGCTTGGGATGTCTGAAAGTTATCTAAGAAAAGCAGGTCTGTTGTTAGCGCGTTTGAGTTTGTTGTCCAAGGGTCTCCTCTATCCCGGGAAAATATTTTGGGCATGCACAAGACTCAAAGATTGAAAATAACTGTTAAAGTGAAAATGCTCTGAGAGGCTGTTTCCCTAGAGAGAAGCTTCTAATGAAACCTCTTGTTTCTGTTTTTGGTTATTATTTCCAATTTATTACACCTTGTCAATCTTTGTTAAAACTGAGTTGACTGGGGGTGGGGAGGGGAGACTGAGAACTGTCACCCTTTTTCCTTTCCTCCTCTTGCCTCTCCAGGCAGGTAGTTTACCTTATTTCTGTGTGTACTTCAGGTGAGCTGCCTGATCAAGCTATCCAAAGTGTCAGAACAGATAATTGTGTTCAGCTGCTCAACATATTTATGTAGATAGCAGGATATTGTTATTAACCTTTTTTTATACAAGGCTGAATTCCATGAGTTGTTTGGGGTTTTTTTTAAAAGTATTTAGAGGGAGGGATAGGTTTGTCTTAGTTTCTCAAAAACAGAGATAAATGCTACTGCCCTTCATTTCACCAGTCTGTAGCTTTATTTCTGGGCAGTTTACATTAAAGAGGTTTATAAATAACTCTACTTTTTTGTAGTGTTTGAAGGCAGAGGCCAAATCAATGTGCAATATGCAAAAGGAGGAGAGTTAAACACTGTTCATGGTTTGTTATTGCTATCTCAGACTTCCCTGTAAAAGCTGTCCTTTTCCTGCAGAACAGGGGTCTCCTGAGCTATAGCAGGACAGAGGTGCAGGCGTTGCATGCCAGGGATGGGGACTGGCACCCAGTCATACATTGGCTGCAGACCTGTGTGTAAGACCTGGGAAAAGCTGTGCTACAGCCTTCCTTCCGTCTGGCACCCTGGTTCCTGTGCCAGCTGGTGAGAGGGTTAGTGGGGAGCCCTCCTTCCTCCAGCAGCACGCTCACTTAATTGTAGGGCTTTGCTGTTGTCTCTTCTTCACTTTGGAAACTTTCCTCCATGGGCACTTGTCTGGCAAATTGCTTCTCTGGTGTCTAGGGCAGTTGCAAGACAGTGGCAGTGTGCATGGGCAGACCGACAAGACAACTGAGTCTTCCATGGAGTGCAGGAGTCTGGAAAGGTTTCTGCATGTATCTAGGTATCTTCTGATCAAAAGGTTTGCAAACTGGTAATACAAAGGAACTGTTATCTTACTGGTGGAAAATTACAAGTATTTGCAGTAGCCTGCAATCAGTTTACATCAGTCTCTTTGGGGGTGTTGTGCTGTTGTGGTGATTTAGTAACACGATGGCTGCTGCAAAAAGACAAACAATCCTCAAGATCAGCCTGCAACAATTCAGTATTTTTGTTCAGGCTTTGGTACCCACTAGAACATCAGTCTTGGAAACGGGACTGCTAAGACTCCCTGAATCTTGTTTAATAAAATCATGTAGCGAGGGCATCATGATTATAAATCACACTTGGAAATTGGCCTGCAGAGTACTTGCTGGGTCATGTGGTGTCATATGCCACCACTGTTCCCGGCTTCTTTTTAATTTCCGAAAAGAAGGCATATAACAGCAGCTGGAGATAGAGGTGGAATTCATTTAGCTGCTTCGAGAAAGCTACTGCCAGCAAAAAACAGCAGCTCGACAGTCTTGGGTTGGGGAAAGGGATCCAAGTGACTGGAGATGGTGTAATGAAAAGGAAAAGAACCAAATGATTTGGCAGCATGTGAAAGAGGTAAGGATGTGGTAGAGAAAGGAGCAGGAAGAGCTGAAATGAGGAACAGAAGTAAACAATGTAATTTAACTTATTCAAAAGGGACAGAATGCTTATTAAAGCTCTGAGAGATGATAAATTAGTGCTTTGCTGCTATTGTTGTTTCAGATAGAGTTGTCATATGGTAATACTGCAGCAGCGAAGGCTGGAGGCTCACGAATTCATAGAGGGGAATGGAAGGTGGGATATATGGTTACATGATTGAAAGTTGGAGATGATGAGCCAAAATGTGCAGCCCTGATTCAGGAGAGCATCCTTACACATGCGTGCTGTTCCTTGGAAGCTGCTGTTACATGCGGAAGAGGGGTCGTTCAAAATGCGTACTCTGCTGCTATGAAGACGTATCCCATGCTGAGAGCTTTTACCTTAGTTGGGAGGTGCCGTCGAGGCCCTGCTCTAGCTTATGAAACCCTTGTCTGAAATAGCCCCGGAGCCCTCACCTGGAAATGCTCTTTTGCTGTTACTCCTGTGACAGCACTCAGAATGTCAGAAGATCATTTGAGGCGCTCTGGTTGTGAAGTTTTCCCCTAAGGAATACTGGGCTGGGGGAGGGAATCGCAAAATGATTCTTTTCTTACATTACATAGAATCTCTTGCATTACTTACTGTGGCATATTGTTTCCTCCCACAGAGTTCTGCTCAATCGCTTTCAGGAAGAGGCTACTCCGTAAGTCATTTTACAGCTAATTCTTTCACTTCTGTTGATGTTGACTGCAGAGGTTTACACTACCTATTGCATATCCACTGACATGAAAGAAACGCAGAACATAAAAAATAGGGTTAGAGTACAGGACTGTCATGCACCTGGCAGGGGACAGCCCTGACACGCGAGAGCGCATTAAGAGTCTGGGGGCTTCTTCAATTTAATTTTATACTTATAGGGAGGGGTTTTTTTGCTGTTTTACAGTGGATTCAGCTAGATGGTCACCTCCTGAGAATTAAAAGACATGAGTGGGGAGACTTTTCAACACTGGTGGGAGATGCTTCCCTCCTCTCCCCCCTCCCCCATACAGGTTTTCATTTGTGCGTTAAATACAAGAATCAAAGACAAAATTACTCCATTTTGAGAAGAATTGTGACCCTCACCAGTGTGAACAAAAAAAGTCAATACTCTCTTATTTACAAGCTCTGAGTTATAAAACAATCTCCCTTGTTTTCAGAGGAGGGTGTTGCTGGTGTTTTCTTTGCAGGAGTGCCATAGGTACCAGTGTTTTAGGGCTGGTGTTAGAGGGCCAGGACACGTCTGCATGTGTATGCACTGTAACAGTGATGTTTAATTGACCATTTCTGTTCACATGTACCTTATCTGTATGTGCAATAATGACATTTCTTCATGTAGAGGTGGTATAATTATTTGTTTATTTTGGGTACCTTTGCTGCTCAGCTGTCCAAAAAGGCAAGCACATAGACCTTATTGTATATATTAACAAGGAAATAGGAGAAGGTGTAAGTGGCTTAGCAATGTCAACATGAAAATTCCTGGAATTGCATTATATCTGACTCTCATAACAAATGTATGGTGTGTAGATATCTGTTGTGATACCCTGGTTGTTCAGCCAATAACTCATGTATACTCTCATTGCTAGTGCAAAGGCTGTAGATGAAGGCACATGCTAATCTTGTATGCAAATCTGAACGAGAATGTCTCAGTCCAGCTAACAGTTCCTGCCTACGCTTATTGACAATAATTGCTGTTTTCATGACCTCTGCCATGATAAAGTTTTGCCTTCTAGGTGAATGGTCCCAAACTCTGTTTCTTACCTACAGCTATAACTGCTCACTTTTGATAGACCAGAGCAAGGGTGGATTTTGTATACTTCAGGAAGTTGATGTGGAGAGCTGGTACACGTTTTTTTTGCAATAATCACATGAATTATTTTCTTTCAATAATTTATGTTGTATGTTTAGAGTTGTATGATGGAGCCTGTGAGCTCCTACCCAGTGCTGTGTGCACAGAGAAAAACTTTCTAGGCAGTGCAGAATTTATGGTCTGATTTCACAGCAACACTGTTGCGTGCTATCATACATATTATCAGAAATTCATAACACAAGACTAAGTACATTTTAATCATAAAGCCATTACAAAATAACGTATGACTTGAAAAGTCTTACGGTTTTAATGACATAATGTCACAAATTTTTAGACAGTAATGACACATGTCTCCTTAGTATCCTCCTGTCTAAATCTTTCCAGCATCCCAGGTGAGTATCGTTACTTATTTCATTGAGTGATGAGGAATGTTTGCTCTAGGACCAGTTGAGCGCTGCTTCCCATACACATGAACAGTTGGATTCACCTAAGCTGCTGAAGGCAGATACTGTATCTTCTATTTGTCTGTAAAATGCCATGCATGCCCGTGGCACCACATAAATAATAATGAATCATCTTCACAGATTTTATGACTGAGGGCATGGTTTGGGAATTAAACAATTTCCCACTGGCTATAACATAGGTTGCAAAATCTTAATGGAAAAAGGCCAAAGAATTCTTTTTAGAGTCTCAAGGCCAATAAATCATAGGACTGTTTTCCTCCATTGCTGGCTGTTAAGAAATTTACTTTTGTCTCTCAGAGAAATGATTTTGAGAAAATTTCTAGCTCCTTCTCTGTGTGTGTGTGGGGACAAGGTTCTTTTATTTAGCCAGCCCATAACTTCTCAAGGGAGGTAAGAGCTTTCTGCGTGCCAAGGCAGTAGTTTGAGATCATGAGTAGTGTGAGCTGGGGTTGCTTTTCCTTATGGGTTGTCATTTTCCCTATTAAACTGCCTTCTGCCTCACCGTGTACCAGCTGTTGAGGCTGACCGTTTCCCTTAAGACTCTGATGCTGCTCTAAATTGATTTAGCATAAGGCAGAGACTATCACTTCCAGCACTGCCAGACCTCGCTGGCCCAAACCTGCATTGGAAGCTGATTCTCCCAGGTGGCAGAGAGATGTTCAAACCACGGGTTCAAGACAACTGGCCCCAAACCAGGGGTTGTCCATAATATCTTGTAACAGTTTTCATTTTCTCATGAAAGCAGCTGTGTATGAAACACTAAGTCAGTATTTTGGCTCTGCCCCTGTTTACATCAAATAGGTTGTTGCCAGACGTGGTGAATGCATGATAAAAAATAGTGCTAGCAGGAGGCACGGTGGAGACACCATTCTTGTATTGAGTGCCCCTCCTGATATCTGTGCACGGCTTGTGTTGTGGAAGACTCTCACTTGTGGAATGATGATATATATCACTACTCGGTGAAGTTCTTGTACTGGGTTTCATAAGCAGCTGTTTAAATACCACAAACTATTTTGTGCATGTTCATTTTTAATTAGCTCGTTTCGAATCTGCACACTTTACCATTCACTTGCTTTAGCCGTCCTTGCAGAGATGTTTGCTTTCAGAAACATTTGTAGAAAATGCACGTTTTAAGGAAATGTGCATTTGCAAAAAGAGGACTTAAAACCTGTAGTAGTAATCTTGGATGAAAAATCTCAATCCAAGGTTCAGCTCATCGAGCTGGGCAGCAGAGAGAAGGCAAGCAAGGCCTGTCTGTGTAGTCAGAGCAGGCTAATGTTGAAAACCTCAGCAAACGGCTCATATATAAGGTACAGACTCTGGAGCTAGAGTTAAGAAGAAAACTAAATGCAAGTGTCTAAAGAATAACTCCTGAGTGTTGAACAGTCCAACAACTTCATTGACTTCAGGCTTCCCATGGAACGTTAAGTGCCTAAATAAGGACCGTGCTTGAAATAACTCCATGAAATTCTGGTGTCATTGAAGTTACCACATAACCTCTGGTTAACTTCAGCTGCACCTAGATTTAAATTATAGCCTCAAAAATAGCATTAACAGTGACTTGGCACATAGTTTCACAGTCTATCTGTAGATATCATGGACAAAATTTCTTATAAATCTACTTCCCAAAATAAAGTTTTGAATGGCATTTACTTTTATTTGGATAACATGAGACATATCTGTGTCTGTACTGTTTCTGCAAGCTCCTTATCTCATCAGTAGCATGTGTTTCATATCCTTATCTTATTAAATGTATACTTCCGCTGTGCTGAGAAATGGAATGCTAGTTTGTTTATGGAGGTTAATATCTTACTCCCTTTATGACTTGATGGTTACATACGTGTGATAAACTACTCCAGCCATTTGTCACACTTCCTGCACACACAAATGAGATTAGTGATTTTAGTCAGAAAGGTCTGTCTGTCCTCTGAGCAGACAAAACGGATTTTCTTTTTGGTAACAGGATGAGAGGCCTGTCTACCTGAAAATGCACTGATTTGTTAAAAAATATGCAGAGAATTGGAAGTTAGCTGTATGCTGAGCTTTCTATATATCACTGATATATATCCACTCTGTGGACCATTTTTCAAATTTATTTCTGATAGTTAAGTCAATTTAGGACCTAACATAGTTAGAAAGTAGTTACAATGAACACAAAATCAGTACATACAGTTTGTTATTAATGGCTAAAAAGTTGCAATTGCTTTTAAGGTTGAGCACATCGTATAGACAAACCCAAGCTGCAGTTGAATTTGACTCAGTTTTGTAGAGAGCACGGAAAAGAATGGAACTGGGAATATGTGGTAGCTTAAAAAAATAAACAGAAAACCTCTTCCAATACATTATGTAGTTTATTTATAGAGCATCTGTGCAGCTGTTCCTCTTCTGAAATGGAAGGGGCTAAAATGTGGGAGCGAATAAAAGAATAAACTTGAAAGCATATGGCAAATGGGTAGCCAGTGAACCAACCTGTCTGAGTGTACCTTGGAACAAAAGTCCAGGAGGATGAGACGTCTTTGTTTGGTTTTATTTGTTCTTGGAAGATTTTTTTTTTTTAATAAAAACAGTAACGTACACTTGGCAACAGCAGCAGCTGATTTTTATTCTGAGCCTCTGTAAAATATCAAAGTCTTTGCAGCCTAGTCAAATCCCTGGCAGCTCATCAAATTCTGTTGATTTTACATCTTCCTTGTTGAGCGCCGGAAACCAGTGTCTCAGATAACTTAGACTGCAGCTCGTGGATAGAAAGAAATGTGCAAAACACCATAAGGCTTGCAGAGACACTTGGGTCATCCAGAGTCAACTCAGTGCTATCTGCAACCTTCTTTCCTTCTGCTTGGTGACATGGTGAGAATGATTATCTCGTTACCCAGATGAAGCTGGAACCTGAGGTGCTACAGGCAAGCACTGGGTAGGCTTTGAGCACCCTGAGCCCTGCTGCACCGTCTGCCTGTATCCCAGTCTGTTCCTTCCTGACTGTTTCTCTCAAATTACATTGTTGATTTTTGGAACTGGCTTTCCAGTTGCTAGTGATCTTTACAGCCTTCCAGGACTCCCCTCCTGTGCTCTGCCCTTGATGTTGCTGTACAGTGGGCTGTCGCCCAACACAGCTGCCCATGACCACCTTACCCCACACAGATCTTTTTAGCTCACACCCGTGAGCACGCTTGCCGGGACAGCAAGTACTGAGCTGTACTTCACCTGATTTACAGCATGGAGGTAGTGTCCAGCACAACGAGCTCAGTGGGAAGGAGGACAGATACGAATGACTGTGAAGTGCTAGGCGATCATAAGCCTAGAAACTCTTCACTCTTCGCAGGTTTATATACCCTCGTATACCCTGTAAAGCTCTTTTCATGGCCTGTTTTAGTTTTGTGCCAGCTCAATGCAGTTCTGTGAAACCCTGAAACAGATGGTCCCCACTAAGGAGGCTGTTCCCATGCCAGAAATTCTTGGTGCGTGCACAGGCAGGTTCACTGTTTCACTGTAATGGTTACAGAAGCTTGCTGAAGATCACGCCAGTAGCATTCCCCTGATCCACTCTGTGCTTCAAGGATGCTCTTGTGCTCTTAGGCTGGGGACCAAATTGTCAGACTTGGAAAAGCACCTTCAACAGCATCTTTTCTGTACAGAGCTTAAGTCAGTACCACTTCCTACATGGAACATAGTCCAAGACCCCGGGTGATGATTATATACCTTGCCATCTTTGAGATTGCTATGGAGAAACTGGTGTCCTGAGAAGGATGGATTTCTACATAAAGATCAACAAAATTATTGCTATGAAGCATATAATACTTCTGGTTGGGAATTCTTGAGTGTGCTTCAGCTCATGGGTGTGGAAGCATGCTCGGTGCCCAGAGGCAAACTTGAATTGTAACTAATGGGGTTTCTCCACCTGTCGATCTGTCATACACTAATGAAAAATCTCTCCTCTGTAGGTAGGTAACATTTCTTAGCTGGGCTGGAAAATTCATTGTGTTTTAGGACCTCTGATAAATTAGCATTTTTCCTTGCCAAAAATCAATATTGGAAACAGGGCTCTTGTTATGAATCTAAAACTCCTTGAGCTGGAGCCAAAGTTAAATGATAAAAGTGAATTTAATATGTATTTCCTACAGTAGTGTGCCTGTGGGCTGGCAACACGAGCAAGACTTTCTGGACAAGACTTATGAATAGGGGAGTAATAATTCCAAAATAAGTATCAATCTCATTTTGCCGTGATGCCAAGTATAAAAGAGGGACTATAATTGTCTTTTGCTTCTGGACAAGAAAAAGAATGGCGGATAGGTCCCCTTTAGGTGGAGCAATACTCTGTTGTCTTTGAAGACAGATACTCAGTTAGAGAGAGAAAAGAAAAAGGGACTATAATAAAGTGATGTGGCTGGTAAGAGCAATGACAGCACAAAGGATTTTAAAAAATAGAAAAATAATAATATGTAATAGAAACAAAAAGAATTTTGAAAGGAGTTCTCCTTCTAAGATAGCAGGAATTTTAGAGAGCCAGGAATATAATGGTGGATGTCAATCCGAAGCATTTAACTTCTGCTGGTTTTCTTCTCATGGGTTCCTAAATAGCCTCACTTTACAAGAACTATCCCCATGTTTGAATTCACCTGGACAAGCTGAGTTCACTGAATAAATAGTTTGTTTGCTCTGAGTGCCATGTGGGATGGAGCCAGGTTGCTGTAAGCCAGCTGAGGAGCTGGCCCCTTGACTCCGGAGGCTGTCCCATAACCCATGAGCTCAAATGCTGCTGAGTAATTAGTGCATATATTATTCCAGATTCGTGGGAGCTCTTAAGGGTTTTTGAAATGTCCCATGAAAAGCGTAAGCAGAAGTACAAACATAAATAAACTACATACTTCAACTTTACAAATACTGAAGTCCATGAACTTCCTTACAACACATTTTCCTTTAGAAGTTCCCTCTTCTGAAAGTCTGTTTCTTCTTAGATGACCTCTGCTTTTAATTAGGATGAAAAGTCCCATAAATTTTCACTCATCTCCGCAGCCATAAGTAAGCACAAAGGGTCCTCTCTGGCTGAATATCAGTCTGCCTGAACCGGTGGCCTTGGCAGAGGGGCTGCTTAGGAGGCTCCCGACACAGCCGTACCAGCAGCGGTGCCCCTTTGTCCCTGCGGCCGGAGCGGGATGGGATGATGCTGATTTCCATAAACCCTGCAGCTGCAAGGGAAGTGCAGCCAGCTGACACCGCAAGCCCTTGCGAGCCCCTCGAGGGACGGGGCATATGACTTCTGTGTGATTTTTGCCCACGTTTTTAATCTCTCCTGCCATTGCCCTCAGCTCAGGGCAGTGGGGGGGAACAGATCTCTAATCTGACTAGAAAGACGCTATTGTTATACAGACGCATCCCCCGAAATTCCCAGTGCTCCTTGGCTTTTGGGGTAGGATAACCTCGCTGTCACTGGCCTTGCACGCTAAAATGAAGAGTTGTCCTAAATCCATCTTGAATTCACCAGCCTGGAAAGGATTACATCCTGCTGAAGAGGAAAGGCAAAGGATTTTGAGAATATCTGGTCTTTATTTCTGGGCCTTTTTGATTAAGACTGTCCTGAGGCAGTTGTGTCATATATATGCTGTAGCTTTCTTTGTGTAATAGGGCAAGGTATTTGCTTGCCTGTCTCAGCTGTTTTCACATTGTTATTTGCTCTCGTGGCTCTTTTTCCTTACAATCCATTGCCTTGTTTTAACTTTCTTTCCTTTCCCTTTAACAAAACCAACAAAAAGATGATCAAAACAGACAGTTGATTAGAATCAGGGCTACTTACCTGATGAGCACAGTGAACAGGGGTTAAGTGTGGGGCCTCTTGGTGGACTTGCTTTTGATTTTTCTTTAATTCTCTAATAGTCTTGTGCAGTGAGAATTGACGGTGCTAGGGCTTTATACCTAGAGAAGGGGTTAGAATAGCCCATTTCTGAGGGCTGCCAGAGCATGCTAGTGTTTATTGTGCTGGGTGCTGCGGTAGGTTCCTCAGAGGAAATTCGCGGGGCGGGGAATGGGGGTTCACACCCTCTTGTTTTATCTCATATCTCAATATGCCCTTGCAGAAACCTGTACCCAAAACCACGGAGTGTAAGGTGAGCAGCAGAGGAAATAACAGCGCCGCTAACTCAAAATGCTGTTGCAGAGTAAAAGACGAACAATGTGTTTTGTTGGCCTTAATAGTAGGTGAACAAGAGAGAACAAGGAAAAGGAATCGAGTGCATCAACTTTGTGGGTGCTATTGGCATTAGAGAACACCATCCATCATTTTAAAGCATTATAAGATTTAAAATACTTAATTGTGCAGCTCAGTGGAATGCTCTGTTGTACTTACAACTGGTAAGCAGTCAGTCCCAAAATGGTTTTCCCTGTGTTAAACTGCAATGAAATAAACTAGTCTAGAGAGGGTAAGTTATTTGGGTTGGTGATAAAACTAGGTTTAGGGTTCCTGTAGGTTGCTGGTCTTTACTCAGTTTCATCACTTGCATTTTTTCCTTGTCTCCTTTTTTTTTTTTTTTTTTAACTGGGATATGTTATTAAAGGCTAGAGGAAGATCTTCAATTTCTTCCCTGTCCTAACAGAAGACAAAGATGCAACTTTAGTTTAACAAAACAACAGATGCAATCCTAAGTCAGATCTCACACCAAAGAAAGATTTGGTAACATGCTGAAGGTGTGGTGGCTCTGCTGTGAAAACTGCAAATGGGGGGGAAATCTGCTGTAGGCTGAGGTTTCTCTCGTTCTCGCTTCATGTTTCAGCCTGGCTGCAATGTAGCTGGTTGCTAAACTGTAAATACACTGGGGCACGTAGTTGCGCCTGCAGTGAAAAGGCAGCACTCCTCCATTCCTGAGGGGTGAGAGAACAGAGAAGCAGCACCATGCTTACTTCTGTAAGAAGGTGGTTCAGGGAGGAGCCCAGGGTTCCTGGGCTGCCTTTCTAGGAATGGTTAAGCTCCTGCTGCAAGAGTAAAATCATGCTGAAGAGACTGGGTTTCTCATCTGCAGCGCTTGCTTTGCTGGAAAAGGAGCATTCAGATGGAAACCCTGGTCATGTGAAATGTTTTCATGGTCAGTGTTTTCACTTCCTGCCACCTTAGCGTTTCAGTGTCACAGTTCCTTGTGGTCGACTCCAGCCCCAGTCACCATGAGTTGCTGGTAATGTTTTAAAAAGGTGTCCTTTCTCCTTTTTATAGCAAATAAATAAATGAAACTCTAAGATACTCCTCCTTACGTGATGCAAAAGGACTGACTGCAATTCTAGAAAGCCAGGGAATGCAGGGCAAGGGCAGAAATGTAAATGAATCCGTTGTGCATAACTTGTGCATGAGATATGAATCACGCAGGGGTGGGAGACCTTTGCAATAGCATTTGGCAACTGGTAAGGCCAAGGACACTCTGCTTTTTCCTTGTTTAATTAAATGGCTTTAGGGAGGCAGTGGTGTAATTCTGAAATTCAGGTATTGCCATACCCAGAAGTTGGTCATTATAAGTCTTGTTTTAAAACCCGTTGTTCAATGAAACTAATTTCATGGAGAAATTTTTAATTTCCGGTTCAGAATACCCAGTGTTTCAACTTAGTTTTCAAGTGATTGTAGCTGTTCTCTCATTTTTCAGCTCATCGCAGGTCAGGAACTCAAAGGCATTGAGGTTGAGTAAAACAACTGTTCATCACTCTGAGCTCTGCTTTGTTTTTGTGGGAGTTGTCTGCTTCTGTGGCACCTTCGGTTTCATTACTTTTTTTAAAGTTTGGTTTACTAACCTGCTCTTGGAACAGATACAACCACCAAAGCTGCTTTTTAATTAGCCCTGTGGTCCATCCGGTGTGTGTGTGCTAACGTCTTGGCTGTACAATGTACTTCCAGTGAAAGGGAACAGTCTGCCATAAAGTCTTGTAACCTTGAGGTCAGTTTTGAGCTCAAAATTGCTTTTGATTATGGCATTGGTATGTGTCTCAAAAAAATAATAAAAAACCCAGCAAGCGCTAGTGGTCCTTACATGGTGCTGCTCAGTTACACACTCAAATGGTGTCACATCTAGATTTTAACGGAATTAACTGCTTTATTTATAGATTCTTTCTTTTTACTGTGCTACTGGTTGTGAATATTCAGAGTTTTGCAACCAGAATGATGGAAAATTGGCATACGGTTACATCATTGTGGACACGTCTGCAGTGGTTTCTACAGGAATGTAGCCTGATTCATAATTTACTGCCTGCATTTCATCTCTGTGCTATATGATGGATAAGACTTTTGTGTGACCGAACACTTGCGGCCTAGGTCTGTAGTATCCTGAGGAATTTTCTTGTCTGATTAATTCACCACATATGTTCTCCAGAAAGCCTCATGACATTGGCAGTCTTTGAGAAACATGTTAGAACTGTGTAGATGCTAGGTGTTTGCAAACCTCCGTTCAATTTTTTATACTGGTACTTGCTATCTGTAAGCAAAAAGAAGTTTTGGGTTTGATTCAGAAGCTGTCAGGTATGGTTCTCAGGTTTTCTGGACGTGGTCATACTAGATGTTGGAATGGTTCATGCTACCCTTGAAATCAGCTAATCAAAGCAGGACAATTTTTGGACATATTGTAGCAATTAGAGTGCTCTAGATGAAGGATGGTATAGACTGCATAGTGTGTACTTTTAACTCATGCAGCGTCATACTCAGACCAGTTGGTAATTACCAAAGGAAAAAATCGTTACATTGAGGTGGGTAAAACATATACCTGTTTTAACAGATTGATGAAATTCTGCTGTCAACTGCAGTGGTTAAGGGCTTTATTTTGCCTGGTATCACATACACTCTACAAATAGCTAGAGCTGAGCAAGTAAAAACATAACTGTTGTCTGGGGGGTTTCACCCTACCTTCAGTTGCAGACTATGGTTTAATATTATTTTTCTTCAAAATTATTCTTGGTGAACTGATTTTCATATATCATCAAATCATTGTGACAACTATTAGAACTCCAAAAGTGACGTCCCATTGTGTGACCAAAGCCACGTGCCCTTCTTTCTGCCACCTAGTTAAGGACACCAAATGGTGTCAGTGGGAGAAATTTCTTACTGACTTCACTAGGTGAGGACTAGGAGCTTCAGGCTCTGGGCAGCAGCAGCATGAACAGCTGAGAAGCTGAACTTAATGGGATACTGTAATGAACCAAAGATTCAAAACTTGTTCTCAAAATCACTTGTTTAAAAGGCTTTTTCTCTGTAAGCATTCTTTGTAGCAAAATACAAGCAGGTGTTGACACAAGCATGATTGTAAGGCTTGTGATCAAAGTTAGATCAAACCTCCTCTTCCAGTTCACAGAACACATATTCCCCACTGTATTCATGTTGCTCTTCCAAAGCTGCTTAATAGCATCTAGGCCAAGTAGCACACTGGTTTAAGAGAAAAAGAGCTTGAAACATGAAGATTAGGATATCACAGTGACGATGCCCGAGGCCACTAAGCGCTGTGTAACTGGCAGGCATCGAGTTGTAATGGGTGGAGGGTGGTCACAGATTTCTTCTAAGCATCTTTCCCTTCCTCTAAGGACTTGCTGTTCTCTGAAGAGCCCTAATTTTGTTCATTTCTAGAGAGCCGGGGAAGAGGGCGGGAGAGAGTAATAAATGGTCCCTTGAAAACAAGAGTCAGTAATACACGCCACATGACGACCTAGACAGCTTATTTAACTGCAGCCAGTTTCCTGCTGAAGATTCATTTCTAAGAGATTGTGAGAGCACTCAAACAGGAAGCTGCAACTTCACCAAACGGTTTCGGTATCAGCGTATTATCTGTGGTCATTCCCCTCTACAGCTTGCGGCTAGCTTCTGGTTAGCAGAGAAAGACACTTTGAGCTGAGCTGGCTTCAGTTCCCACCTACTTAATCAGTTAAGTTGTGAGCCGTGTGGTTAGCTCGAATCCCCTGGTTGTCTTGTGGATTGCCAGTGACAGGAAGGTGGAGATGCATTGAGTGGTTCAGACAGGAATAGCTTGGTTATCTGATGGTCACCCCAGAGACTGATAAAATCATGTAAGCTCTTTTCTGAGAAGACATCAAAAAAAGCAGAAACTGTTGTCTCTAACCACCTGAAGAGTTTACAACGTCAAGGGAAATTTTGCTTATCTTAAAAGCCTCAAAACTGTTAACTCGCCTTCACCACTGCACACCACAGCAGTGCCTTAGACTCTCGGTGCACGGAATGAAGCTAACAGGCCGTCACGTGCAAAGCTGTAAAATCTTATTGAGGAAACATAGTTCAGATCTTCCAAAATTACTTTGGCACTTCAAATTTGGAGATGAACAACTTGAAACATATGAGAGGAACCGGTCTTTTCCGAGGGAGCATGCTCCGTATTTTTAGAAAACTCGGCTTCTTTGAGGCTGTCACATTGTCAGGAGTTTGGGCATGCAAAGTGATGAGTCACTTTTCAAAGCATAGCCTGTTTGATGAGCCTGGACTAATCTGAAGCCAAAACGATTGTGGCTGTGACATGAGCTTGCAAAGGTTAAAACAGAGAAGGTGGTCATATCCTTGGGACCACTTAGGGCACTTGGTTTGTTTCTGTCATATATTTGCTGAGCAAACCTCCGGATTAGAACGGCCAAGCTTCAGAGAGAGACCTTGAGCAAATGAGGTGTTAAATTAGTACTTTCAAAGAGGCCTTGGGCAGGTTGCTCTGAGCCTCGGTGCCTGAGTTTCTCCAGCCTTAAAATGGGGTAGTGGTACTCGTCTCCTTTGTACGTTGAGGTGTACAGATGGAGAGTGTTTTACTGAGTATTTACTAAAATAGGTAAGGTAGTTCTGAACAGAAGGTCCACCTAATTTTTGTGTCTTGTGCCTAGAGTACAAGGACCTCTGTGCTGCTTGTCCCGTGTCCCTGTCTGACCATCCCTCTCCTCAAACCAGGCCCCTCAGCTTCTGTCCCCTGGCCGCAGCTTGCAGCCCAGCTCCCCATGCTGCAGGTGCCCGTCCTGGCAGTGGCTGACGTCCTGCGGACGCTGCCAAGCAAGCGTGGGGAAGGCAGTGCCTCCAGCTGCAGCAAGGGGCTGGGATGTCTTACACCCATGGGGGAGAGGCTCCCATGGCCAGTCCAGAGCCCTCGCACCCATCGGGGCCATCGTGCTAGCACTGGGGGCTCTAGCCCCTTCCTCGCTGCCAGCCTTGGCATAAAAGCAAAGGTGGGCTCAGCAGCAGGGCTCCGGCAGCACAGCCTCGCCCTGTACCTGCACGTCGTCAAAACTTCATACTGAATTCACGCTATATCTGATGTGTGATTTGTAGCTGTAACGATCACCGTAATGAAATCCTGCTTGTCTGTTGGTTTTGTTCAGGTTTTGAAATAAAGCCTACGTGTTTGTAAGAGCATGTGTCTGTACAGGAGGCATGTAAGATGCTTTTGTCTGCTTACATTGCTTGGCTCAGCCTCTGTCAATGACAACCATAACAATCAGTGCATTTTTGACTCAAAGCCATTTCCTTTCCTGGTGCAGATTATGTCTGGTATGCATAACGTGTTAATTTAACAAAGCAGTTCTTTTGATACAGCTTTAATTTTTTAACAACAGCTCGGAGGCAATGATGTACAGATTATATAGTGTCAGTTTCCCAATTAAAGTTTTACAGGAAAGTACTTTGGTTTTGCTTTAAGCCTGTGTTGAATTCTTCCTTCTGGCACTTGTGCAAATGGAAACTGTGCTATTGCAAAGCATCCATTTGAAACCTTGAAATATTTATTGAGGCTGCATTGAATACTGAAGCAGGAATCTTCCTGTAGGCTTGTTGATGTCTGTCATAGGCATATATTTTGTAATTAAATGTCTGGCAGCTTGTGTGTGTGCATGTGTGGTTGGTTTCTTGTGTTTTATTTTTTTGCAGGTTTTGTTGTTGTTACGCTGTTTTTCCTGAGAAATGTATTTAACACATCCCTTTTAAGAGTTCCTATGAAATCTTATCCAAGGCAAGACCACATCTTTGATGTATAGCAATGAAGCTCCTACTAATTGTCGTGCAGAACACTGAGGAGGTGGCTAAACTGCTGCCCTTCCTAGAATGTTAGACCTTGTGAAGATCATTCCTGCGGCATAACGTGCCTGTTTGGATGGAGATGGGATGGAGAGCACCTGAAGGCACTAGAAGAAAATATTTCACTACCCACAACTGAATAATTTTAGATAAATAATTTTTCTTTCCCTCTCTTTCCCCTTCTTCCTCCCAGCCCTTTGTCTTGGATAATATCAGGTCAGTGACTTTTGCTGTTTGTATCACGTGGAAGCAACAGGGACTGACCGTATCCAAAATTGTCTGCTGGTCTAGGAAAGCCTGCAACCCAGAGTATGCTCCAAGGGATGTGATTGTGTGGAGCGTAAGCTGAAACTCAAAGGGCAAAGCAATGTAGCACTGGCATTAGACAGGGCTAGGAGTCATCAGCTCCAGTGACAGCAGAGCATGCCACTGTGAAGCTGCAGAACCAAATGCCTGATGGCATCTCCCTTGTGCCCTGGTCTCTGGTGTCCTGGTGACACTCTCAAAGTGCTAGCCACTGCTCAGTCTGACCAGAGGCATGTCCTGGCTCGGAAGAGTCTCACCCACCCCCAAGTTGTGTGATGACTAGAAGAACTGGAGTATCAGATACCTAATTTAAGATTAACCTGCAGCCTGCAGTAGCATTAGTTATTGCTCAGATTTGCAAAGAAGCATGGTCATATGAAGATCTCTGCAATTGCATCTAAATCTAGCCATTACTGGGGAAAGTACAGCTGCTTTTACTGGATGGCGAGCGTGATCTCCGAACCTGCGACGACCCAGCAGGCTGTGGCTGGGGCAGGCAGCTTCTCTGCCTTCAGAATGTGCTGAGACTCTGAAATATTCTCTGCTGCCAAAGTGCCAAGGAAGCCACCTGGCCCACTTTGAAACCAAATGCTGCAATCTCATGTGTTTATCACTTTCCTTGTTTTCTTTCTTTTTCTATTTCCAACCAATCTCTTTGGATTAGTCGTCCTGCTAGATAATTATGATTTTCATATCTACATCATCTTCTCAAGCTTGGCTGCGTTATTTTTGGGCAGCTATTTAAGACTTTTATTATTTTTTAAAACATATTGTGTCCTTATTTGCATATTTGCATTTCAGAACAAACAAACAATGATATTTCTCACAGTACGTGATTCTTCAAATATTTTTCTTAACAAGCAGAACTTTTTCAGGCATGCCAGAATCAGCTTCATTATATGCATCCTATTTATGTATCCTATTTAGAGTATTGGAAGGAAGGAAATTAAAGGGGCTGATTCCACAAACACTGTATCTGGTGCCATGTGAGAAGGTACGGTAAAAATTGGTTACTATTTCAAGAAAATTACTACAGTTCCCTAGAAGAAAGGCCTGCCTGCCTTCCTTCCGTCTGTCCTTCCTTCCGTCTGTCCTTCTTCCTTCCATCCGTCCTTCCTTCTGTCCTTCCTTCTCAGTGTTTCTTCTCAATGTTTCTTCTTAAATTCTCTGTGTTATTTCCTTCATCAGACACTGGAACAGAGACTGAGGACCTAAGCAGAAGGGCAGAAGGCCTGGGGAGCTGGGCTAGGTGTGCAGGATGAGGGGCGTCATATAGAAATCCTTAGTAGACACTAAACAAGATGAACACACAAACTTCTTATGTTGCTGCGGTATGATGGGCTCTTGATACATATATGGAAAAAAAATAGGCGTTTATGTGGGAAATAAAAGCCAAGGCATTCATTATCAAAACCAAAAGAAATTGATTCTGCAGCAGTGTTTTATTTCAGTGACTTTATTTGTATAATGGCCGATGATCGATGTAAAGTTAATCGTTTTATCTGAAGGATGTTAGCATAAGCTGACAATTAGTCTCTGCATCGCTGATGGGCTTCGCTGTGGTGGGCACAGAGAGCACAAGTATTGTGGGCTGCATAGCCTGTCAGACCTTCCATCCCCTTCCTTCTGTCCTTCCTTCTCAGTGTTTCTTCTCAATGTTTCTTCTTAAATTCTCTGTGTTATTTCCTTCATCAGACACTGGAACAGAGACTGAGGACCTAAGCAGAAGGGCAGAAGGCCTGGGGAGCTGGGCTAGGTGTGCAGGATGAGGGGCGTCATATAGAAATCCTTAGTAGACACTAAACAAGATGAACACACAAACTTCTTATGTTGCTGCGGTATGATGGGCTCTTGATACATATATGGAAAAAAAATAGGCGTTTATGTGGGAAATAAAAGCCAAGGCATTCATTATCAAAACCAAAAGAAATTGATTCTGCAGCAGTGTTTTATTTCAGTGACTTTATTTGTATAATGGCCGATGATCGATGTAAAGTTAATCGTTTTATCTGAAGGATGTTAGCATAAGCTGACAATTAGTCTCTGCATCGCTGATGGGCTTCGCTGTGGTGGGCACAGAGAGCACAAGTATTGTGGGCTGCATAGCCTGTCAGACCCTACTTCATCCCTAAACTCGGTAGGTTTTAAAGCATCTTGGGGGAAGAGCAAACCAACCCAGGGATTTTGGAAAGTGTTTCTGTTGAGTTCCTCAGTTGAATGATGGCCACTGAGCTGTTGGGTTGGCAGGATTGATGTGATAGTTGCCTTTTGGAACTGAATGCTAAAATTTGAATAGTCTTGCAAATATAAAGGAAATCAGTTCCTCAAAAGCTTCCAGTACTACTGTAGCACTGAATGAGAAAAATAGTGGAAGTTGTTTTAGGGCATGTGGGTTAAATGAAGTGTACGTGTTCAAACATGCATGAACAGCAATGCAAATGAACTTTAGATTAATCTGGTGTTTAGGAAGAAGGGGTTTGGCATGTTTTTAACTAAAGTGTCCGCACGCTACCCATCTTGTTGGCCCAAAGTGTTATGACACACTGTGCATCAGCGACTCACTCTTTAAAAGTTTCTGTTCAGGTGGCTGGGTCAGCAATCAAAACAGGCTCGTTGGGAAGATCAAAGAGGAGGGCAGGTTCTCAAAAGAGAAAGAAAAATTAGAAGGGCAGTTTGCAGTTTCACATTAATTTTCTTCATTGCTATACTGGACAGCCGGGGAAAGTGAGTAGAAGATGATTGCGTGAAGGGATTGAGTAATGTTGAAATGTGCAGAAACAAAGCTGCTGCAGGGGCTGCCTGCCAGCTCTTGGGTGCGGGGCCAGCGGGACAGATCATAATCTCCGAGGTGTGCAAATGGTTCAGTGTCTGAACAGCACATTTGGCACCTACTGGTTTTATCTAGAGTTTTTTGGGGGCAAGGAAGGGGGCTTTCGAGTTTGTTGCTTTGTTTTACTTGAGGAACGGAGTGTGAATGAGAGATCCTCAATAGGACTAGTTTCTGCTTCACGTCAGGGATGTTTTACACCTGATCTGATCAAAACCTTATCTCTGATCTGTCTTCGCCTTGGGCAAACATTCTTGTGCGTATTCTGTTCAGGTAACTCTTTACCTCGCTGGCCTTAGACAATGGGTGGGAGAACAGCAGGATTTTTTTCATCTCTGTCAATGACAGCAGTAGGAAATTGCAGGAATCCCAAGAAAGCCCAATATATAGAGAGAGTGGTTTTTTGCCAGCTAAGCAGGACCACAGCATGGCTGTGACTTGTGGCTTTACTGAGCGTGGTGTTTTTCACTCACTGGTACCTTCTCAAGTTGATTGATTTTGTCAGAATTTGCTTTAAAAGAAATGAATTCTTATCAGTGGTTGTGAAACCTAAGGCAAACATGTAATTGAAAATAAGTGTACAATGGTTTGATCAAGATCTCATGAATTGGGGTTTTCAGACATTTAAATGTGTTCAATCGCTGTAAAGCTGGAAGCACAGGTAGGAAGGATGTGTAATTAAAGTTGCATTGCGGGGAGCCAGATTTGGAACTTCATGGAGCCTTGCTGTTGGCATTTTCTGATTTCAGACTTGTAGTACTGTGCTTTTAATATTTTTCGGGTTTCAATTTAGTCAAAGTCTGTTGCCCTTTTACCCAAACCTCCTTTATAATGGTAGGTTTCTCTCATACCTCAGTCAGAGTCTCGCTAGTGCTTTTCAACCTCTTCCAATTTGCAAACACCCTAAGAGAAATGCCACCATAGTTGCAGAGCCCAATATTTTGAACTTAAGGCCATCTTGACCACAGGCTTGTTTTTTCTTAGCTACCTTTTTACAGCTCATTTAAGAAGTACTCAACAAAGCTGGAGGACTGGTGTCCCAGGGATGAAAACCAGTAGCTTGATGCGGTGGGGCCCTGTTTCTGGCTCCTGCCTCTGAGCACTGCTGTAGCATGAATACTGACTGTGCAAACCAAGCTTTACAGAAATTTTGTTTGATAAAAGTGTACCTTCAGAATTGGTGCAGACTCAGTGCGTCTATCCCAGTGGGCTTTCTGCCTTCTGACTGGAGTTGGGGTCAGATTCGTTTGGATATTGTGGTGGTCTCTGACACCTATTTAATTCTGCTGGAGTGGTGTTTTTGTGACACTATGGTGCCGTGAGAATTCTGAATGGTCCCGTTACTCAAGTAGACTTTATAATTTGGTTGGAAAAATTGCTTTCCAGTGAAACTCAGCCTAAAAGTTAACGTGTTCGTTAGTCACTGAAGTGGTCCACAGTAGCACGACTTGCAGATTATTTTACAATATGTACTTTTCTGGTTGTTTGCACAAATGTAATACAAAAGTTGCTTTTATATTAATCTTTAAAGTTGCGGCCTTGAATGCTTATAATTTCAGCATCCTGAATGTTAACCAACAGAGGAAGCATGGTTTTGTGTTCAAAGCCAGGAGGAGGAGACAGAAGGTCTGTGTTGTATTCCCAGCACTCCTATAATCTTGCTCTGCGATCTCGGGCATGCTGTGCCTTGGTTAACTCATGAGTGGGGCGGGGAGACCTTCAGGGTGCGTTGACAGGCCCAGTTGTGTGAAGGCTTTAATGGTCTATGGGATCTGCTGGTGGAAAAATGTAATGCTGTTCAGAGTGCAGGGATCCGTAGATTTAAGAAGTTGCCCCAACAGTTAAAATGGCATTTCTTCCACTTCTGTCCAGGGCTAGCATCTGCTGTGAACATCTTCAATATTATTTTCCCCCGTTATATTTTTATATTTTGCACACAGGGGCTCGAGGAGACAGGGAATTTCGGAATCGGTACAAGCAGACGTGATGGTTTATCCTTAAATCCCGCCTGTTCCTCTTGGGTATCCCAATGTGTAAGGTTACCTCTCCCCAAAAAGTTCCTGCAGAAGCCTGGCACATTGTGTTACAGATGGCCCCTTATTAACTCTGAATTTCCCCAGTTTCTTTGCTTTTCCAGGTTTGAGTTAGACGGCTTGATGTTACTCCAGAGCCATCCTTTTGATGGCTGGAAACGATAATAGCCTGTGTCATCTGCCCTTTAGATGGAAGGGTTATGCCTCGTCCTTTATTCCTCGGCTCTCCGTACAAAACCCATCCCACAATGCACCCGAGCCGCTCGCAGGTGTTCCCGTGGATCTGCCCTCTCACATGCACCGCAAATTAGTAACAGAAGCTAATGGCCCAGCATGCGGCCATCAAAGGGCTGACAATTCCAGCCTTTCCAAAGGGCCCTTTATGTCAAAGCCCCCCACGAGACCTGTCCGGCTGAAAAGACTATTTGTCTGTCCCTGTGTGCGGGCCTGCTGCAGCGCCGCGGCCGGCTGCTGGCCTCACGCTGCGCCCCTGACTGTTGCTGCTAGCAACAGATAAAAATCACTGTTAACCACAGCGGGGCCCACAGCACATCAATCATCTGGCCCAGATAAAGGCCTCGGGCCTTTGGCCCTATCCTTCGGTTGTTTCTAAATAATTTCCAGTGGCTGAGCATGCTATGGTGTAGGCTGGGTAATTCAGTCCAGAAAACTTCATTTCACTAAAAATGCTTTGATTCTTTTTTTTTTTTTTTAAAGACTGTTTTTGTTCAAATAGATGTTTGTTTCAAAAGGGGGAATTTAACTGATGAAAGGGATGCCCTGAAAGTTCAGAGTGAGAATAATAAATAAAACTGTGTGGTTAAATGTAAAGTACAACCAAACGGGCAGCAAAAAGAATTAGCATTTACCAAGAGCAACAAAGCAACTTTGCACTTTAGAAGAAGCCTCTCTCGGCTTCAGCATCATTCAGCTTCCTGAATTTATATATATTTAAATAGAGATTAATCTTTATATATGGATAACATCATTTCCACCACACCTTTATTAAAGAGATTTATAGCCGGGTATCAAATTACACTTTTAATACAGCCTAGTTGATTTTTTGGTAGCAGCAAATCATATTTGTAACTCTGAATAACTAAACAAATTTGACAGTAGCAAATTTTCTCCTCGACACAGCTAATTCTTCATCCTGTCTTAATGTTCTGCTGTGAAGCCATAAGAAATTGTGATGCTTAGAGCCTGATAGTCATAGGTTTTGTTCTTGCCACTTAGCAATCCTTCAAAGAAGAAACCATTGCAATTTAAATTGAGGGACATCACAGACTCGATAGCAGGGAAACGCTCTCTGTAGATAAGCCCTGTTTTGCAATCTTGCTGGCTTGTGCTGTAAGAGTAGGGTAGGTAGGATATAGTGGAATACTGAAGGTAAAACCAAGTGTTAGGTCGCAAACAAAATCTCTGTGGAAACCCTAAAAATTAAATCTCAGTCAGCCTGCCTTCTGCACAAGCATCTTTGCATACTAATTGCATGGGCCTTTGTATTATTGTAGATACTAATTACCACTAGTTCTCAGTGGGAATTGGACACCTAATTCTCTAATGCTGCTTTTAACCTCTCAGCTTATAAGCCTTGCATTTCAAGGCACCTCGATCCTGCTGGTATCTTCCAAGTACAGGCTTGATCCAGCACATGTGCACTGCTGCTATTTAGTTGATGAAGAATCTTGCAAAATTTTGCAGCGTAGGCAACATTTCTTGGTTGGATATGATCATGGACTTCAACAACAGCTGGAAAGGTTGGCTGAACAGTGCTTCCTCTCTGAGCCTGCTGGAGTCATAACATAGAAGCTGATTTACTTTACCCTCTTATTGCTCTTACGGCTGTGTTTAAGCTGAAAAGGACAATTAAAAAGAGTTAAATTCTCACCTGACTGGTATTAATGGAGCTGAGCCTTTCCTTTCAGTTGGACAGGACTTCATCCAGAGTGCCCTAACAAAGTGCTGAGCTTCTGAAATACGACTTGTTGCTTGGTGGAACCTGATATTTATTTCATACTTCACTGGATGAGTATGAAGAATTTGAAAAGTTTTCTGTAAAAACAGGAGACATTAGCCTGACAAAACATACCTGTGCAATATGTCCTTCAGTATCTTCTCTGAAAACAAAACAAATTTTAAGATTGATCCTGATGGATTTTGAAATAGGTAACAATAAAATATTTTTCAGCCAGCAAGGTCACTGTAAATGCTGGCATTGGATCTGGATGATGTGCCACTACCCTGTTTCCCCTTCTGTTTTTTGGGGGTTTTTTAATTCCTATATAATGCTGTCTAAGAAATAACACAGGGAATGACAGAGAAGGGTAGGCTTAAATAACCCTGAGGGTGCTTATCTTCCTTGGCATTAACTTCATATCCACATTCATTATGTGAATGGGCCAGGGAAACTGTTTCTGTGACAAATTGGAGTGCAGGGTAGGTTGAACAGACTCAGTTCAATTTTAGGTAATGGTATACAGTCATCTATACGGCGATGCGCAATGCATGGTGTAGTCCCTCATTTAGAGAAGTTTGAATGCATAAAGCCCTATAAGAAACACTGTGATAACTCAGTTTCTTACTTTTAGGAAGAGTTGCAGTGCATACAATTAGCTCCTCCATTCTCTCCCCTCCCTTCTTTTAATAACATCAGTAGAGCTTCCCTCCACCTCCAATACTGCCTTGTCAGGGTTGAACTTTCAACGTAGCTGCAGTTGCAAGGAGGATGGGGAGTGTGAGAGAGATCCTCAGGTAGGAGATCGACAGGCACATTGACATAGCCATTATTATTCCATGGCAGACAGGATGGGTTACTCTTCCATCGCACCGCTGTGTGCATATATCAGACAAAAGACAGTTTCAATTTGAATGGGAAGATGAGTGGAGTCGGTACTTTGCTGCAAGCTGCGTGATACTTGGGCAGAGGGGCCTCCAGAATCTTAACTAACACATCTGATCCTTGCTATACAGCATGGCTAGTATTTTGCTGAAAGGTTGTTCGTGGAAAATGTAACTTGTTGATAAATGTTCTTCATGCTAATTGACCACCGTGTTTGCAGACAGATGTGCTGACCTAGAGCTTCCCACATGCTCGTGCAAATCCCTAAGATGGGCTAATTAACTTCTCCATCTTCATTTCCATGGCAAAACCCTCTAAACAGAGTTATGCAAAACAAGTGAAAGAAGACATTGGGCCTCAAGGAGGAGAAGACCCAGGTTGCATATAATTTGTGTGTTAAGAAACAGCCGATACTGGATATCTTCCTTCACTGGGAAGACACAAAATTTCTTCTTTAATAGAATCATAGAATAGTTTGGGTTGGAAGGGACCTCTAAAGGTCATCTAGTCCAACCCCTCTGCCATGGGTGGGGACATCTTCAACTAGATCAGGTTGCTCAGAGCCCCGTCCAGCCTGACCTTGAATGTTTCCGGGGATGGGGCATCCCCCACCTCTCTGGGCAACCTGTGCTAGTGCTTCACCACCCTCAGCGTAAAAAATTTCTTCCTTATATCTAGTCTAAATCTACCCCCCTTTAGTTTAAAGCCATTCCCCCTTGTCCTGTCACAACAGGCCCTGCTAAAAAGTCTGCTGCCATCTTTTTTATAAGCCCCCTTTAAGTACTGACAGGCTGCAATAAGGTCTCCCCGAAGC
>NW_008794776.1:3834334-3916950 GCF_000699145.1 Aptenodytes forsteri
CTCCAACAGGTCTGTGTCTTTCTTATGCTGAGGGCTCCAGAGCTGGAGGCAGTGCTCCAGGTGGGGTCTCACCAGAGCAGAGCAGAGGGGCAGAATCCCCTCCCTCGACCTGCTGGCCACGCTGCTTTGGATGCAGCCCAGGATACGGTTGGCCTTCTGGGCTGCGAGTGCACATTGCTGGCTCATGTCCAGCTTTTCATCCACCAGTACCCCCAAGTCCTTCTCGGCAGGGCTGCTCTCAATCCCTTCCTCCCCCCGCCCGTATTGATACTGGGGTTGCCCTGTAGATGAGAGTGCAATAAACAGCGAGGAATGATCAGAAAGTCAGGACATTGTTTCCCCTACCAATTTTTAGATGATGTCATTTTATGGAATCGAGGCGCTCAATTCTTTAGTAGTAATGGCATTTTTTAAGTTTTATTTGCCCTCAGTAAGCTGATAGCAGTAGTTTTAACCTAGACTTAGCATGGGGTCTTGTTTGGGCCAAATCTAGCAGATGTTAATCTTGGAAATAGCTCCTCTGAAGCTGAACAAATCACTCAGGTGAGCAAATGGAGTAAACGTTCACCCGAATTCAGGAAGCTGTCATGCCTTGCTATCTAAAGGCATCCTCCAGTTGCTCATTGCAGCCCATGCAGGCTCTTCACTTCATGGGGTTTTGGATCACATCTGAGGTCTGCAACTGTAAACAGTCGCGAGGTGTTGAACAAATGGCATTTCCGTTCAAGTCTAAGCTAATATGTAAGACAAATTCTCTGTGATACTGGAAAAAAACATGTTATCCTTGTGCCTTAATAGGATGCCATTCCTTGGGATGGAAGAAATGCTCTTTTTGTAGAACTTGGAAAATATTAGAGAGTTTCTTGGTTTTCTGTGCAAACTAGACTGTGACTTTTGAACAGCATTGTGAGTTATAAACGGCAGCTAGTATGTGTTGACATAATCTATTACTCACAGACCTGTTGTAGGTGTCGCTCAAAAGTGTGCTCTGACACCCACCCCATATTGGTTCTATTTATTTTTCATATAAGGTGTACTGTTGAAAGGGAGTCCAGAGCCAGTCCCCTTCGGGGATCCCTCTGAAAGCTGTTTCTAGATGTCAGCAAACCCAGGTCCTGCTTTTTAAGGCTTGTCTGATAGGTACACTATGAGAATAATTTTAATCACAGTGACCGCTGCTAGGCAAGGGGGAGGTTTACTTTAATTTTTTTAATTAGATACAGATCTGCTGGCAACATTTTCTTCCATTTGTGTTAGATTGATGCCTGACTTGACCTAAACAGTTCATAACTGTCATAACTTTCCAGTGTTACTGCTTTAGTTTAATGGTGTCCACTGGTTATTGTACGCTGTGCATTACCCTATCGATTGCCATCCTGCCCAGTGTTTCTAATTACATGAGAGGATGAGACGACGTTGTTGTAATGGGCATCTTTCCAATATGGGTGTGCTAACGTTGCAGCCTGTCTTGCCATTTCTCTGAACGTGGTGTTGATCCCACCACCTTGTGTGTTTAAATTGTTGCTAAATTGCAGTGTTTTGAAGCCACAGGAATATTGCTTAAAGAACTCTTCTCATAAAACAGCTCATTATTATGTGTGCTGTTCAGGGTTTGCCAAAAGTTTTGTGGTCTGTCTTGCCTCCTCCACTCTTCACTCCTCTCTGCCATGAAAATGTCTGCAAGAAAGTGTGGGCAAAATTGATTCCCCTGTGGCTGTTTCAAACTACACAGTTCGGGCTCATCCTTTGATCCCTCCTCATGACTTTATTTCATTATCCCTTAAGTATAAGGAGGAAAGTTAATGACATCATAAAAACTAGAACTCTATAAAAGATGTTTCTGCTGATTTACTGCCAATGTACTAGCAGCATGTCATATAACTGCCCATTAAAGATGGTGAGTTGCTCTCCTGCCTGCAGCTTTCCTTATCACCAGCCCTTTTATTTATGACCAGATTATAGGGATTGGGTGTGCACAGTAAAACATAAAACTTATTTTTATCAGGCATATAATTAACCCTTTAATTATGGAATTAAGTTGCATCCATCCTCCTTTTTTATTTAAAAAATTATTATTAAATATTCCTGTTTGTCTTCAAAGAGCCTAATGTGTTGCTGAGAGAATGCAGTTCATGGTTTCTGGTTATACCATACCTGTCTTTCCCTTTCCAAGCACTACCTAAACAATTCTGATCAGTGAAGAGGCCGAGAGAGAAAATAGAAGCTTCCTTACTTAGATACACAAAATCAAATTTTTCCTGTTCAAGGAAGTTGAATTTGGTCTATGGAAACCCTGATCTTCTTGCTTGCCTATCTCTTAAACTTCTAGCTCTTTATACATCCGTCCTCTAGCCCCTTAGGATACATAATCAGGTTGGTAAGTAATTATTTGAGACCACATTTCCCATCACAGAATCCATCACCACTCTCACTATAATGGCCGATTTGTCTGGTTGTGCAACTTTAGGCTCTTGCTTTGTGCAGCGTAACGTATGTACTTTTGTAATACCCTTCCCATTGGACTCAGTGCCTGCTGTTTTCAAACAAAGCTTGTCATTTTGGCTACCAGTAACGATTTTGAATGCCAAACACCCCCTCCCTCCCACCTACAACTCTAGATACTTCAAGATAAGCTTCATATTCTGAAAGCAAGGCTTCTCTTAAAGTATCTTGAGTTGTAGAGGGGGGTGGGGGAAAGGTTGGGTGTTCGAAGTGATTCATTGCTCCTGAGAACCTTGGCCAGTGAAGTTACTTGTTTAAAATTAATCGTGTTCCTTGTGCATCAGGCATCTTCTATTAATGCAATCATAATGGTTTGTTTGCTAGATACTGGCATGGGATCTCAGTCTTGGGAATGCACTGTGATCAACTTTATACATTATTAAAAGCTGTTTGCCTTTTTGTCTTTTACCCAGTTAGTTGTTCTGATTTCATTTTGCTGATCATGAATTGCTGACAAAGAATAGGCAGTCCTCAAGTGAAAAGCAAGAACAAAGCTTTCTGTTCACACCATTTCTATTACCCAGGCTTTATATTAATACCTACATAGTTCGTGAGAATGTCTAAGAACAAATGTTCTTTAATAGCTGTTTTTCTGGGGTTTTCCTTGGCTGTAGTATGAATTTAGGATTTCCATGTGCAGTGCTGATAGGCTGTCCTAGGGAGACGATAGTGAGAGGGACGCTGTGCCGGCTACACGTTTGTCACTTGTCACAACTGGGAAAATCTCTCTGACGGTTTCAATTGTTTTGAGCTGGTTTCCTCCCTTTCCTTCCAGGAGAGAGAGGGAAATGTGATGTATGATTGCATAAGCTTGTTTTTACTTGTGTGAGTGATGGAATAGGAGAAGTTCCAAATGAGGAAGTCATAAAGAAAAATAATAAAGGAAGGAAGCAATGAATTAAACTCCTAGTGCTTTGTTGTATGGCTGTGATTTATAGAGAGGTATTTATTTATTTCTTACAGAAGGAATTCCATCTCTGCATAAAGACAGACAAATAATAATGTTTAAAAATAAAGTATTACTGTGTCCATACTGGACCCTGGCTGCCTGTGATCAACCCGCGTTCATTTTATTTAAGATTTGGTAGATCTCTCTACACTGACAATAGCACTGATGCTGAAAGTCTAGGCAGTAGACAATGGTTTTATTTTTGGTATATCCCCATTTTATGAGGAGTAAAGAATAGCAAGTACCACACTGTTCTGAGGAAAAGGTATTGAGCGTGAAATACATTCTTAATTACAAAACTGTTTTAGTTGATCTGATGGCTTTAAATGCTGCAGTACAACCCTATTGCCTTCAAGGCAAACCTTGGTACTTGTGTAACTCCATAATAGGTGGGTGTTCAAATTGAATGGAGACTTCCCAGGTCCCTGGATGTCTAAGCCTGAGATTCAGAACCCGTTGAACAGGCGTGGGAAGCCTTTTGCATGAACCTGTCTTTACATACTGGTTTTAAGGGGGATGGTATCTCAGTATGTTGGCTTAATGAGAAAAGGCCTTCTAAATCATGAAGTTTAGATATTCCATGTATGCGTTGGACCAGGTATTCCAGGAGCTCCCCTCCACCTTGTCTGGGCTTCCAAAGATCCTGTGCTTATTGAATGCTTAATTAATTAATAAGTAATCAGTTCTCAGCTCTAGGGTATCAATTTGAAGGAAAAATTGATTTTCAAACCCAAATGTCTTATACTTAGACTATTTATATTCTGAAACTACTGTGCATGTCATAGTCCTATTTAGAAAAGTGTCCAACTCCCCTCAAGGGCAGGCAGCCTGAGGAACAAATTAATTCTTACCCATCAGAGGATGAGTGTTACAGGGAAGCTTTGAAAATCAGTGTGCTAGTGAGAAGGAAGCTTGTGATTCTCATACCTGAATCGAAATTCGTGAAGTATTTAAAATGCACATTTCATTGCTGCCAGACATTTACCTAGCATGAACATTAATAGGATGAGAGGGAAAAAAATTAGAGGTTCAACAATAATTCGAAGTTCTCTGTTTATAATGTGAGAAATCATCAATTAATTCCATACCTGGAATAAAACATGCCCTAAGGCCTACCATCTGCCCACATTTAAACTTGAAGATAATAGATTTGGAAGAGAAGTTTGTAATTATTTGCTAGGTGGTTCTGATTAATTTGCAAGGAAAATTGCTAATACCGGTAGTGTATTACCCTGGGGCCAAGTGGAAATCACAATATTGCAGAAAGGGATAACATGTAAATGATGGCTTGTGCGTTATCTGTTAGGCTGATTGGACAATCTGATTATTTTTCTTAAGCCACTAATGGATGCATATAAGATTAGAGTGTGCTTTGGACAACATGACTATAATTCTCACCTAACAGGCTGTAGAAAATAGGAAGTAAATATACCCCAGTGGCATTCTTAGAAATTAAAAATGCTAAAGGCTAGATCATGAAATTATAATAGATTTACACCAGCATGACTGAGATCAGAATCTTGCCTTGTAGCACTGAAAAATACATTTATGGAGTGATATATACTAGAAGCCTTGGAAATTAGCATATAGGGAATGCATGCGAGCAGTCTTCTCTGGCAAATACCCGTGTGCTTTAAAGACGTGCTGAAAAAGCCAGTGTAGAGCCTTGCATTAAATTGAAGTTGAAACAGACTTTGCTGGACTATAGCCCAGTGGGTATGGAAGAAGATAATTTATCTGGAACTCTGAAATATTTAGTTTTGGCTGCTATTTACTTGCATTGGAGAACACTCTGGACCTTCTGTGCAACCTTACAGTTAATGGCTGTACAGCTGCATGATTGAAGACTGACCTTTAGAAAGAGTGTGAGTTCTGTGCTGCCAAGGTACAACTGGTGGAGCGAAAGGCATGTGTAATGTATGTAGTCCTACGATAACAAAAGAAAATGGTAAGGTGAACCAGAAAACCCCTTTCTCCACGGCTGCTGGCCAGTCGCTCCCATTGGCTTTGTTGCTTCTCCAGTTCTCTTCTGCTCCTATGTGGTTCACTCAGGGTAGCAAAAGCCAAGTGGAAAAGGATCCCTAAAGGATTATAGGTGGGTCTTTAAATTTGGGTAAAACTGCGTCATCCATTTAAAACAGCAACAACCACCCAAACAGCACCTCCTTCCCTGTGATAGAGCTCTCTGCCCGTGTGGATTTACCAAGAACGTGTCTCCCTGCAACTCTCCATGCCCTCTTGTCTGTGTGTCCTCCACGCCTTGCCCCAAATAAAATCTCAGCACAGCTCTCCATGTAAAAAAATGAAGAAACATAAGCAAATAATTACCAGTAAGGTGTCCGTTGCTTGGGGGCGGAGGTTGCAAGCAGTAGTCTTGCTATTTCTTTTCTGTGATCTTTGTGCTGGCTCGTACTTAAATGCTGTAGGGATCATTAGCCCTAGATGTTATCAGTTGATGCCTAACAACTGTATCTCATATATCGTTCCAGAGACTGTAAATTTTCACTTAATGGAAAAAAAATGTTGCATGTATGTATAACAGAAGGTTTGAGGCTTTATGCTGTTATCAGGTAAATAGGTCTGAGGTTCACCTTCATGTGATAGTTAAACCGTTCCTCTCCCTCTCTGAAGCATGATGTAATTTGATGCAGTCAGTGAGACACCCACGTTCAGACCGCGGGATAGCTGGGCATCGATCACAACAATGGTTGCAAGCAGATTCCAGTCTTCTCCGAATCTCCCTTTAAATGCGGTAATGAGACCTCTGCACCATGATAGGGTGAAATCACAGCTGCCAGATGAGGTGTGCATTAGATTTTGAAATTCCCCTGTTAAAAACCTAACGCTTTTTGTTTTCATTTACACAGAATGTTCTTGTATTCTGAAGTGCAATACCTTCGTGACCTGCTTTCAGTAAATAACAGCTCTTGTGCAGCAGCTCTTGGCATAGTCAAGAGAAATAATATTACCGTGAGCAACATTTTTGCTGGATATAGAAATTATCAGCTTTGAAGGAACACAGTAAAAATTTAAGGCCTTGGTGCTCATTCTCAAATGGACATCTTGTCCCGTATCATCAAGATCATATGACATTCAAATAAAATAATAAACACACCCAGTGTGTTTAGTTAAAATACAAAATAAATATTTCCTTCAGCAGTGCACCACCTTGCTAATTTTTTATTGTAAGTAATAATTGAAATTCTTATGTTATCCTGGAGGATTCAAGTGATCGTTGTCTTAATATAAAATACAGGTCCTTGTACGTCACTGAAACAGTCTTATGTAGCAGGGACCAAGCCGGGAAGCAGAGCGTGTTGGATCCATATGCTCAGCAGCTCGTATGCATACCCTTGTGGCTGGCGACTTATACAGCATCTCCCTCAATTTCATCAGACCAAATAAGTTATGAGTCTTAAGCCTCTGACAGCCTGCTGCATTTTTAGAGGGGAGAGGTATCAGTCGTAACACAGGAAACAACAGCTTGGAATAGGTTCTTGTTTTCCTTTTCTGTTTCCCCATCTTGTGTTTTCTCTCTCATTGTCGAACTTTCCTTTACCTCATCCCTTCTGCTGTGAGCTCTCCTAGCTGCCACTCATCTTTAAATAGTCTTGATAACTTGCAGTATCAGTTTTGTGCTGGTGGATTGTTGCCATATGCCAATGTAAGTTGTCAGTGAGCATCTGAAGCCGTCAGTCGACCCACTCTTCCCAAGTCCTGCTGCTGTGTGAGCCAGAAAGCCTGCCCGGATGCCCCTGCCTTCCCCCGGGACAAGGCTTTGCCCAGGCTGAGTGTGCTCTTGGGATGTAGCTGGTGGGCAGGGACAACCGTGCTGGTATCAGACCTTGCAGTGATGCTGGCAGGGATATGGGCAAGAATTTATCTCCATGGTCAAGTGTCTAATTTAGAGAAGAGCTGGTGGACCAGCAAGAGGAGAGGCCTTGGCAGTGGGCAGAGACAGGCTCCAGAGTGCAGGGTTGTCCCCATGCTGTGGGTAGGTCTGTCAGCTCTCCAGGCTCCTTCTTGCTCTGCTCTCCATCACAGCTGCAGTGCAGGGCAATTGCATCCACCTGGCAAAATGCTTGGGAGATGAGTGCTGTGAGAGGGCATCACGTCTGTCTCATACTGCATAAACTTTGGCAGCGGGTTCAGTAATGATTTCCCCTGATTTAATTGTTCAGACAACTGTCTATTTACCATCAGTATTTACAGAGCTTTCATTGAAGCTAAACAGACATACGCTCTTTGTCACTGTCACGGTGTCAGGAAAGTTGCAGACACTTCATTTCCAACACTTCCTTTTATTGTCCAAAAACTGTTCTGGAGAAACTGGAAAGGGCTACCTGCCAGTTGCATTGTCTTGCCTGGATCCGCTTAGTTATGCTTCAACCCTTCATTTTCAGAGAGTTTTATCTGAGCATGATGTAAATTTTTTTTTCCTCTGGTTACTTTTTAATTAATATCCTGTAACTGCTTCAAACTTGGGAGGAAAATGTTTTTTGATTTCTCTTTTATCGGGTAATTTTAATTATTCACACCATTGACTTCATTAAGTTAAAACACCATAATATTATGTGTGAAACAATGATCTTTGGAACAAGAGAAAAATTATTCCTATTTTTTTGGAAGCAAAATGGCTAAAGTGCCACCAAAGTCAAGCATCCCTGCTGCGGACAGACAGATGCTAGGTTACCTGTGCGCTGCTGTGTCCTGTCAGGTGACGCCCACAGTCTTCCCTCCTCTGCACTGACCTGGAGGATTAAATACAAATTGACATTACATTAGTTCCTGCTTCTGTTTGTACTTTTTCATTTCTTTCCCATAGCTATGAGACTAAAACAAGGTGTTTATAGACACAAAAGGAGACACTGGAAGCTGTGTGGCGAGTTTGCTGTGTCATTATTGATATTCATCAATAATAATCATCCTATGGCATCCTGAAATGCCCATCACTGAAAGATCTTTGCTTTAGCAAAACACTTTCAGCTTTCAAACCCAGGCATCTTTTTCTTAATACAGAAAGCTCGTGTCTCGGTTATGTCTCACAGTGTCAAAAATGAAAATCTTCTAACTAGCGGAATCATAACCTCCCACCTATTGTTGTGAAATTCATATTGTTGGCAATATTGCAAATGAAAACAGGAAAATATGGTATGAAGGAGCATTGTTCCAGCAACTTCAGTGCTCCTTCAGTTGGATTTATTTAGAAGGTGCCTGTGGATTTGGTTATTTTTAAGATCCTGTTTTTAGTAATTATGTTTATTGTGGCAATGTGTACTTGAAGTAAATGCTGAGTCCTGTGTTGTTCTGGACTGTGTTGTCCTATTCAGTTCTGCTTAACTTCAGCCACTGCTCGTCCTGTCATTTTTCAAACTGGCTGCCAAAGTCATTAGCACCTTTTAATAATTGTTTGTATAGGTGCTTATCGTTATAGAAGTACCAGCGTCTACTTTTTTTGTGCCAGTGCAGATGGGGCACAGATGAGATGTTAAAATTAGTGTCATCCAGGAACCAAATAACCTCTGGTCCACACCAAATCCAGTTCAGCAGCGATGGCCCAGAGCAGTTCTTACAACCCTCCCAGGTGGATGTGCACCGAGTGGACAGCTTCATTTCTGCCAGCGGAGGAAGAGCTGAAGCCAATGGTTGTGGTCCCAGCCGGCTGCGGGCGAGGTGCGTGGTGGTGGCAGGCCTCTCCTGCTAACACAGCCATGCACTCGCAGGTGGGAGAGCACAGCGTTACGGTCCCATGTCTGCCAGGTGAGCTGCCCTTCTCCCTCGGTCACGCAGGGGCCCTCTCCAAGAGCCACGTGCACTATTTTGAAACGGGCATCTTAGTTTAACTGCAGCACTGTATCAGTAGATAATCATCCTGTAGTACAGCTATATACTCTCACAGTTATCTGTTCCAACGAAGTAGATTAAAATTTTTTTTAAAAAGTGATGGTGGGAGCTCCTGTCTTTAGTAGATGGGTTTTGTCTTTTGAAGTAAAATAAAACTGAGATCTGCAAATTGCCTGTTAGTCGTATAACAGGTCTGGTCTGAAGAGCTGCTGGGTCCTGTGCCCTGAAATGCTTTATCAACCAGGACAAGAAAATTAGACTTCCAAGCTAATTTGACATTAAAAAATATATATAAACAGGCAAGTAAGTATGTCCAAATCAATCCTTGAAAAGTGTGTTTTGAACTACAGAACATTTCTATCCTCACAGAATGACAGTTAAAACATTGCTGTTAAAGCAGTAAACGGAAATTTCAGTCACTTGTCAAAACAAGCAGCACTTTCCTTCTGCGGAGTGTAAGATGCCGAACAATAGGCAGCACCTTTCAAAACGGCTTCTTCATTATACAGTCAAGTTTCTCATGTAATCTTTTCATCCATGAATAGTGTATTATTTCTCCATAACACTTTATAATAAGTGGACATTAAATTAATGCTACATGACAATGGAATTCCTGCGGAGTTATGTACTACCCCGAGACGAGTGCCAAAGGAATTTGGTATGATTAAAAGGAGACAGTGGAAGTGGAAGGAGGGGTGTACTGATGGCTTATTGTGGGCGCCTGAACTGAGCTAAGAATAACAGGACTGTTCGAGGGTTGCAAGCCTGAGGGAGGGCTAAGAAAATCCACAAGCCCAAACCTGAACTCAAACCATAAATGTTAGGACTTGTTTTCTGGCTCAGGTTGTTGGGAAAATGATTAATATTCTTTGTTACATTCTTGCAACTTTAATCATTAAAATACCTTTGTCTTAATTGTGAGCAGGATGCTCGTGTGAATTTGGCTCCATGGATCAGAGCTGTGGGAATCTGTAGCCGAGGGGAGAATTTGGTCCCGTGTGCCATGTCATCTGGGCACAGTTGACATGACAGGTGACTTCAGTGCCCACTCCAGCCTGATAGTGCTGGGCTTTGTTCCACCACATTTGCTTCCCATGTTATCCCAGTGTGCCCCGTCCCTTCCAGCAATCCCACCCAGGGCCCAGCATGGGCAGTGCACGGCCTTGGCTATGTGTTATGGAAATGCTACCTTGGTAGGCTGTAACGCAGCTCTCTTGATTTTCATGCATTTCAAAGTGAAAAGGACAGGAGAAAATCATAGTTGTCCGATGTCCATAGGGAGATCATAACAATTCCTTAGGACATCTGTGATGGGGCTATTGCCACATGCATAAAACCTTCACTGGCAAGAGATCTGCTTTCCTTCCCTTCCTCCTATGCAGGGTACTGAGTTGCAGGATCCTGATGAAACGTATTTTTAAGAGGAAATAAGAATCAGGCATGAAGAAGAAAGAGCAGCAGCATTTGCACAGCTTCTTGAATGTGAGAGAGTCCCTTGGGCTTTATGGCTGGAGAGGACAGGAGGAAAAACTTGTGTTCATCTCTTCCACACAAAGCTGAATTACAAGTAATGGAGAGTCCTGTCTCTCTCCATTCCCATTGCCCATCCCATTGTGCTGCCTCTGAAAGCACCAATTTTAATCCAAGTGAGGACTCAAGAGCAGCATATTCATGAAAAAAGTAATAGATGTCTTTCTCATGAGTATTATTAACAGTCAGTGGCAGTCAGTAGATGTTTTTTTGTATGCTACAAAGCAGTAGCAGATAGTTAGCAGAGCAAGCATGCTGTATCATCATCCCTGCAGAGAACAGAAGTAGCAGACAGTTTCCTTCCTTCATGGCAAACAGCCTGTAAATGAAATCTTCTCTCTGAAGACGTAGCGGAGGCCAGATGGGAGAGGAAACCTAACCTGGAGTGTAAAAGCGGCATCCTGCTGCTGACTTCTTGGAAGACAACAAACAGTCAGAGGCAGCGTTTGACCAGCTCAGTCGGTGGTAGGTGCTGGTGAATAACTGGGCAAAAGGCAGTGACTGCTGCTGTTTCATGCCACCAAGACATATTTCAGTCTGAAGCAGGAGCCATTTTCTCGTTGGTGCAGCAAGAGCTGTGTATTCCAGTGAGCATCCTTTTCTCTCCTGGGGCTGCAGTGACACTGGCCCTAGGGGAAGCTGCAAGGCTCATACTTTTCACTAAAGAAAGCAAGAGTTGAATAGCTCAGCCCAGGGAACTGCAGCCCTATTTGTCTAAAGAGGTGGTGATTTCTGTTCCCATATCTGATTTATCCCCAAGCCTTACAAGAAGAAACTGGCATCGTTCTTCTGTGTAGCCTGAGTGCAAGCAGTGGGAGCAGGTGTGTAACTGGTTCCCCGTTTTGCTGAGCTGTGACCTTCCAGAAAGAGTCCCTGCATTTGTGCAGCACTTGATAATAGTTCTCAAACTGAATCCCAAAATCTCACTTTGGTTTGGAGTAATCACAATAATGAGTTTCTTTAAAAATAAATAAATAAAGCTCATCCTTGTTAGCAAGTGCTATCTGAGGCTGTCAAATAGCCGCGCTGACAGGATGTTCTGTTTCCACAAAGCTGTCTGTATTCAGGAGGGTATAATGTGCAATTCACAGGCTTGGCTGCTGCTTTCCACCTTTTCCTAAAAGAGCTGATGTCTCCTTGTGAGCAGATGTTACTAAATCAGTCTACCCCAAACCCTTTATACAGTCTTTTCAGGTAACTCATCCTTCTCTCTCCTGTTTGATGCTCTGAAATACGTTTTTTTTAAACACCCACATTCAGCCAAGAAATGCTAGAAATCATTTAGATAGCATAGATCTGTCTCTTCTTGATGCCTTAAAGTTAACAATGCCTGCCAATGGTGTACTCATGGCAAATAAATATCAAAAATAGGATAGTCTAAAAGGATGTCTCGGAAAAGGAAATAGAGATAGACAGAGATACAAAGATAAGTAGGTACAAAGAAACATCATGAGCTAATTATTCTCAGTGCATTATCAGAGATGAATTGCACATACGTCACGTACAGTTACCTTCCTGTGAACCACAAAGTATAGATTAGTTGCAGACGTATCTGGTGAGTCTTGATGGTCCGTTGGGCTGATCAGTAACATCAAGTCCTATCTTCCTTTTCTCTAGATTAAAATAAAAATGTCTTGCAGTTTGGCAGGCACCTGAACTGGTGTGAGAGCAGAGGCAGGGTTCTGGACCAGCCTCCATGGGGACTGTTAAACACTTTCCGTGACAAGGTTGCCTAACTTCTGTAGCAAAGTATTACTGGACAAATAGTAACAGCAGGAAACATAACAAACATTACTTGAAAGGGTTTGGATCAGCAGGGTTTTTTTAACCGCATGGTAGTAAATGCAACATATTGTGAAGGAAAAACTAGCAGTAGTTAATACATACCTGCTAGCAGATATTTGCTGTATAATCTCATAAAAGGACAGTATGCTTCTGTTTAGGGTTGCAAGAAAATAAAAGTTCCTTCTTCCCAATGTTTTCCTCAGGAAGTACCTTTGCCTTTCATGCTAAATTATAATATTTTTGTTCCATGCTGAAGTCTGAGCTCTGTCCGTGGAATTTTCCAAGCCTTCCTCCCTCCCCATGCGGCTCAGCCCCGAGCCCGGGTTGACATTAGGGCTGCGTGTGAAGCAAAGCCTGGGGCAGTCTCTGAGCCGTGTGCTTGGCCTGTCCCTTCTCTGCCTGCGGTCCACGTTACCATCAGTGAAGAAGGTGCCGTTCACAGCTTACATTGTCTTTTCCATCAAAATGCAGGTGCTTCTCATGCTGGTAGTTGATTTTCTTTCCCTGTACCCATTCTTTCATTTTCTGACATTCCCACATCCTGGCTTCCATCTTTCCAACCGAGGCTTTCTAGAAGGATGCTTTTATAACTTATGATGCTGAATCAGGGCTGACGATGCAGGGGTTCAGTTTCTGGCTGTTCAGTGAAATCTTTTGTTTAATTGTAGACAAGTCAATTAACTTTTCTGGTCTAGATCCACAAGACACTGAGCTGATAAATCCCCATTGGTTATACTTACTTGTCCGCCCATAAAATGGGTTAAACTTCTCTACTTGAACAGGTGACGTTGAGCTAAATTCTTTGTAGATGCTAAAGACTTTTGAGGAAGAGAACTGTGAAAGGGTAGGGATAAGTGAGCTAGGAAATAGGCTGGGACTGGGAACCTGGGGTATATGTTGTGTTTCTAGCTCCGCTGCTACTTTGCTAAGATGACGTGATGACCAGGTTTTGTAAAACTGAGATTCTGAGCTTTATAAAGTGAGTCTTTGAATTAGACTGGGTGATGAACTTTGTCAGTTGCCAGCATCATTAACGCTGAAGTGATACAGGACATTGTACCTATATAGCTCCTAATTTGTTGCAGAAGCTGCATTCCTACATAGCAAATCTGATCCTGGTTTGCTAATTCTTCTTCCACCCCTATTAGGAAATAGAAGTAAACTAAATGAAGAGCACAGCTTCTTCCCCATTGCCTTATTCTGGGCTGTGCTCTCTGGTCTGTGACTTGGGAAGTGAAGGTCAGGATGGTTCATTGCCTCTCTCAGTCTTTTTTGCTTATAAATTTATGCTTTCTTCCTCCAATTCTGCTTGAATTTCAAAAACCAATGGGCCAGACCTTTAGCTGGAGTAAATTGTCATAGCTCCATTGATTTCAACTGAGTATGTCAGCTTTCACCAGTGAAAAATCTGTCCTGTAAGCTGAAATGATTAACTTACAAAAACATTTGATTATCACATTTGTAGTTTTCTATTGTTTTAATGTACTGTGACAAAGTCTTTAGAAGGATGATAGCTCATGATTGAATGATCTTTTTGTCCTTTTTTTATTTTATTATTTTTTGTTCTCTTAAGGAGAGAGATCTCTTTCTCTGTGTTCAAGAGTATTTGTTCGTAGTGATGATGCTTTGCAAATGCTGGTGAAATCCTAGCTCCGTGGGAGTCGAACAGGACCTTCTCCTTTATAGTTATCACTTTAAACCTCTACCCATAAATGACTGGGTTGTGATTTGTACTGCACCTGTGCATTATCTGCAAGTAATGCACAGTGATGTGGGAATGCTTGTGAGTTTTGGTTTTTTGTACAGTAGACCAGGTCAGCAGCTGGGATAAATGGGCTACGCTGTCTTTTTTTCACACCAGTTAAGAATCTGGACCAACCTATAAAAATGATTGTGGAAAAATTTCGATGTAACATGATCCTACCTCCGTGTCAAAAGCAATTGGGCTGATTTGATGAAGACTATTATAAAGCACTATGTAATGGCAGTGAGTGTGTTGTTAAAGGAGGCTCTGTCTCCTGTCGTACTGTGCCATGTGCAGCTCCAGCCATTTCCCTCCAGAGATGCATTTGAGTCAGGAATGACAAAGAAAAACTTGGTAATGTTATGCTTGGTTTTCCTGTACACAAGGGAAAAAAAAGAATTTTGCCTGTGCTTAGTACTTGGAGGAAGTAATTGTTCTGGTTTTATGCAATACCTTTCCCCACACCGAGTGACACAGGGCATTCGTCATTTGCTGTTTGACCTGGTTTTTATAGAACATACTTAAATGCAGTTTAATTTCATCAAGATTTATTCACAGTAAATTTCCAATTATTACTCATGTCTTAACGGCTTCATCCAGAAAGCTTGAAGCTTTTCCCCAGCATATCATCAGATGTTCTTTAGCACTATAAAATTAGTTAGAAAGTAATTTTCTTAATTTGGTTTCTTGCAACCAAATAAATGAAAATCCATCTCCAGCTGAAGCTGCGGGATTTAGGGTTTTCCTTTATTAAAGAGAAATGATAATCTATAAAGTAGGGATGTGGCTGGGGACGAATATTAACTACTAAAAGGCTTATCTGCCATAATATCTTAGAGATGCTTCGGCAACTAGCGATTCCCCATTGACATTTTTTTATATATTTTGTTTGCAGCAGGAAATAGGACAGCTCTTATGTATCCTGAGGAAAAAATGGAAGATTTGGTTAAACATAGCTCTTCTGCATGACTTATGACATGCTGGAATAAAAACAGCAAGGACCCTGATTTTATATAAGTTTGACACCAATTCAGGGAAGCATTTAAGCATTTGCTTAAGTACATTCTTGTTCAACAAAGCACTTAAAACATGCTTAGCTCCAGGCACTTTCTTTAAATCCCGTTAATTTTAATGAAATTTAAGCATGTGCCTAACTTTAAATAGATGCTTAACAGCTTGGCTGAGTGAAGTGCTACATTTTAGATATGTGACATTGGTGTTCTTCTTTTTCTGGTGAAAAGAGAAACAATAATTCCCCATGGATACGATGACTGAAAGACATTGAAACGTGCCATGATTGACTGCAGATAGAGGGAGCAAAATGACATACCGCAGGTGTTGCTGACAGAAGTTGAAGTGAAATTAGACTCCACCTTTCAATCTGCTTATGAAGATTGCTTGCCGTTTCCATCCTAAGGCAGATAAAATTGTGATAGGTAGATATGATACTAAACATAGAGCAAACGTAGAGCTGTGCTGGAAGTATTTTATCTAAAAATCAGTCACTGGTCCATCCTTTGTTGGCTAGTCCAAGCCAAGACTTCGGGAAGCCTTTAGCCATGACAGTAAACAGTCTAAGCTTCTAGACAAGAAACTAGAGAAACCCCTAGGGTTCCTCCTTATTTGAGACATGTGACTTCTGTTTTTACTGGAGGATGCTCGCTGGTCACTAGGATTACTGCAGCGACAAATGAATGAGCTCGTTGAAGCCTGACCCCAGATCTGAAATCCCAACCTCCTCCGAAGCCTTGGGCCATCCTGTCTGAGCAAGGCTCAATTTTGAATTGTCAGGCTCTCTCCCAATGTCAGTATTCACAGTGTGAACCCTATGCCTATGGAATAAGGTCCTGTCACTTTGCTCCATCATCTGTTTGTCAAATTTTCCATGTTTTGTTGATTGACAACATTGTGTAAGCTGACCTCAAGCCATTTCCATAAACACAGACGATAATCGGGGCACCCAGCAGCCAACATTTACCGTGCCAGCTCCCTGTCTTCTGCAAAGAAATACATAAAATGTGATAATGAGTAAATGAAGTGTGAAGGCTTTCCTTCCTCTGATTTATGTGCAGAAGTGTTTCTAATTTTCCTGATGTTATCTCCCTTTACAGGATATAATTACCTGATTTACTTGATTGCCTTCTGGGAATATTTTTTATAAATTGACTTAAAATTGTTTATACTGTTGCAAACTGATAATTTCATAAAGTGCCTGCTAATCTGCTTGAATTATTTGTTGTATTTTATTTCATATTTTTCCTCTTTGCCCTTCATTACTTCCATTTGTAGTTATTATGGGAAGTTGATATCATGCTTTGGACTAAGCTGAAAGTAGAATAGCTTGTCAAGATTTCCATGTCGTTGTCTCAACATGTTACTAAGAATAGACTACCTTACTTCACTTTACCAAACAAAACCAGGGCTTTAACTTTAATATACATGACAGCACCTCAGGAGGTCTTAATATCCCTTGTGTCATTAGTTTAGTTATGTTCAAACAGGTGTTGGTGACAAGTCCTCTGGCTTCACCTGTCTTCGATTCCTAAAATCTGAAGGCTGGGACTGAGCAAGAAAACATGTTTCCACTGTCCTCGAAGACATTGAGGAAGGGAACTTCAGGAGCAACTCTTGGGCTTCCTTGAAGTTCATGACTAGACAATAATCCTGGGCTTTTTTATTTCCAGTCATTACGTGGACATAGGGTAGCAGTTTATGCTTTGAAATACATTAAGCCATATTCGGGAACAAAGAAAGAAGCATGTTGAAAAGCATCAAGTATTGGGTTTGTATTTTACATTTCTAAATGGCTTGTAGATGTAATCCTTGTGGATGCCTCAAAGATCTTTGTATTTTCAGAGAGGAAAGCAATTCCTAGAGATATTTGGTGTGCACTTATTCCGCTGCCAAGAACTCTGTGTTTCTCCTCGGTGGTAGTGATGCCTCCCTGGTACCGTGGCAAATTGGTTGTTTGGCTCAGTATTTCATCATGTCCTGGCTGGCATCTGTTCTGGGTGGTTTCACCTCTTCACCTCTCACACTAAAACTCTGGCTCACATTTTCATATTTCATCCTGTTCAGCACTGTGCCTGTTACCCTGGCGTGAAAGCACCTGCGCTAAGGAGGTGCCAGAAATAGAGATGCTTTCAGCTATCTCGGAGCCAAGCTTGTGTGAAGATCCCCGTGGCGAACGGGCAAATGGACACACCACAAATCAAACGTCGTTGGTTGTGGTGGTGTTTTAGTAGCTTTTAGTGCTTTTATTTTGGGTTTGCGACTTCAGATGTGTTACAGTTAGGGAAGAGCTAACAACTGCTTGGTGTTGTTGAAGAGAGGGATAATTATGACACTATTTAATAGCTCCTCTAACATGCTGCTCTATCTTATTAGCATAAACTGAGCACTAAACGAAGTGAAGAAGCCTCTTCCTTATTCCACTCACTGTGTTTATTGTTATTGTGCACATACCCCCCTGCCGGAGATGCCTTTCGGTTGATAGCTTGCATTTGTTCAATGGTACTTTACCTCCAGCACTCCCAAAATGGCATCTGTTGCCTGGAGGCCACATGCTCCTCCCGTATAGGCAATTGTATGATCTGTAAATAGCTATTAGACTGGCATGGCCTAAATTAACTGCAAATTGACAACTCAATTGTAAAACAAAAAATGACCTAGTAATTAACAGGATATTTCCATAAAGGCATAATTACCATTTAGCAGGGCGCTGTTTGTACTTCCCTTTATTCTAATAAACCCTTGCTCCTTTTTTTCACTCTTCTGCTACAGAAAATATTATTGTTCCAATCTTCATCAATTTTTCAAGCCGACTTTAGAAAAATAAATGAGGATGAGTGCGTAGTCGGTCTCTGTCCTCCCCTTCCCTCTCCTGTAGGGAAGAGACAAGTTTGTTTGTACTGAACAACCTTTCCTTAGCAGGGGTTTGGTTTCTTTGTTTTAACTTGGCGATAGCATCTTAACTCTGCTCGTCAAAGTTAAAGGCCTTCCTCCTTTTGTCACTTACAATCAATGGCGTGTTTGGCTCTCCCGGCAGCTCTTCCCCACCCCCTCGTCCCTCCTCCTCCTCCAGCTCAGGGAAATAATGGCACTGATGAGCTCTTATCTTTTTGTCACACTCCTGCCAGCAGAGGAGACAAATTGATTTATGTATGTGGCATCCTACTCCTGATAGTGCCATAATTTACCACTAAATATTGCTTTGACACAATAGTTTTGTAACAAATACATAATGCATATTGCTCTACTTTCCCTCCACCTCAATCGGTTTTTGAATTAATGGAGTGAGACTCCCTCAATTCAGAGAAATCTCATGTCCAACGTCTGTGTGGAGCCTCGCAGAATACCAATCTGCCGCCTCTCCTCTTTCGCTGCTTAGTGTCACCTTGAAATGAAGCTGGCTCCCCCATTAGGTTTTTTTCCCCTTCCTTGCACTGTCAAATGAGGCGGTTCTTCACTCCTTCACAAGGAGCGATGCTTTACTCAAAAAGGCCTGACTTGATTTATTAGATAAAGAAATAAATTGTGTAAAAGGCTGGAAGGCTTTGCATGTCCTTGCACAGAGCTGAAGTGTTACATGGGAGCTTGCAGTCGCTGGTTTCATTAAACTGGAGCAACACACTTGGAAATGCAAAATCCTTTTTGAATAAAAAGGACAGGCTCTTTCTGTCTGGCTTGATTGATATACTGTTTCTGCCTCCCATCCTCGCTGCCACAGAAGAACATATCCCACGAAGGAGATTCTGCATCCTCAGTAATTATTCGGCCAAGTGAACAGTTCAGCACTGATTTATTTTTTTTTTCCTAACAATGCCAACCATAATGACGATATCACTAAAACCATCCTTGTGTTTTCTCATGACTTGATTTAAGAACAAAGCAACAGAAGCAAAGGTGAAACTGGGAAGTGGAAGGGTTGGAGGCTTTTCAGAATATGTGGTATAAAATGCAGGCTTAAGCTGGAAATGAGACAAACTGAGCCTGGTTGACAGGCAGGAGGGGTATGATGACTTTGTCTTTTTTTTTTACTCCTTTTGCTGGTGTACATCAGACTTAAGTACAGTTTTCCTCAGTTAGCCTTATGGGTACTTTGGGGGGGGGGAAAAGGGGAGAGGGAGAGATTCGTTTTTCTGTATTATTCTGTAAATATTTTGAAGTGCAAGGGAGACTGTGACCCCATGACAACATTTGAAATTATTCTGTATTTGTATGATGAGCAGTCTGCTCAGGCTAAAAGAAACCACGTAGCTTTGCCCTCCAGAGCGGTCTGTAAGTTGCCGTGATTCCCAAAGCCTGCAGACATGACAAAAGCCCTGGCATTTTAATGTTTGCCTGTTTTCTGTGTTGCCCCTTTTCTCTCTTTCTTACCTGCCGTTTCTTCTTTACTAGCCAGGGGCTAGACAACATTGAGGTGTGGAGAAGTGTGAGGAGCAGCTGCTTACCAAATCCATTGGTAACACAGGGCAAGCCTGGCAGGGGCTCAGATGTTGTGTTTAAAGCTAAGCATTTTTGCATTGGTTACTGGATTCAGGTGTCCTAGCCCACCTCTCTCATCCCTTCTTGCAGTTCAAAGCAACCAAAGCACCTGCTTTGTGGCAATTACCCTACACTTACGTGCTACTAATAATGGATGTTTGCTCCCTGCAGGTCTCATATTAATTTTCAGTCAAGCTACACTATTGAAAGAGAGGAACTTCTGAAATGATTATGGGTTGTAAACTCTATCTGGCAAATTACTACATATTTCTAGCACAGTTTCAGTTGTCAGAGATACTTCTCAGCCTGTATGCTTCCAAACAGTCCTATCAATTATGTTTCTTTTGACATTTGAGTGGAGCTACTGTCGGCTTGCTTTGCAGCGGTTTCTCTTTGCTTTTGCAGCTTGCTTGTGTAACCAAGTATGAGAATCCCAGGGGAGTCTGAATCCTAAAACAGTCATAAATGAAAAGTTCTGTTTTGTATGATATTTTATTTTCTAGCTCTGAGAGAGGTTATTTACAGGCAGATCAGATTTGAATTTCAAATGATCGTGGAAAACAGAGATGGAGAAGACAGTTTGTCTAAGTTCATCCCCTTGCAGATAATCGGACTGTGCCCCACAGTGCATGTGCAGCCTGGCTGCTGATGGCCAAAGCAGCAGCAGCCATTCTGTGTGTCCCTGGGAAGGCTGCTGAACTGTTGCAGTCACTCTAAATTGTCCTTTATTTAATGAACCTCCTTACTTTTCCATTACACACAGGCCAAAATAACAGCCTTAACGTTTCCCCTTTTTAGGTGTCTACATTATTCAGTGTATTGCTAGTTGTAGTTTTTCTCGGCATTGTTTTAACGACAACATACTTCCACTCCAGAGTTTCATTCTTGTGTGGCTATTGCTGTCAAGGCCCTCTTGTTCAATCCTTTCTGTCATAAGTCATGAGCAGATTACTTCAGTCCCTAATTATTTTTCCTGTTTGATTCTCTCCAGTTGAGTAACATCATTGTAATTCAGGAAGGTCTGTTGCTGACTGTGGTCTTCAAGCAGTGTCAAAGCTGTTAGATACAGAATGATGGATTCTCCTCTTCTCTGTCATGTAGTGCCTGATCATACGTCACAGTGATATATCATTACTGTAAGTTTTTTAAATCAGTGTATTGGACTGAAAATGTATGACCCAACCAGCTAGTCTTAACTAAGACTGATACCAATGCTTGTGATTTGGAAACAGAAGACAGCAATATTGCAGTTACATGTATATGTCAAACAAGTTATTTGTTCTAGATGAGCGAAGGAACAGAATTTGGTGAGGCTACTGTAGGTGTATGCTGAGAATGTGGTACTGAACAGAAACCCTTTGATGTTTTAACCAGCGTTTACTGCTGCCCATTTCAAGGTTTTATTGTCTTTTTTCTTTTGGGGGTAGGTCTATTGCAGCATCTTTGGTTTGTACCATTTTATTATTTGACCCCAGGAATTGTCATGTTGTCAGATGCTTGCGCATTTTGGGAGGGATGCTATTAGATATGATTCCTTCAACAAACTCAAGAGCTGGTAATCTGTCATTACGTATGCCGAGAAAACTGCTTACCTGAACCCAATAGCATTTATAGATGTGGGATATTAATATTTCTTTCAACTTCCTCATTTATGAAATGCAGAAAGCAGTGCTGATGAGAATTACGTGCAGTATTTAACAAAGACAAGACTGTCAAGTACTGGATTACTGCAGTTTTCTTAAATCTCTTTTCTCCTTGAAAATCATAGCATCAATTTACTGTAAACATTGCCTAAGTAACCAACACTGAGCCAACTCCTTCCATTCCTCTCGTCTGAGAAATCCCTTCTTAAATTGCTCACTAAAATTATAGCATTTAGGGAGAGGGAAATAGCTCACAGTCATCAACATTATCTCGTCAATCTTAAGAATGCCAGTGTCTTATCACTCAGGCAGTTGTTGAGCAATTCATTTCTCTGCCTCTATGCAAGAGGAAACAAAACAGCTGGGTGCCTATGAGAAACATTCATTATAATGCCAGAGTAATTAAGAGGTTCTCTTAAATGATAACTTTGCTGAGCTTTCAGATGGTCCTAAAGTAGGATGCCTGCTAAGGTTGCAAGGTACAGGCTACGTTATTGTCAGAGTTGGTTAATTACTGTCCTACAAATCATTGAAGTTTAGAAGAGAAGCAGTGCTGGTTGGTACTAGGTTTGTGTGTGTTTAGAAGTACAACATCGTGGAGGAGAGCAACAATGAAGGCAGCGAGCATGTTGTACATTTGGGAGGTTTGTCAGACAATGATAAGCCGGTTGCTTTAAACCTTGTATTGTCTGTATCTCCTCCTCCAGTTACATTTCACGTCCAGGAACTCTGATTGAGATTTGATTTTGCCACAAAGAAAAGAGGCAAAGTTGTAAACCGTTGTTTATTAAGCAGCGGTTCTAACTCACAGGATTGCTGCATGTGACTGCAGGTAATCCCCAGTGAAGCTTTTAGTTGAGCTTGTCAGCTAGATCCTTCGTTGCCCCCAGAAGAGGAATATGGATGACATTTACTTTTGTGTTTAGAGTTAAGGATACATACATATGCTAGTCTCTCTACTTTCTTCAGTTTTATCACTTTTTGCTGCTGAAGGGAAGCCTAGAAGATGTTTTCCTACCCACATGGTTGTGTGAAATTGTAATCCACATCACAAGAATCTGAATTCTAATCAGCATCTTTTAAAATGAATAGCTTTCTGAAACCAGCCTTCCCCGTTTCTCCCAGTAAAGGTCTCCCTCCTTTGGTATGGGTAAGGTGAACCAGCTTGTTCCTCACAAAATTATCCAGAATTTGGCACACGTCAGGAAACTACCGTGCCTTCAAAGTATGGACAAACAACTACTAAGGTATTTGTGCTGTGGTTCATGGCCACCTTAATATTTCCAATCAGGGGTACTGACAGTTCAAGTACAATGCAGCCAAGTGCACTGTCTAATAAGGTTGTATAATTTTGATATAACAGCCTAGCTCTGTTGTACTATTAAAGCTTTAAAATATTAATGCTCGTTAATGGTGTCACTCAGCCATTTTATATGATTAGTTTTAAGTCTCTCTTGGGTAGGCAAGAAGGGGAATTTTTAATGAAATGTTCCCTGCTCATCTGACCTGCTGTATTACTGCATGAATGCCATTTTTATGAGGCAGGTTTATGACGTTCATTACTCTGCTCCTTGAGCCACTTCATGGCTGCTGTAATTTTTAAAGAAGAGATAAAAATAAGTCAGTTCTTTCTTTGCAGTCAAGAAGCTCTGCATTCTAGCTTTGACCTTTAAGCTGTCATGCATGGATTAATCACATTTCAGCTGGAGATTGTTTTAGACTTAATACTAGCAGTGGACTGATTAGCTTACTTGCCTTACTGCTACTTCTTAAGGAGGTTTGTCAGTGATTTTGACAAAAAAGGCATATTCCAAATAGTTCTCTGTTTCCAACCTGCCAGCTTTATGTATGTATGTGCGTTCACATAGGTATACTTGCACATGTTAAATCTACGTGATAATGCATATATTTTGTATGTAGATATCCTTAGTACCACAACCACAGGTTGTTAGCACAGAAAACAGTGAGTTGAGCAGCACTGGAACAGGAACCAAAAGTCCTGACTCCCACTTCTCTCCTTTGGGAAAGAGAAAGAAACTAAAAAAAAAAAAGCTACCCAAAACATCAGCACTTGCACAGCCGTTTCCAGGTGAAATGGTATCATGTTGTTATCTACCCTAAATGGGATCAGAAGTTTAACTGCAGCCAGCAGCTGCGTACAGAAATTTGGCAGAACAATAGCACGGAGCTGCTGCTGTTATTAGCAGCAGCGTAAGGTTTATGACCTTTGATAAGCAAATCTGGTGGGAACATTACAGTGAAGTGCCCAGGACTGGCAAAAACAGGGTATTTCATGATTCAGTGATCATTTAAAGAAAGTTCTTGAAGCAGAAAAAGAAAGAAGTGATGCCTCTTTCAGAATCACAGGGTGGAAGAGGGAACTCTGCTGTTGGAAGGTGCAAAGACATAAGGAAAGCCTTGAACATGCTAAGTGAGAAATTTAAAAATCTGAGGAGTCCTTAACTTTTATAATGGAACAGTTGTTTTCCTTTTGGTGTCAGAACATTCCTGTAAGCACTGGAAAGTACACTTGCTTCCTAAACCAGATGTTTTGAGGACGTAGGTGAGAAATCACATTATAAAATCTTCACTTACATAGTGAGAGCTGTGGTGTTACACAGTAAGTAAAGTTTTTAGCTAATATGTAAGGTTTGCATGTGTTTTCTTGTTGAAAAGATCCTACACCTCAGTGTAACGTAGCTCTTTATTAGCCGACTGGGTAAAGACCATGACTTGGGTCAGCAGCAGCCGTTGGGAAAAGAGAAGGGTGAAGTCAATTGGTGACCCTCCTGCTGCCACTGTGCAGAGCATCAAAGAGCAGCTAGTAGGACCATGGCAAGTGTCCAGATGGAGAAATACAGAAATGAGAATGACAGAAGAGACTAGAGAGTCACAAAGCTCAGTCTGGGTCTCCTGCACAGAGGAGCAACACACCACCCTTGCGATGTGCTGTAGTGTGAAATAAATAGACACCATAGCTTGTCAAACTGCAGATAAAAGGCTCCCCTTTACCGGGGGTTTCGGGGCGATAAAATAAATCATGACAGCAGAGTCAAAGTGGTTTGTGCATTCAGCTAGAAGAATGCTGTGATAAAAATAAAGCTGCATAATACATATTATGTAGATGTACTTTACTGTTTGATACTTGCATATCAATGAAAGGTGAAGATATTTTATTCCAGCTTCTAAAATTTCTAGTTGCAAGTAACTGGATGTGCTTTCTCCGTGATGCCATTGCATTCATGTGACCTTCTGTAAGCTGCTTTCTCTCCCCCAGTGCCCTGCTGCCTCCCTCATATCATAGTGATTTGGGGTGGGGGGTTGAAGAAATACTACTGCAATATAGTAGCTGAATTTTTCTTAAATATTTAAGAACCCTAGTTTTCATTTGTGACAGCAATTTGAGTAACGTTACGGTGCATTATTGCAGTACGTGGTATTACTTAGTGAAATATAAGGCTCTAAAATACACTATTTTAAAGTCCTGGTTGAGAAACAAATGTATTACGCGTGCATACCTCTGCTTTTACTAAAGTGACAGGTACTAACTGTGCTGCTCTCCTCTTCCAGTCACCTTTTTAATATGATTATCTGACTGTTTCAACAGAGCATAATTTGAAGAATGGATTATATACTGAACATTCTTAATAAGACATGATAAAAGAGCAATTCATTTACTCCTCCCCTAAGTTTCACATGAGCTGAGTGAAATTTCTGCCGGTACTGCTTTTGTGGAAAAATCAAAAATCATTGGTGCTGGGAATTGGTCTCAAGCATCCTCCTTTCTTACTTACCTTTATAGGTAATGAGACAAAGCATGTTACAAAAATTATCACATCAATTAGATTCAAAGGAGGGAAGGTAAGGTTAATCCTGTTTTATGGACAAATTGAGTTGTTCGTACATGTGGCCCATTATTATGAAAGACAGAGTTAAAATAAGAAACCTGAAATTCCCTTACATTGGCCCCTTTCCCCTAAGGAAGATGTTCAGTGCAACAGGGACGGCCTTGGTGCAGCTGAGGATGAGGTCAGGAATATGATACTTCTCCACTCAGAGCACAGACCATCCTACCTGTCATCGTCCCTTGATGATAATGTTTAACCACATCAACTCTTGCATTTGAAGCCCTGATGGCTTAATCCTGACCCTTTTTTTTTTTTGCTGAAAATGATGGTGCAATGATTTCCTCTAAAAGTCAGCAGCTGTAGCTTCATCCTTTTCTCACTTTACCTACCATTGAGATCTCAGTAAAAAGCTTTCTCAGGAAAGGTTATGGAAGAGGTGAGGTACCTAGACAATCTTTTATTGGACAAACTGCTGTAGCTGGAGAAAACAGATGAACCCTTCTTTAGGTCTGGAGCTGAAGTGTCAGACTTCACACTGAGTGCAGCTTGGGAACAGGTAAATGGGATGAGCTTATTGTGTTCTTCAAGCACCTCTAGTCTTATTTAAAAAAAAAAAAAAGTATGGGGAAGCAAAAGCAAATCCACCTTAATTCATCATGTGGAGGCTCACGATACGGCATGTTTTTCTCTTGCTAGGTTGTTACATGTTCTCAGAAGCCATTAGGTATTTCAGGCAAACACTAGGCAAAACGTGTGCCACATTGTTCAAAGCTCTCTCTCAACTCAGCCTCAATCTGTGAGGGATCAGCTCTTCATGAAAACAGAATAATTATCTTAGCATGGACAGAGAAGTGGCTTAGTGTTAAGTGACACAGAAAGTACCTGCTTTGCATGCTGAAATACCTATTTTCCCACAAAAATGCCTTTAGACCACACTCCTCCCTGGCCATGATAGCTGCTTATTCCCCTTATTAGTGGTGTGGGATCTGTACTGGAGTACTAAACGTGATGCAGGTAGCACTGCATTACAGTGCACTTAAAGGTACATCGTTAGATACATAACAGAGTATCAATTTAATGGAATTGTGAAATCAATAAAGTAAAGTCGGATATGCAAACTAGTCAAACACCCAGTCCTGCATACGTAGTCTTTATCTACACATTCACCGCTGTGTTTCCCCTGTTGCAAACATTGTAAAGTCTTCATGGTGTGACCTCAGACAGGGTACTTACCGGCTGTGCCTGGTTACCTCCTATACAAATGCAAATACTGCCAGTATTTGCAAAATGCTTTTTGATTCTTGTTGGGAGCTTTACAAGGGCAACTTTCTAACAATTAATTATTTTTATATGATCTACATGCTTTTATTTGTACATTGTGCTCTTATCGTGGTATGAAGGCTCCTAAATACCTTGCGGCACATTGTATTCCCTCTGCAGGCACCAGAAAAGAAATGTGTGTCTGTTCTGTGTTGTGTATGACCCTCCCAAGAGAGTGGGGCAGTGCGGGTTTTTGCAATATCATGGACAACACAAGAAAAGAGCGGTAATCCTGCAGCAGCAAAATACGTTTTCAGAAAGACAAGTGCTGTATTGCAGTCCCTCCCTTGTCTGGATCCTGGAGTCACGTTTCCCAAGGGACCCTCCCTCCACAAATGAGTTGCCTGTATGTGTACCTTACACTTACGTATACTCATAAAATGATTCTAAAGACAGACTTGGTTCTCTGTTACTTCCCACTTTCTAAACAGTGCCTATCGCCCCCTTCCTCCAATAAAATAATCCTGGAAGCCAGGCTAATTGTGGTGGCCTTCTCGTTGAACTGTATATCATGCAGCTGTCTCTGAGACAGCTATAAATTCCAGCATTTATGTACCCTGAGCTTCCAAGTATCTTTATCTTTTATTGAAAAAGGCAACATTAAATTACTGAGTCTGAGTAGATCTCCTCCTCTCCTCCCATCTGGCAAGAGGATGCCCTGCATTTCCACGTCGTACGCTATGGGCAAAGCTTGCACGGAGCTTTGATGAATTCACAGTCGGTCTCCTGAGGTTACATTTTCTTCCATGATACCCAGCGTTTATCAACATGGGGGACCTTCATTTAGTCTGTTGTTGCTCTCATAAATACACCCCATATCAGTACCTTACTTTGAAGGACCGGTAGGAAGCATAGTGCTCTGTTGCAGTAGATGAGCTCTTATGCTAAGGCACAAAATGCAGAAGTGTTGTCTTTGTGGTGCCGGCACCTATCAGCACACTGCTAATTAACTCGACGTTATTTATACCTCACTTCTTGAAGTCTGGAACACAACCCTTCCATTTTAATTTGAAGCCTAATCTTGAAGCTGAAAGATAAAACCAAAACATTACATTTGCATGTCGATATCTGTTAGGAAACAATTTGGGCAACAATTAAGATACAGTAAGGGGGGGGGGGAAATTCCTCATGCGGTGTGTCTTTAAGGAAGCACCAGAAGATAACTTTTTTCAAACTTACAGTAATTTTCTGGGCACTCTGTAGCTGAAACAGCAAAGAGATGTGGCAAGCAGCTGGGGCTTATTTCATCAGTGTTTTACTGAAGTCTCTACCGCTGTTGTCTTTCATGGCTTTCCTGCTCTAGCCAAGCATTGTATATTTTGGATTAAAAAGGACCTCAATGTCTGTTTGGCAGTGTCTAGAAAGAAATTAGCCTCTATAGACCAAATGGCTGGAAAATTGTGCTCGTGCTGCCACCAGTTAGCATTCACTGAAGGCTCCTCATAGCCAGGGCCTCCATGTACTGGTAATCTTTACACCAGTTTTTGCCCGCGGGACGTTCTCTACTGTATGAATGTCAAGAGAGACCTTGGAGACATCTGTATGTGCCTCATAGGCCTGTACCTTGTGTAGCACAATGTTTGGGGACTCTCTCTGTGTCTTTTGCCCAGTGACCACCCTTGGTGGAGAAAACCTGCACGTAGTGGCGGGGGAAATGGACTTGACCAGTCCTGGGTTGGTGATGGTTTTTCTGCCTGTGATGGTTTTTGTACCCGTTACTCTGTGTCACTGGAGTTTTAATTTGCATTTTATTTGGAGTTTTAAATTGTAGACATTTTGAAATATGCAAAGTGCTGTAGAAGAGAGTTCTCCTTGTCTACTTTTTTTCCTGAGTTTTGTTAACGTTCTTCTTAGGATTAGTCTTGAGTATAATTAACTAAAATTTAAATCAGATTGTTTTTACAAGAAAGTAGCATTAATTTGCTTAACTAGCTACTGAGCAATATTGTTTGTTATGCAAGGTGAGCTTTTTTAGTTACTAAAGAGGAAGAGTTTGTGCATAATGGCAGCTTAATAAAAGGTGCACTTGGACAAATGGTTTTTGGGAGGACAGGCAGTTCAAGTCGCTTGTGTTGTAAGAGCTGAGAATATGTGCAAATCTGTAATGTAAAAAAGGATTAAGGTGTTGCGTTGAGTAAGGCAATGAACTATGCCAACACACTTGGATTGTAGAGGTATTTTAATATATAGAAAAAAGTTTTGCCTGCACTGGTATCAATGTATGTGACCTCTCAGGAGAAGGAAGAAGGTCGAAACAAAGGGACATACCTAGTTTGTATTAATGATAAGATTCTTAATAGTACAATGAGGAAAATGTTATTGAACATTGTCCTCACAAAAGTGATTACCTGCTTGGGATTTCTGTCCTGTCAGGGTCAGCTGAGTCTGTCTGCAAATGCCAATTTATACACCCAAAGAGGGATGCGGTGTGATCTTGCTTGGTTTCTGTAAGTTATGATCATTGTCCATGACGTGAGCATTAATCAGGCATGTTACAGATGCCCCTTAGCTGGAGTCTGCAAAGGGCGTGCTGCTTTCCATCCCAACCTACAGAGCCTTGGCTTTGCTCATGCTGCAATGATCCATGCTGTTGGTTGTAAAGGTTTCTGCTTTCATTCCTGGAATATTGGCAAAAAGGGCAGCAGGACATTCACGAACAAGACGTTAAACTAAAATGGAGATGGACATCAGTCCTGCCTGGGGATCTAGCCTGGTGTGTGCCTGTAGACTGACTTCTTCTGTCCACAGCCATGGGGTCCCAATATTTCAGGAACTGTCTGCTGGAGCCACTTATGTTCCCACAATGTTAAATTGTTCTGTATTTCAATTGTATTGCTAAATCATGTAAAGCTTAATATTTAGCATCCTTGTTGAGCTAGATGTTTGTAGGTCAGCTGTACGTATTAGTAGAGAGTACCAGTCATAAATGTGTCTTATTTTGTAGTGTGAAATTCTGCACTCCACATGCAAGTAAAGAATTTGCTGTAGCTGCTTATTAGTAATTATCATCACTCCATATCCTGTGTTCTCTCTAAGCGTTATATCGTTGCTTCATAATTATATTTCACCACTCAGAAAAGTGGATGGGCAGAGGAGTCAGAAAATCCTCCTTATCTTCTTTACCAAATGATATTTTAAAACTAAAAATCGTAAGTTAAACTGCATCTGTAGCTTATGTTGCTGTTCTCCTATCATGTATGCCGAAGATGGATCTTTTATTTAAAGGGGTTATAGACAGGTTAACTGACTTCGGACTTAGTAAAAACGCATATTTCTCTTGGAAGTCCTAGATTCTAAAACTGATTCAATTGTTCTAAATTTGGAGGAAGCTGTGCTCTGTTTTCCCTTTAGAGCTCTCCCATATGCTAATGCTTATTTTATATCATAAATATGCAGCGACAGCACTCGTGGGTTTTCTCTTTTTTCACACCATACATTATGTTACATGTTTGAGAGCAGAATTTATCATTTACACTCTGAGTGACTGGAAGGATGCTCAGTGCCATGCACAAGTTGTTTAGGTTGTCTCTGTCAGATACTGGTAGCAAATGCCTGTGCAGGTTGGAAGCAAAGGCTGTCTGTGCGGCTCTTGGAGGATCTTCTTTATTTCTAGTTTATGTTTTCTGACTAGATGTTAAATGTATTTCAATGATTACATATTCTACATTAAAAAGGCAGGGGAAAAAAACAAACAAAACAGTAAACCCAGCAGTGTGAAATGAGAGCTTGGTCTAGAAAGTCACACCAGGAGGCAGGGAGAAGGAGAAGGAGAAGTGGGAATGGCCAATCTGAGCAGTTTGCTGTAGCTTCCCTTTGATTTCCAGTACAACAAGCCGTAGGTCTTCCTTCCAAAGCACTTGTTTAATTACAGCTTCAGGAACATAAAGCCTGTTATTATTTTAATGGAAGGAGCTGAGACTGAAATAAAACTGAGCTGGGCCCATGTCTTTTCCTGGCAACTTGTAATTTCATGGATGGAAAAAACACCTGTTCAGTGGGGAATCCTTATCATTATGTTTTAGATTTCCCCATTAATTTATTTTACAGTCTTTAAGCACATATACAGATGGAAAGCAATCACGTTTAAGGCCTCTCATCACTCTCTCCCTAGGAATTATGGTAGGCATGTCACTTTTTCATTAATTTACCGCAGGCAGGCTCAGGATTTACCTGTGCAGTGAGCACTCGCTCGGGAGCGGGGGGACGCGGGAGCATGCTCTGGGAGGGCGCCGGGCACAAGTGATCTCCATCCATGGGAGGAGGTCACCTGCAGCTCAGGCACTGATAGTGCCCTGGGGCTCTGCACCCTCGTCAAGACTAAAATCCTAATCTTCAGCTAGAGCCACCTACCCAGAAGTTACAAAACCTGGGCTTCTCGCTGAAATAGTTCAAAAAGGGACCTTTGTGTCCTTGTAGGCTGAACTAAGCAGCGTTTGGTTTTTTAGGTGGCTGCCTTTAGATCCAAACCCTAGGGCAGAGTTTGAGGACACGATGTTCCCCCGTTGCTGGCGGTAGCAGGCAGGCAGGCAGCGTCAGCCACAGCAAGAAGGTGAGCTATGCCCCTGCAGCTGCACAAAGTGTGAGACTTGGAGCGTAAACAAGAGAATTTCCTGGAGCCAGTGGTTGGAGTTGCAGCCATTAGGCTGGATTTGAACGAAAGCAGCAAATCTATGAAGTGCTGAAAATGGGGGTTTGGTTCTTTGGTCTTTTTTCTATAGAGGAATATATGGTTATATTTTTTATGCTGTAGAAGTAGGATAAGGCATGAACATTGAACTGGAGTGACCCTTTGCTGGACCAAAGACAGCATCTGGAGATGAAGGCTGAACCCCATTTGGCTTGGAGTGATTAGGTTGTATTACAAATCACAAAATGAGATAAGATGATCATGGGGTCTCCCCAGCTTGGGGAACCGCTAATGGGATACAGAGATTTCCACTTTCACTGGCCAGCTCAGATCAGTATCAGTTAAAAATTGTAGCTACCTGAAGGCTGTTGAACATGCAAAATGAAATGCACTGGGTGATAGCACACTGCGTCCCAGCAGTTGGGTGGTTGTCATTACCCAGAAACCTTGCAGTGGGGCTGGCCCTGCGGCGGCTGGGCTCTGCTTTTGCTCTGAAGCGTGCATCTTTGCTTCGGCCAGAGCAGGGAGAACATCAGCAAGGAGCAGCTACGGTAGTCCTGAGCTAGCTTGCATGGACATGACGGCATGGCAGCAAGGGCTGTGCGAGCGTGGCACAAGCCCCCGTGGTGTGAAATGAATGTTGTGCCATTTCTCTAAGTTTTGGCGCTAGCAATATTAAAGGTACCGTGTGGGCAATAGGTTGTGGTGCAGTCGCACTGGTGGTACCCTTCTCCAAGCAGGGTTTGGTAAGGCAGAGGATGGGGCTTGTTGTAAGATAAACCGAAGTGCTGCTGTTCCAGCAATTTGCTGTTTAATAAATATGCATAAAAATTGAAACAAAAGAGTATCAATGCTACCTGATGATCATTTGACTGCGCATAAAATCTCTGACAAGGAGGAAAGTAATCTGTTGTGGGGGAGAGCAGGGAGGCTTCTCTTATTTCACCCTCCCCTCCTTCATTCCTCTTTTAATAAAGAAAATCACTTTTCTTTGTCACCATTTTAATGATTCTCAGGGCACTTCACAGCACAGACATAAATCTGGAAATCAGCTCTCAGAAAGAATGAGAGATTTCTCTAAATCACAAAAGTATGCTGAGCTCTTTGTAAATCCCCACAACAATGTAATTGCGGTTCTCCCATCATTATGTGGAATGTTTTTGGTGGCTTGTTTACAAGCTAAATAAATAGCTGCACAAAACATCTGGAACCACAGTATGTCTTAAAAGGCTGCTTTTAGCAGAGCTTAGAATCTCAGTTATTACTGGCCTTGAGTCTTTCTGATCTGATTGGGATATATTAATAGACTGTATGGAAATATTTGCCTGAAATATGATTAATGCTCTTAGTTATTCATAGTGAGAGTTAGAATGATTAGTGCTTTATGGAAAAACTGCATGGATCTTTCTGTATATTAAAAAAACCCACACACAAAACCAAGGCATAACTTCCTTGTGCCTGGATGGTTCCACTGTCCAGTTGATGTCAACTACCTACAAGTAACGGGGGTTGGGGCGGAACCAGGAGTATGAGATGTATAGGAACATTTGTCAAAATCTTAGGAGGTGCCTGCAACCAGTAAACTCTTGGGGTCCCAGTGGTTTTCCCTGATAGGCTTTGTATTGTGGAGCAGTGTTTGGTTTTTTTAACCCTGCAAATACATTTGTAAAGAAGAGAAGCTCAAATTTTAAAAATTCAAGCTAATCCATTGAAGCTTAGCAGATCAGGTTTTGTAATAGTAAATAATAATAATAATAGGCTATGGCAGGCAGCTTAGTCTCTCCTGAAGTCTTGGCTGAAGCATCATGACTAACCCTCAGCTGCATCCATCAGCTCACAGTAATTGAACGTTTTTCAGCTACAGAATCTTCTGTACTGATTTCGAACTTTGCACATTTATGGTTTTGAACCCAGTGTATCACATCTCCTTACGTTTCTGCAAGCCTAGCAGAGCAATCCCATTTCAGCAAACTTTTTAAGCTGGGTGGGAAAGCATGTAACTAGGTAAACAGTTTCCTTTGTTCCAGGAGGAACATGCTAATTTTTCTCAGTCTGTGATTCACTCAGTTACCTTTGTATGGTCCTATGTGTTACATGCTGTTGGGTGGGCATTTTGGATCGGTAGGAGATAGTGTCTGGAGTGGAGTGGCTTCTATGGCCAAGCCTGTGGTCCAGCCCAGCTGGAGGCCTGGCCCTGCCCTGGGGTTGCCTCTGTGCTCTGGGTAGATCAAAACAATTATCATTTGAGTTCTGCAACATCCAATGTAAGCTTTAGTTCCAGCACTCATGTAAGGACTTAGTAAATCAACATGAAATGTATGGTAGTTACTGTACTGGTAAATCATGTTGCCTGGGTCATTGCCCACATTAGCGTAACACAGTAGTTCTTGTGATTTGTATGGGGTTGTCAGTGCAGTGCTGTGTCTGGTACAGGTCTGCGCGTTGTTTTCAGACCCAAAAAGAAATGGTGAATAGGCTGTCCCAGAGCAAAAATTCTCCCCTGTGTGTTGGGAATGGTTGTATTCATCGAAAATGAATGTTTGAACCCAGAGGCAAACCAGAGCACGAAACTACATGAGGACACTATGGAAAACTTTCCAAAGGTAAGGGCAGAGAGGTGCTGGGTTAGATCACCGTTCTTCCAGCAAAGAGCAGATGGTAGTTGAACCTGCTAAGAGGAAGGAAGGACTAGATGGCCCGTCCAGAGCTGTGATGCTGTGAACACTGCGGAGTGATGAAGTTCTTCCCAAAAATCCTAGTTTAACTAGTCAAAAGCCAAAGCTGGGTAGCAGGGCCTGGAGGCTGCTACTTCTCACTGAGTGCCTCATTTTACTAATTTCCTGGGGCTTCAGGAAACATCTGGGATTCTCATCAAAGGTTGGACATTTCTCTACTGTACTCCTCTTTTTTAAAAAAAAAAATTTAGTTTTTTGTCATTGCAGCTGTTTGGGGGTTTCTTTTTCCCCTAATACACAAGGGGATGATGGCTTCTGAGAGCAAGTGCTGCAACAGCCAGGAATCTTTGAGATGATAGACCAATCTTCAGAAGACTTTGTATAACTGTGGGCTATTTGCTGGGGTTACCAAAATGTTGAGAGAGGGGGAAAATTGGCAGATTCCTGTCCTTGTCACATGCAGTGAAAAAGGATTGACCCAGAAACCTTAAGTACTTTTTCCTATCAGGTATTTGGGAACCGTTGCAGCCTGCTTGTGGCCCTGTGAAAAAAATTGATAAACTCAATAAAAACAAAACAACTGGGATTAATATGTGATTAAAACAAGGCTTTTCTAGGCTTAGCACTAGTTCTTGTGCTGGTTATTGAATACAATGGAAATTGCACTATAAATTTTACATGCAACATTGAGAAAATAATACTAACAGTATGTTTGATGGTCTTTTACACTGCAATTAACAGGGAAGGATTGCTTTGGGGAAGGGTTTTCCCTTTTAAATACAACATTTCAGGATGGAATAAGACTTTGTTTACTAGTCTGGTATTGAAGTGATTACTTTTAAAGCGTGACTTGAGCAATCATGATTGCTTCCTGCGATGAAGGGGGAGAGAATGAAATTCCCATTTCTAGCAGAGGAAAGTCTCTTTCCTTGTGTCGCTTGAAGGATCTGTTGTGCTCGGCCGCATTAATTGAGTCCTACTGATTTCAAAAGTTTTGCTTTTCAAACTTGAGAAGAGCTGCACCAGTTGTAAGTTTTATGAGGAAAAATCTGTTACAGAATAGGCCTAAAAGGGAAAAGAAAACATGTCTGTCTGGGCTGGCCAACTGGCACGGGCCTTTGTAGTAGTAAAACGGGTAATTTTCAGCCACATGGGCCAGGGAAGATCCAGAGCTGGCTGTTTTTCCTTCCTTCTTTCAGAAGACTTTGGAGACTTCTAAAATAAGCCACGGTTCAGTCCAAAAAAATAGCCACTCAAAAATCATTTCCATCCGTGGCCGGGGGTATGTCATACTCGGGTTTACTGGAGCTCTGTGGAAAGCCTATGCACTTGTCAAAAAAAAAAGGGAGGGGGGATCTACCTCATCTCCTCTTTCTTCAAACCACCTCTTCTTTCATGCGCCTTCCCAAATCTGTCATAAAAGGTATCCCAAGGTGGTGGTTAGTGAGCTCCCCTCATGAGAGATGATTAAAGCCAGATGAGACGGAGCCCCAAAACACAGTCCCTTTGTTAGAGAAAACAAAGGCCTTGGTAATTGGATTCACATTGAGTGAGGCACTTAAAACAGCAAAGTAACAAGAAAAATCTGCCGGGTTATGTCATAACTGCCAGGGTGGGTGTTTTGTTATTTTAAAAGAGCATGACCGTCTCATTTTTTTACTAGCTTAGTCTGGTATATTGAAGTGGAAGATTAAAAAAAAATAATATTCCCAATTGTAACATATTTTATACAACCGACACAGTTTGGGACACAGAAAGCAATGGGATACGAAGCAGGTCACCGCGCCGGTGCAATAGCTATGAAGCAAGGAGCTATTTTTATCTGTTTGCCAACGTTGCAACGCGTTGCATAGGATATACCCTCCACGAGCCTTCGGCGGGGGCAAAGAGTCAATCCCAGCCTATCAGTCATCCTTAAACCTCATTTGTTTGGCTCATGTATAAACTATTCAGCTTCCAGTTGGCCTGTAGAGTCATTTTCCATAGCTCGGGAGCAGGCATGTACAGATGGGAACTAGTTGTCACCATCTTCTGCTGTGTTTGGGGGAAAAACTAATAAATACCAAATTGAAGGGAGACCTGAGCTGTCTCACGGATTTACTGCAGAAGTGCGTGTCTTCAAGACCTTTTATCATCGATTTTGCTCTGAGCACTAACGGTACAAGGAGCAGCTGAATGTGCCAGGTTATCGGGTCTCCAAAAAAACAGGTTGGTGTTACTTATGGAGGTGCTAGTGAGATCTTGCAGGAAGGATGTGAAGTGGCTTTCAAGAATTGCTTTTCACTGTGTCATGGCAAACAATTTTAGATTTAATATGCAAATGTCTGCCAAAGAAAAGTATCTGGTTTGGCAAAGACTGATTTATTCCATCATAGGCTCCAGAGTAAAAATAAAAACAACTACAGAAAAAAAATCTGCTCTGAAGATCCCAGTGCCTATAAAAGATTAGTCTTAAGAAGAGTTAGCAGAGTGTTGAAAAATGTTGTGTCTTGTTTTCCATTGAAACTTGGCTGGCAATCTTGGACGGAAAACGCAGAATCACATAGTCTAACACCCGCAAAGCTCAGCACTTTTCAGCTCAGATTAAAACTCTTGTAGTCATCTGCTTTCTTGTAGCAAAGGTGTGATACACACAGCTCCTGGGAGGAGTGAACATTTGATTACCAGGTCAGTCATTAGGTAAGGGGTAATACTCATTCCTCACTTCGGAGATGGTGGAGATCTTTTTTATTAAAATTTTTCAAAGCCCTCTGGGGATTAAGGCACCCAGTTTCCATTAATTTGAATTAGGCATCCAGATCCCGCTGGTAGCTTTGTAAAAACACAGCTTTCCTGCCTCACAGTTAATGTACCTGTAGTTCAGAGGTTTTGAGCTGGATCCCAACATCCCCAGCAGGAATTGTAGCTCCCAAGCCGGGGAGGAGAGGTTCAGCGTGAGGCCACAACAGGTTTTGCAAATGTAGTCAAACTCATTCCCTGATAAGGCCACCGAGATGATGTATAGCTGAATGATAGGGTTTTTTCTTTTTTCCCCTTTTTTCTTCGGGTAGGATTACTCTCCCTTGAAGTAGCTGAATGAGCTGCAGCTTTTGTGCTTCACAGGGTGTGTGTCTTTCTCTCCTCAGCAGCATGGTCACTTGTCTGAGCTCTTGGTGCTTCTCCATCATCTCTGTTCAGACCTGAGTTCTTCTGGAGGTCTAGCAGCAGCAGCAGCCTTTCCCTGTGCTGGGCTCTCTTGGTTCTCATTCAACCTCTGGGTTTAAGCTCCCAGGAAAATAAAGAGAAGATATCTTTGTAAGACTAAAGAGTTCCCACTTCATCTTCACTTAGATGGGAAAGGACCAAAGGGATTTAATTCTTCTCTCCTTGCCCTTGCTGACTCTGAGAACGGAGGGAGAAAACTACCAAAGCTGCTGTTCGGCTGAGTTGTTCCAGGATTTAGAGCCTAAAGCCATGTCTCATTTCTATAAGGCCCTTATGCTCTGTTGATAATCTCTGAACTGTTTCTTCAGGGATGAACAAACCTCAGTCACTGAGTGTGAACTGAAGAAAAAAAAAAAGTACTAGGCTGGTGCTGATTTTGCTGGAGCTGTGAAAGGAGGCTGGTGTATTCCACCAGGGTATAGAGGTATTTCCCTCCTATGCATGTGCTGTTAACGTCTCTGCTCTTGGTCCAGCGTAATTTCCCAAGACTCTTCTGGAGGGAACAGTTGTGAATACAGCCCTTAAGTCCTAACTGAGCCCTTGTATCTTAGGTCTTGATAGGGTTAGTATGATACAAATTAAGCCTAACCTGTTAATCAATTTGACAATTGCTCAAAATTGGCTGGGGATAGCAGTTGAAACCCACTTCCACAACGGCTGCAAATGACAGAGCTGCAAAAGCTCATGCATTTGGGGAGCATCCAGGGGCAAGCAGGGAGATCGATGGACTTCATCTGACAGAGACAGACGGAAGAGCAGAACCAAGTGCCAGAGCCTTTGGACAGTCTTTCCAGCCTCATCCCCTGTGATTCAGGTGTATCAGGCAACCCCTCAGTATCTTGAAAGCAGAGAAGGCATAACACATTTCCATACCAGCCCCAATTAGAAATACCAATAGCAGGATAATAAGCAGTTCAGCATCTAGAATCATTCTGGGGAGGAAGGAGCCACAGCGCTTCTCATTGCTGCAAACCCATTCCACATTTGTCTCCAGTCGGGCTTATTGCTCACAGAAACCTGACCTGCCTGCAATGCACCAGATGTGCAAAAAGAGCAGCCGTTCCTCTTGCTATCATAGGCAGCCACACTTACAACAACAGCGACTTGTGCTTTGATTGCTTGTCTAAAACTAAAATTCAATTACGCAGTGCAGGCAGGCTTTGCTGTGACACAGAGGGTTAGAAATTAATGTTAACACTGTTTCTGGTTAAGACTTTTTGTGTTGATAAATAATTCCCAGATGTGCAAAAAGAGCAGCCGTTCCTCTTGCTATCATAGGCAGCCACACTTACAACAACAGCGACTTGTGCTTTGATTGCTTGTCTAAAACTAAAATTCAATTACGCAGTGCAGGCAGGCTTTGCTGTGACACAGAGGGTTAGAAATTAATGTTAACACTGTTTCTGGTTAAGACTTTTTGTGTTGATAAATAATTCATAAGGCAGTTAGCTCTTTGAGTCTGACAACACAAGAATATATTAATACAGTAGACTCAGCTAAAGGTCAGCCCTGAACAGTGAAGCATCTGAGCCATCTTTTATTCATTTTCTGACACAGACTCATTAATTATTACCGCATTTGAAGGTCTGCACGGGAAAAGTGCTAATGAGAAAAAGGATATTGGGTTTGATATCTGACGCTCACTCTTTGAAATTACTTTAGATTAAAAAAAAAGAGAGCGGAGAGAACAATACAAAACACGCCAGGTAAGACCTTTTCTTTAATAAAAACTAAAATTAAAAAATGAAAGACTAGAGTTGGGAGACATTATTCAATCAGAAACAGTTGCTGTTGGGTTGCAAGTTTGAGTGGCTGATGGGTGATGAAGTTTCTAAGAAAGCACTAATATAGACATGATTAAAAGATGTCCCTTTTTAGGTGAGATGTAGTTGCTTTGAATCTTGTTTGTTGCCTTCAGGTTTGTTATCCACATTTTTCATCTTGGTTGACCATTTATCTTCCTACACTGTTTACGATCTCCACACGAGGATTGCTCTGGCTTTGTGCTGTTGTCACATGATGTTTTTCCAGACCTTTTCCATGCCATGCTGGTTTTAAATACCTTACAAAACCTACCTTGATACACTCATCCATGCAGCCATCGACCCCAAAAGGAGATTGTTACTTTTCTCCTTTAGCCTGGTTTCCTAAGAAAACTAGATTTATGCAATCACGTGTCCTTGTGTGTCTGTCTGCGCTTCCCCCATTCTAATCATTTTTTAAGCCCATCAGTGAGTTGGTCCATCAAATTTGATGGAACAATAAACATCTCAAAACCAGTAAATTCTTGCAGTGTTTGTGGGGAAAAAAAGAAAAGAACTCATCTTCAATATTCCCACTAGGGAAAACGTTGAAGCTTAAGCTTATGCCTTATTAGATATCAGAGAATTTGCACAAGAAGAAGCTCTAAGCACAGGCCAAAGGCAGCAAGGCCTCATTAGCAGTTCTGCTTGGGGAGGTGTCCGTAAGGTACGGGGTGTGAGCAGAACTCTGCTTATCTGTAAGACAAATGAGATAGCCTCATGCTTTCGAATTCATTAACACAGGTGTGTCTTTATATTTATTAACGAATGTGCAGGAACCAGATCTTTAGTGACTGCTATAGATCAGTGCAGCTCATGGAATTCAGTGGGACTGTGATGCCAGCTTGAAGGTTTGAAGTGTATGCAACTTGAAAAAATATATACTTCCAGCTCCTGGACTTCCAAATAACGGTTTATCTTTGACATCAGGTTAAAGTCAGGCCACCAATATACCCAATAATCTTTACTGCTCACTGCGCGTTTCCGTGGAGTTACTCGGGAAATAGAGCAGGCTTGCAGAACTGCACTGCTTACATTATTTTGGTCTATGGAACATTTCCTATTTACATAGTGCAGCCTGTGTTTTGAAGTGATAGCATGCCTGTGAAAGAGGTGATCTAAGGTTTTATGTGTGCTAGTAGATCAATGGAAACCTGTCTTGTATGGGCAGAAATAAATGATCTATCTATTTTGAGTTTCAGTTAGTCTTGCTCAGAAAAAATACATTTTCTTTAACTAAGATGAAATAGATGCTTTAAAAATAAAGCTTTTCTCCATGCAATCAAAATTGCACTAAAAGATACACCCATCATTGATGTGAAAATTATAATACTGTGGGTTTGACGTAATCATTGAAGAGAAGAGAGCACAGGAGTTGGGACCAAAAGTCTGCCTTTAAGCTTTCATGCCACTGTGTCTTGGTACTGCTCAGTGTGTAGGAGGGGAGAGCCCACTTCTAATACTGGACCATAATTCAGGGATGTCATGCTTTGTCACAGGTAATCCCGTCTGCCTAGAGGAGTTTACAAAAACATCTTGTCTCTTCACACAGTAAAAACGTCCTCACCTTCACGACCTGATTGCAAACCTAAAACTTCCAGTACAATGTCACCTGCTGCAGAGAGTGTCTTAGACTCCTGCAAATAAGTACATTTATTTCTGAAAATGACTGGACTGTGATTTCTTCCTAAATTAAGGCAAAATTAAAAAGTTTTAAGGTAAATGTTACTCACCTTGGTTAAAAGTCACCTGATTTTTCAAGAAGGCTTTGAAATACAGAGTCCCACTTCTCTTCTACCCATGGGTAACAGCTGCTGGTAAAATGTGAGAGACCTTCCCTTTGTCAGACCTCGGCTGAGTAAACTGGCAAACTCTATTCACTAAGCCAGTGAATGATGTTTCAAGGCTGTGAAAATATTAGCATGTAATGTAACATCTCTGGAAATGTAATGTTTGCTACAGCTGTGTATAAATTTGTTTAATGGGTCTCTAACTCACCATCAGACTCATAAAGGCAGCCACTGTACAGGCTATTAGGCTGCAGTAACTTAATTGCTCGTTAATTGGGTAATTAGTGCTTTGTTTTGCTTTAAAGCCTAAACACTCATAAAAAGTGAATTAGCTGAGTAAACAAGAATGGAATTTTCATGATATGCTGTCCCAGTTATTGCACATAATTAATCAACCTTTTATTATCATTCCTTTTTCTTTTTTTTTCCCTCTTAGTGACTGCCTCAGGTAGGTTGGGTAAACATCCCAGTTCAAACCCCAAGGAAAGCACCCCAAGTATATCTCATTAGCTGAGGCTGGTACCTGTGTTCCACGGTAAAGGGTGGCTTGTGTACAGCCCCAGCCTGAGCTGGTGTGCTGACCCCAGCACCGCTCTCGCCTCTCTCCCCCTAGAAGTAGAGAGGTTCATGGGCAAGTGGCTGGGACCTGGTGGAGCCAGGTGGCTCTTCGGTAGGAAGTTGTACAAGAAAGGACTAATTTACCTCTTCCCATTTCCCAGCATACGTGGTGTTCAGTTCCATAGCTCAGGCTAATCTAGCAGAAATGTAAATGAAAACCTAGCAGCCTGGAAAACTGGTTTATTTAACCAAGATGTGCATTAACATAAAACTATTGCTGTACTACTTTAGGTATTTGGGCAAGAGATGGGCCTGCAAATGAATACACTTAGCAGAAAATGTTCCTCCCAGCTTTAACACAGGTACTTAAACTAAATATTGGAAGAGGAAAAAGTAAATGGAAAGCCTATTTGCACCCACCTATTAGAGGCTTAATGTGCACTCCCAAACAGGATCGCAGCCCCCTCATCCCTGCCAGGGGCACACAGAGTCTTGAATGCCGGAAGGATTGCAATTGGTTGCACTGCTTAAAACATGAGCGTCCTTAATTGGGATTACGGCCTTTGCTCTAACGAGCGGTTGCAGTAGTGCTGTAGGTGCTCCATGGTGCTCTTTCTTATATTGCTGGGCCTGACTGTTTAACGATGTCTTAATTGGCTTTGAGAACTCCTCAAGAGGAGGAGAGCAGGAGAGAAAGGAATTGGTGCATATTTTTTTTATATTTATTCTTGCTTTAGAGAAAATTTTAAAAGGAGGACAACTGACTTAGAATATTACTCTTGTAGTGCAATATTACATGTAGAATTTTGCATGTGAAGGACATTTTGGTTCCAATCTAAAGCGATGGAAGTTAATGCTGGATTTCCACATTGAAGGGAGGTTAAGTGTTTACTGGTAGAAGCTAATGTCATAGTTGCCTGAGCATGCATGGAGTAAGGCTAAAGGATTTGGCTCACAAAGAGAGCACAAAACACAATTAAAGTGAGTCCCAGTAACTTTTATATTTGGCACTTGTGGTCAGATGTTGATACTAAATATAAGCAGAACTTTACTGTAAAAATTATACCTCTTTTTATTGCAGAGCAATTGAGGTTTTACAAAGAATGGCACCAATCCATGGAGACTGTTTCCTAGTGAGCTGATAAAGGGAACAGCTGCAAAGTTCGACGCGTAGAAAGTTTAAGTTAGAAATCTTTGATCTGGTTGAATATATGAAGTTAACTGCTTCTTTCATGCAGCACGTTTTCTAGATTCAGCACTGACTATGGCTGTTTTCTTGGCTGTGCTCTGTACGGCGGTCAGTTAATGAAGGGCTAAATGGTCTGTGAACGAGAGCACCAGGCTGTTTCCTCCAACGTCGTAGGTCGGCTGTGGATGGCCTCCTGGGAGCAGAGTTTCTTAGAGATCTGGTTTGGTGTGTGCTTTCATTTAAAACCCATCTGTCAATAATGTGCAGAAGTTTGCCACACAGATATCGCTGTGTTATAAGAGATTAGAGCATGGTAGTGGTTAGCTGGTGGTGTGACTGTGGTTTTCTAGCATTCAAAATGCCAGTTGAATATGGTGTAGTCATTTCATTGATCGTGAGTATGGCTGAAGCAAAAGGAAGGACTGGCCAGATTTAGGAACAGGGCACCTGGAGTTATGATAGCCAGATGAATCCTGTGTTGATTGTCTCTTACAGACCTGGCATTTCTTGAAGTCACTAATTAAGGAATAAATAGTCCTTTTTTGTTGATTGCAGTAAGTCTGCTAGACCATCACTTATTGTTTTTACTTCTTGAGACATTTGACCATACAAAACCTATAAAAGTTCAGGAAAGAGACTGGCTGCTGTTATGAAAAGAATTAGAGGAAAACTGAGTGAGTGATCTTAATGAAAAAATTGAGGCTATTGGAAATACCTTGTCTCTCTGCTGCACTTTTATTATGTACACTGCAAAATCCCCTACAAAAATGCTGACTTTAAAAGAACATGTGTGAAAAGTGTGTAATTTTTTCCATGTAATCTTTTACCCTTACCTTTTTTTTTAAGTAGCATTCCAGGTAAGTTTTGGAGAACTGCAGAAAATGTATTCTATAATTTGTGCTATTCATGTACTTTGAGGGTTATTTTTCCCTTTTGCAGAGATTTTTCCAATCTACAATGAAATATTGGCTCCTCCAAAACTGTACTGGAATTTTTGAAATTGGATGAAGGTATAAATGCCTGGGATTAACAAGTTTCAGCCTTTTTTTATGAACATATATTAAGCTATGTGTAAAATACATATTTCTATATGTAGAATATATATACAAATAGCAATTTATCATCTATTAATACGCAGGCTGCAGTGTCTGGCACATGCTGCAATGAGTAGACGGCAGGTTTCCCGTTAACCACTGCTTGCCTCTGCGCATGAAATACATAGATCCACATTCATCCCAAACGGGGTGCAAATTTGTAAAGCAGACTACTGCCGAAGTGAGGCAAAGTTGATTTATTGTTTCACAGTTGCATAAGTTGTGCTTGTGTTTTGGAAACTTCACTTGCTCGGTAGCTATTGAGAAGGAGATGGGGAAAGGAGGAGACAACCTGGTAAGCACCAGTGCTCAGTGAGCTGTGTGCTTTCTGCCTCTCTTGATGTGATAGTCTATTAGTAGCAGTCAACATCCAAATTGGAACCCCTCCAATGAAGTCAGTCTTTGAAACTGAAGCTGCTTGTGTGTTTTGCCTTTGATGAAGCATGCAAATACGCACGCTCGCACACATATCTAACCAAGTGAAAGATAGGTTTCAGGTTTAACCTGTAATCCATTGGCCAAATGAAAAATCCTCTCGCTTTTGCTCAGGAGCTTTGTTGCTACTCCATTTTCTCTGTTTTTCAGGATTATATTTTCCCTTTTTCATTTGTGAATCACCTTCCTTGAAAGCACAGTTCATATCGGAAAAACTTTCTAGCTGGATGCCATGTATTCCTTACCAAAACTGAGCTTGAGAAAAAAAGTGAGCATTGTTAGAGCTGGGGGGTTTTTTGTTACCTGGAAGCTGGCAGTAACTTTTTGTTGACTAACTGCTCTAACGGGGATCAGTGAAGTTCCTGGCAGGCTTGTTATTAGATGTGGCCACCTAGTAACAAAACCAGAGAGATCACAATGGGGCGCAGCATTACCATGGAAGAGTTGTTGTCAGTGAATCACCCAGATGTCACGCAAATGATGGGGCGGGATTCTTGTTTTTCAAGCATCCTCCCCTCAACCCTTTGGACCAAACCGAGGAAGCCAAAAAAGACAAGCATGCAGACATTTCCTTTCCTTCCCAGCTCTTCTGGTGTGATAGAGTGGTTCCGCTTGATGTTATCATCTTTATTATTGCTAGTATAATAATAAGGGTGGCAATCTTGGCATGGTGGGGATGCAGGCCTCTGCAGAGAGTCCCACCCTTGGAAGGCTGTGACATTGTTTGGCAGCTGCCTCGATCTCTCTGTTTCAGGGAGTTTTCAGAAGGACTGTAAGGGATGATAAAGGCTGATGGAGAAGACCAATCTGATAAATAGTTGGAAAATTTTCACATACAAAACCCAGCAAATCTGAAAACAGAGCCACGGCAACAGAGAGATTTATGTATTATGTATTGAAAAATAAAAGCATGGCATGCTTTGTAAATGCTGGATCGCCAGCACTTCTGAGCTGGGGTTTACAGTCTATTAAATTACTCTGGGCTGCAATATGTTATAATAAATCGTTTGCATAGCACCTTTGGAGCACGCTGCCAAGCAGAAAAAAAGAGACAACTTTTCCTCTGAAAAGCTTGTGGCCTGACCGGTGAAGAGTCACAAATGGGGCAGTAGTTCAGGAGAGAGGAGGTGGAAAAATTATTAGGAAGGGGGGCAGCAAAGGAAGCTTTCCTGGGGGGATTGTTTTTTATAGTGGCTGTGGTAAAAGGCAAGAGTTGGGGCTGTTGGGGTAACTGAAAGATGAGGAGGGAAGAAGATGCTGGAAGTTATTAAGAAAAAGAAAGAAGAGAACAGGAGGGGATTTCTATCTTTTAGACTACATGGGATCGAATGCATTACTACTCTGAATAATGCCCTCGTTTAGCTCAGTTGTGTGATGGATTGAAGCTTCAAAACATAAATGAAACTAAGGGCCTAGATAGCCTAATGCTGTTATAAATTTTGAAGACCTGGTTTCAAATATGATTCAGGGGCCTTACTGAAATGCGTTTGGGGATCTCAGCTCCCTCCCTGTTGGGTAATTGCACACATCACAGAAACATCACATCTTGGCATGATGCTGGTGCTCTGCCAAATGGAGGCTCCAAGGCTGCAACAGCAAGGGCAGCTGCAAGTTGTGATTTTGGAATGTTGGCTGGGAGATGTGGAGGCAGAGTCTACAAAGTTTCTGCCTAGAAAGCGTTTAAAAAGAGGAAAGAAAAAAAATCTCCAAGTTAATTCTCTCTTATGGAAAAAAACATGTTGGAAGAGAGGCGAGTACTTTGTGAAATTGCCAATGCCCCATTTTCCTGGGTTATAAAAATTCTGGCAAATACATCAGTTGTATTCCCCTCCCCTTTCAGATCACATGTAGTGTGTTTGAAATATTTTTTTAATGTTCTCCAAATCGCAACATTAAAAAGGAGGAAGAAAGTCTGAATAAAATCTGCTAGGTCAAAGATGAAATGCTGGCCTAATGCATAGCAAAAGTAGCTGCGTCCATTAATGTTGCTATTCTAAAACTCATGGGCACTGTCTGATTGTGTCCACCACTTGGGATTACTGACATTTTTCTCTGTCATCCAAAAATACAGAAAAACTTAGGCTGCAAACATTCTCAACTCTGTTTGAGTAGCTCTAATTTACATGACTTAGGTAGGCGTAAAAGATGAGAAATGACCTTTTCAACATGACTTCAGATATTAAAACGATCTTACAATCTTATTATCATGAGAACATTTCGCAGAGTATTAAGCTCAATAAATTACCTTTTCCCCAAGCTGCTAACCCTCGATCCCTCAGGGGCAGCTGCAGCAACGATGTTGGTTCACGGCCTTCTTATTTTAGCTGAATTGCTTAATTGGTATGTGTTCTACATCCCCGATTGAGTATTTGGAGCACAAATGAAGGTTAGAACCTTTGCGCTAGTTATCGACTGGAAGAAAATTGATTCACGTTCAGGAGTGCAGTTGGGAGACGATTCACAATCCTCCCTAGGAAGGAAAGATCCTGCTCTTTTCTTTTTCCCTAGATTTCTTGCAAAGGTCGCTCCAGCTGAACATTGTCATATTTTTGGTTTGGTGGTTGCTTTTTTTTGACACAGCAAATCACTGTTCGAGAACCTGAGTTTTAGTTTCCCAGACATGTTTGTAGCTGAACTTGAAATTGTGATACTGTGGATGCTGTCCTTCCTTCTTTGCCTCCCCCTGGTCTTTGCACCTGCATTTGTCATCCTCCAGGAGACCCTGCTGTGTTTCCATCCTATGGAAAAACAAGTTATAACTCCCCAAGTGTTCTCCACCTTTGTTGGATCCAAGAGAGGGGAGGAAAGGGCTATCGAAGAACATCACTGTTTCAGCTCCCAACCTCAAGATACATCCCATAAGGTGGCTTTCCAAGGACGTGTTTCCATTGTGCTGAACATCTTTAGTTCAGTGAGTGGAAATAAATCCTTAAGTAAAGGTCATTCAAGAGGAAGTTCAGGAATGCCAGAAAGTGACAGCAAAATTTACGAAATTGCCGTGCTGAACAAATTTAAACTACATGCATGTGCCTTGTATTGCCTAATAATTGCCCTTTTCTTTGCAATATGATCAAGCCCTTCTGTGCATCAACTGCTACACATGCCTTTGTTTTTCTGTGATCTTTGTAGGAGGAACCTGAGCTTTCTTGTGGCCTGTATTAATAGAAACATCAAAATGGCATAGACTCTCCTTTCTTTTTAATGTTCATTAAAGGGCAAACATGTGACTTAGCTAGCCTTAGCAAGATTCCCTCCGGCTCCGTGAGCATGCCAAAAAGAGAAACAAGGCAGCCAAAGCAAGAGGCATTCCTGGACTACAGTGCATGTTACACATAATCCAGAAGGGAAACGGAAAGAAAAAGCTTAAAAGTCAGACAGACACGGAGGGGGCAGCAGGATGTCAGCTCAGCATGTTGACATGCCACAATCTGTTAGCTCAGTCTCATTAATATGGAGGCCAATGAGAAAGGAGATAGACAGGATTGGAGGAGGAAATTTGGCAGCGTCAAATAAACCCAGATACAGGCACTGAGATACCACGAGATGCTTCGTCTGAGGAATGTTGTAAAATCGGAATAGAGCTCAACTGTTGAATTCATCCATGAGGAGTGTGCAACCTTGAGTGTTTTGTTCAGTGGGTGGTATCTAATCTGAGAATTGGTAGGTTTTCCCCATTGGACCAAGGGACAAAAATACAGTTGAAACTGTGATTTTTGTGTAATACATGGCCAGGTACTATGGGAGAGCACATCTGCTGTGACAGGTCTTGCCTTCGTAATCCGTTCAACCCATGGGCTCTGCAGAGTTTGGATGGGGTTTTGGATACCATCCAAGAGTCGGTAGCTTTCCCAGGCACTGCATAGGTTGAATGTTTGTAGAGGCTTGAGCGAGTGAGACTGCTGATAGCTTAAAGGTGATTTCAGTGTTGGCCGTTGTCTGAAGATATGCAATTGCCATAGTCTGAAGGAGCATATGGAAAGGCTGGAATTTTTTTTCTTTGGCCGCTTGCCTTTATTTCTTGTATTTCGTAGCACCCTATGCTTTGATTGAAAGCCTTTTGATGTCATTGAGAGTCTTAAAACTTGTGATAAGCATCACGATAGTTTAAATATATAAATTCAGATTTCTTCTTCTGGTAAAAGAATAAGTGGTTTAGGTACTTGCATACAAAATCCTGTGGAAATCTAACAGAAAATGATCTGCTACGTGGAATGTAATACAGAAAGATATCACTGTCCTAGAAATCTGTAAGGTAAAAATATAAAAAAAGAAATACAAATTTCTGTCAGCATTTATAGATGGCAACAGTCTGTAGTTCTCTTCAAGTACTGTGGACTTCTCAGTTTGTCTGTGGATTTACTCTGCGCGAGTTGTGTATTATCTTTATTCTAACACAGCTAAGATTTCAGAGCCAAAGTCAAATATCAGCATGATCAGTGACTGACCGTAAAAATAAGTAAATGGAGCACTCCCCTGATTTTTGGCACTTCTGAAATGTTTTTTCTTGCTATTGTTTGGAAGAGTCTCTTGGGAGCTTCAAAAGGAAAATGTTTCCGTATGTTTTCTCTTCCATTAAGTCTGGCGCTGAACTGGAGGGTTACTCTTGATTGTCAAACCGTTAGTGTTTGGGTTTTTTGTTTTGGGTTTTTTTTGAGAGAAGAAAAAAGCTTTAAATCATTTAAATTCTCTTGCATCCCACACACATACAGTTAAAACAAGATTGCAGGCAGATCATGGCTTAAGCAGAAAAAGCAGTATTTGCTTCATATGTTGCAATACTTATCCAACCTTGGCTTGTAGTACCACGCTGAGCTGATAGAAACAGCACATAGCTAAGCAAATGCTTTCTTTCTAGTATGACCACGTGTGGGGACACGAAGTGCCCACATGTCTGTGTTGTAGGTTGGTCCAGATCTCCTGTGCTTGCAGGAGGTGAAAATTTCACCTTTCTCAATGGAGGAGACACCCCTCCCAGGGAGCAGTAGGCACAAGGGCCAGCCATGCCCTTGGAAAACCCCAGGGTTTTCCCAAAGGAAATCCTTCAAATGTGAGTATGTTAGGAAGTGCAGGAGAATTGCAGTTGTCTCATGCTGGAAGCGCACATGGTGAACTGCCCTGTCCCCATGCAAGTGTCCCCAGTGCATGACCCTCCTGATGGACCATGCGCTTTCCTGTGTTGGCTTGGTGACAGGAAAGAAAATTCAGCTCTGATCTTGGGCCTTGGAAACTTATTGTCAGATTTCTCTCCTTACAAAAGAAAAAATACACACACACATGGATTTTCTGTGGTCTAAACGTATTTATAACTCTTCTAATAACCCGTAGGGTTATCCTGACTGGGTCTGTGCTACGACATGGCTGTGGTTCATTTTGCCATTCTGATAAAAGCAGCATAGTCCTTAAACCACTTGAGATCTCTCTTCCCAGAAAAGAAATATGTTTGTTATTAGGCTGGGTAGGGGAACATAAATAATTGTATTGGGAGTGAGATAATATTTGTAGCTTTTATTTATATTGTGAATGCTTGCAGCGAAAGGTCTAAGGAGCAAACGAACAAATACCTTCTTTTTCCAGTGTCTGTATCATGCACATTGTCTGCAGATACCAGACATCGATTCTGTAACTTACAAGTTATAGACAAGCTAACTGTAAATATGTCAACATTTTCTTTGTCATCCCAGAACACTCAATAATCTCTGAGATAACTTGGATGTAAGCTGGGGAGTGCTGTAGCAATAAGGTCCAAGGCTTTGAACTTGATTCAAAATTATATGGAAACTTAGTGTCAAACACGAAGATTTTGATGTTCTTACAGTAAGTTCTCTTGCCAAAGGGACAAATTCCAATATTTAATATTACTTAGGGGTTTTTGAGTGCTGTACTTTTCATGCCTAATGTGCCATCAGTTCTGTGACCTACACAACAGTGTTGCAACTGCAATCCACGTTACCTTCCCTCCTGACTGTCCTTTGGCACTGCCTCAGTTTCACCCCAGATTTTTACCTTTTGTGCGTAGATCTTTCATATCAAGAGAAAGTCATTCATGTATGAAGTTTCCAAGCTTTCTGTGTCAGCGAAAACACCAAAGTTTTGGCGGTGGTGGCAACTTGAAGGTCAAGTGATGGAGGCATGTGAGACTTTGGGGACCTTTTGGGTTTATTTCCACCTTCTTGATACTTAGCTCATTCAGTGGTGGTGAGTCTTCAACTGCCTCTTCAGGGCAAGAGCCATCGTCGTTAACTTAAGTGTATTAGTGCAGGGATGAGAACGTGCCCTGTCTTTCTTGAACATGTTTTTCCCTTGTGCCTCATGGTTTGTGTGCCACTGTCATTGAAAGGAATAGCCAAGTTCCTAAAAGACAGGAGTCCCAGTTGCTCTCCGAGGGGAAGCGGGGAAGCAGAGGCACCACAGTTTCTCAATGCCTTTGCAGCAGTGCCCAGGCCGAGCCGGGGACACAAGTTCCACAGGGAGATGGGAGTGGAAGTGTCCAATTCTCACCCTACCAGCTTCAGGCTGGCAAACCTCCCTGCTGGCAGCCAAGCTGCTGGGGGCAGCCTCCGATTGAATTTCCCAGCCTGGAAAACCTTCTAAGAAAGGAAAAAAGAGGTAAAACAAAAATAGTGAAAAACATGCCAAATGGCAGCCAGGAAGCAGAGTGCAGCTTCTAGGCCAGAGGCCAGCCAAGTCTGAGCAGAGTCTGACACGCAGTAATTAGTCGTTACGGGGAAAGAGCCCGCTACCTTGCAAAGGAGCAGCAGAAGTCAGCCAGTGACAGTGGGGTTTTTCAAAAGGAAAGAGCCCTCCAAGTCTCCTTCTAGGAAAAACATGCTCGCAGGGCAGAAGGGGTGACTTTTTAGGAAAAACAAGGCAAGTCAACACAGAATTGGCAAGTGCAAAACTCTGGTTCCTTAAGCCATTTTGTCCTTTTTAATGATTTCTTTTTATCATTCTTTCATGTCCTGATTTCTCAAAAAAAAGTTTAAATTTCAGGTTGAAAGTGGTCCTTGTGACGCAGAGAGCAGCTGTGGAGGTGTGAAACGGGAGGTGCGTGGGCGCAAGAGCAGGCTGAGCACAGGGAGGGCGTTTGGATGAGCGATGCCGAGCAGCCACCTTGCAGTCAGACTGCAGGTGATCAAGTACACATTGCTAAAAGCTTTAGGGAGTTTGAAGCCAACATAGCAAAGTACAGAATATTCTTTCAAAAAAAGTCATTTTTAAGGCTAGGTGGAACCAGTTCCTTCAGCCACACCTTATGTATAACACAAGCCAGGTAATTTTATTCTTTCAGTCTTGTAGTGAGCCCAGTAGCTTGTGTTTGGCCAGTTCACATCATCCATCAGGTCACCTAGTCTGGATCAGAAGACTTTGAGCAGTGATGTACCGTAGCAGCTAGGCCAGCGGCTGGGGCAGGGAGTGCTCTGAGTGACACCCTTGGGGGAACAGCTGGACAGCTATCTCTTGGCCTCCTTTCCCACACAAACTGCACATCACAGCTGCATCCAGCCTTTCTTCAGGACAGTGCAAGTCCACCGTTTCTCTTTGTCCTTTTTTCATATTTCGTCCGCAGCGTTGACTCAACAGCATCTTGCGCCAGATTTCTGAATTTGTCCAGCTTTACCATCCTGCCGTTTCTTCTTGTTAAGTTCTCTGTTCATGACTAGGAATAAAAACAATTATATTACCAATAAATCCCTTCAAACCCAGTGAAGGAAATTTTGAAACAGCAGAGACTAGCTTATAATTGTGGCCCTAGCTTTGGCTTAAAGCAAAGAAGCCCTAGGGTCCAGCATATGAAGATACGTAATTCTAGTTTCTATCTTCTGAAGCTCCTGAATCATCAGTAAGGATTCTACCCAAATTTGGAGGGCAAGTATGAACTCAAAAGCTGTGGGATTCTTGGATCTCTTTTTTTCCTGGGAAGGGTGGGAGCAAAAAGAAGGCACATAATGTTCTCGTAAGCTTTCCCAGGCAAAATGATATAGTAACATTGAGAAAATACACATGTGGAAAGAATATACTCTTAAGATCAAGGCACTAGAGCAGGAACTCTTGCGTACAAGATGCATTTTCCCGGTGCATTTGTGACAGAGGGAAAAAGGGGAATGAGTATGAGCAAAGTGTGCTTGCGTCTTCTCTGCTGTTCTCTCCTGGTGCACCTTTTTTGTTGGGTTCCTCAGCTCAGACCTTCACTCCAGCATTAGAAGGAGTGTTGTGCTTTGGAACTGCCTGGTTTACATCATCAGCCAGGCTTCTGCGGCGTGGTTGTGTCACCGTTTTTCTCATGAAGTTACAGTTATGCAAAAGCTATTTCTTTTCAGTGAGTTAAGCAAGTTTCCTCCTCCTGTTTCTTAGAAGGATAACAAGAAGCAGACAATCAGGTTGAAGCAGGAACCGAGAAATGTTATTAACACTTGCTTTGAATGTGTTTTACTGCAAAGAAGCTAAAGAATCAATATATATTTTAATTGCTACTAAGGAGGAAAGGGTGACTCACTGACAAAACTCCACTGCCTGTGTTGAGTGGAGTTTTGGGGGTTTCCATTTGTTGTCATTAATATCTTTTAAATTGTCGGTTTTAATTAAACAATCTAACACTAGTCAGAAATTTTGTTTCTTTAATGCAAAAGAAGATAAACTGTCTTACCCGTTAAGATCAGGATGCAAGTTTATCAGATTAAAAGAAAAACAGACTTTTCTTTGTTCTTAAATGGAGGGTTGGTTGTTTTGAGCACGTAGCCATCCCAGGTCACTCAACCGCAGAAGTCTGTTCAAAGGTATTTAATTTGACAGCACAGTCCAATGCAAAGAACTTGCTTTTGTCTCTGGTTTCATGACAAAGAATTACATTAAATGGGGGAAGTTATCGGGCTGAATCTTTGTTATTCTAAACTTCTGTTTGGAATAGAATAAATTACAGGATCAGGTTCTTCTCTAGTCATTGCTGGATTTGGTGATTGTGTAACTGAATATGAAATTATGACCTAGTTTTTTGGAAGTGGTAGAATACACAAATACAACCAAAGATTTCTTTTATGTGGTCCTTTATTTAGTTTTTAAACACACAACCAAGCTTTTTCTAAAAACTTGTGAGACAAAGGACAAAGTTAGGAACCAAAATACTTGCCCTTGAAAGAATATTTGAGACCCAGATTTGCTTGTGTTGAGGAGATTTGGAAAAGGGGGAATATTTGGTGATAGCTTTTGCTTCTTGTGAAGTACATACCTGAATGGCAAATTCTAAACTTCTGTTTGGAATAGAATAAATTACAGGATCAGGTTCTTCTCTAGTCATTGCTGGATTTGGTGATTGTGTAACTGAATATGAAATTATGACCTAGTTTTTTGGAAGTGGTAGAATACACAAATACAACCAAAGATTTCTTTGATGTGGTCCTTTATTGCAGTCATAGTTTTTAAACACACAACCAAGCTTTTTCTAAAAACTTGTGAGACAAAGGTGAGGATTAGGAACCAAAATACTTGCCCTTGAAAGAATATTTGAGACCCAGATTTGCTTGTGTTGAGGAGATTTGGAAAAGGGGGAATATTTGGTGATAGCTTTTGCTTCTTGTGAAGTACATACCTGAATGGCAAAGGATGCCACATTCACATAGTGTAAATTAGATTTAAAGAGGGGGCTGTAGTCTCCATTACAGCTGTGGTCTCATTCCTCTCTCGGACTCCATGTTTTTTAAATAGTTGCATTGATTTCTCGTGTTTGGGATGTTATTTGATACCTGGACGATAAGATTTTTCGGGTGTGTGGGCTGTGTTTACTCTAAATGAGCTTAAAGTGGCCAAGAAAGAGAAGAAGAGAGTAAACAGTTAACACGTTCAGGAAACAGACTTCAAAGTTTGTTGTGAGAGTAAAATTCTTTCTCCCTGAAAGTTCAAAATGCCAGACTCTAAAAGCCACTCAGTACTTCAAAAGCAAATGTATCACAGTAATGCGTAACCTTCTAGATAAGGTGTCTCCTGCCAGCAGGAAAAAAGAAAGTAAGAGCGAGTGTGTGTGAGAGAGACGGACAGAGAGATGCAGGGTGCGGTGGGCAGGATCTGGGTTACGGCTGCAGAGATGGTTTTCCTCAGTGAAATCCTGAAGCAGGGCTGGAGAGGGAGCCAAGAGCTCCCGGGGGGCACTTGGCTTCATCCCATCTCTCCGTATACCTCGTGGCAGGAGGTGTGATGGAGTGGGAAGCTGTTACACCCCGCTATATGGCTGCTCCTGATCAGTCCAGCAGCGTGAAAGTTGTTCTTAGCTGCATCAGAGACCGTACGTGCTCTGTGTCTGCCACATTTCTCAGTGTTTCCCGTCCTGTTTAACAAAACTGTGTCTGCAGCAGTTTAAGGATGCTCACCAAGAGCACACAAGGAGCATTTGGCAAGTGTATTGCTGCATGCAGATTTTTTTGGAAAGCAAGTCAAAGTGGGAGTAATCACTTTCATGAATCATTGTGGTAATGGAGAAATTCTCTTCTTTATTGACCTGTGCAGCATGGCACTGATATCAATCAGTACCCTCTGCGGCTATGGGAAGCCTTATGAACATCATTCATTCAAGCAATAAACACAAAAAAAGCATCTAGGCTGCATTTTGTTCTAGTTGCAGCCTTCTTGGCAAAGGACTGTCTGTAATCCATTGCGACTGTTTAAAGTTTCATACATATATTCATCATTATTATTCCCCAATCGCTGCAAAGACATTTTAACTGTTATTTTCCCTATTAAAAGCATCATTCCCCTCCTACAAAGAGAGTAAAGCATGTTACCAACAACTGGCTGATGGTCAAGCAGTAGCTGTGCAACAGCAAACCCTGTACATAGGCTCTACGGTGGGAGAGTAATTTCAGAGAGACCTTTGCTGTGAGGTTGAAGGCAGTTTTGCCCTCTGATGCTGCTTTATATCCAGATGCTCAGTACACCAGAGGATTAAGCTTTCTTTCACCCCTCTGTAGCTGGTTGCATCGTCCCATAGAGAATAGCCTCCAAAGCTAGAGACATAGAGAATGTCTCCAAAGCGCCAAGCATGAGCCTTAGGCACGATGTGGCAGCAGTGATGGCCGACGTGGTGTCTGTTAGAAGAGCAGAACTTTGCCTTCAGCTCCACATCCAAAGCTGCTGCAGCCCTGGCTAGGGCACTTCCTTGCTGCTTCTTTAGCTTTGGAGCAGCAAAAGTCTTTTATGAAATGTTGGTATGGCACCTAGCCAAAGCTTGGGGAAGGGCAAATGATGGAGAACTTTTTTTTCCTGCTGTATCACCAGATAGAAAGATAGGTGGGTAGGTAGATAGATGGATAAGGATGCAACTAAAAATATTTCCTCTGTTTCAAGCTGTAGCAATTAGACTACACTTCCCCACTGATGCGTATCAGATGGATGCATAAAACCATACAGCTTCTTTTTTCCTCAAAGGCCCATGTATGCTTGAATATTTTGTACTGTTTTCAACAGCAGTACAGCTGCACCAGGGCTAGCAAAAATCAAATGCTCATGTAGACAAGACCTATTTTATCAGTGCACTCGCAGGTTTTTTTCATGACATTGTAATAAAAACACCTGAGCCCTGTCTATTTTCAGATACACGGCTGTTGAAAAATGAGTATGTTTTGTAGTGTACCAGAGCCTGCAGAGACCAAGCTTCTTGGTCTATAACAAATACTGCTGGAGAACATTAAGCAGCAATTCGCTGTTTCATCGGCAAGGAATAGGATGTTTTTGAAGTGTGACAATGTGTCTGTTTAAATTTTGATGAGACACAGGTTCACAAAAGGTAATAAGGGTTTGTTAACAGTCCTGGAGTGCTTGCTGCAAAGGTAGGTGTCTGTTTTCGGTGTCAGCTGATGGGAAAGGTCAACCAGTGCCACGACGTGTTGCTCTTTCATTGTATCTGTTCCCCACGTATTAAGTGGAGGGACAGAAAAGTGTCACTGGCCACTGAGCATTTCTTATGGCTGACCGCTACGTCAAAAATAAGCTATTCAAACCTGCTTAAGGTATGCGCTGGAAAGAGCCCTTAATTAAAACTCAGTTGGAATTAAAGCCTAATATGGGCCAGGTAGCTGAACAGCACTGCAGGGAGGGGAGACTTCTGGTATTTTATATGTTAATTTGTTATAAATGCTATAGGGCAAGCCCTGTCCTTTCCCAGTTGCCAGGGCCGATGCTGTTACAATCTGGCATGGGCTTTCTGTGCACTGATTTCCACCTCCCTTTGTAAGGCTGCTGTCCTGGTGTTCGAATGGTCCCTTTGGAGTAGATCTGTGCTTCAAGAGCGCAGTGGGATTGTTGGAGTCTTGCTGGGTCATTTCGTGCTCTTATTTTTGCAAGGCAGAAAGTGAGTTAATAAGGTTGCTCCATTTCAAAGCCTAGGTGTCTTTATCTGCTTCTTGTCTTCTGCTGGGAACTGTTAGCAACATTTACCTTCTTCTTTCTCCAATGTCTGAGATGTACTTTGGACTGTTCCACATTTTTTGTTTGTGTAAAATACAGTAAAAACTGCAAACAGGAAGGATGTATGTGATTGCCTGCTGGTTATGAAAGCTCCCGTAAGCGCCAGCTTGGAACAAAGGAAGCACTGAAAAAGGCAACTGTAAAGAAGCAAAGGATTAATTTTAATGCAGTTTAGAAATTCCAGCAACTTTTTTCTGAGTGTAGAATAAACATTTTAGTGAATCGAGTGAAACAATCTGGAGGAAACAGGGATTTGTGTTCTTCTTGATGGAGTTGATCCAATTTTTAGTGGAAATTATCCTTCAAAGCCTTACTGAGGCCCAGATTCAAAAAAAGCAGCCCTTCATATCAAGCCTGTTCAGATGAATCATTGTTCATTATTTGTGTTATACATTAATGCCTAGTTGCTTCAGTCGAGATAGATGTTCTGCCATATGCAAGCACATATTAGAGAGAGTCTTTGCCAAGAGCCTTCTAGATAGCTGAAGTGGGGAAGGCGTGTGGGAGAGGAGGAGGAAGGGAGGTTGGATGATGAACCAAGCACCAACAGAGAATGTGATTTCTAAAAAAAACCTCCACTGAAAGCCTGCGGCAGAGCCAATGTAAAACCAAGGTTGCCTCCCCACACATCTTCCTCTAATAGCCCATCATCCATGGACTCCCAAGACATTTGACTGCACCTACCTCTTCCTTGTCTGCATTTCCTTAGCTGGGAAATCACACTGTCTCTGAGCGTGATTTATTAAGGCTCAAATTGAAATGTCATAAATAATGGGATCTGACTTGGTGGAGCTGTGCTGCTGTCCAAAGTGCCAGCATAAAGAAGGTCACAGCACATGCAGAAGAGTGTCACCTTCACAGCTCCGTTTCTTAGCCATTATTCCTGGACTTAGCAGTAGGCTTAGGAGGAGAACTAATAAAAACATCACGGCAGCAGTGGATATTCAGCAGCCCGAATGCACCACGTCTTCATTTGATTCAGCATAAAATACAGTCTACAATTTTTATCTACATCTCCTCAGAACAAAAATAAATAAATAAAATACAGCTTTTCCCACCTGTTATGCATTACTATACTTATCCTGTGCAATTCAATCAAAAAGAGATGAAAAGAGGGTTAATTACCATATGTCAGTGTTTCAGATTCCACAGATTCTGGGAATTATGACACTATTCAAAAATTGCTGAAGATTCAGAGATAAATATTTTGCTTCTCATCAACAAGAAAGTTCGCCGTCTGGAAACGTCCCATCCCTCCAGCACATGAGATCCTGTAGCAAAGCAGTGGCTGTGCGTTGCACCATACTCTTGGGTGGGAAAGACAGCATTTGAGAACAGAGTCATTCCTGTAGGCATATTCCATGTCATAGATTCAATGGGCCAAGCTCGTCACTGGATGTTTTGCAATTAAGGAATTAAGACAGCAGAGGTTTTGACCCATCTCTTCAGAAGTAAGAATCATGTATCGTGACTCCATTGCCTGGTTCCTAACGTGCCCCGGGGGAGGTCTGCACTCAGCCAAACGTGAAGGTGTGTTGGAGCACTAGAGATAGTTTATCTTTCACTAAAACATCCGATCTTGATTTTCAAGTGTTTTGAGGTATTATGGTGTTAGTGATGGACTACCGCATTCAGACGCTTGCCTTCTGAGTTTGGCAAGAGATACCTCTGCCACATCATCTACTCTTTACTCCTTTTTACTCATATTAATAATTTCATTTATTCCCTAATTTCTGTAGGTAGTTATAAATAACTTCGTAGTTTTTCTCTCCATTTTTGCTACTTATAATTAGATGTTACAGTGACTTTGTGTTATTGTTCTTATAACTTTAGGAAGACAAAACCCACTGAAATAATAGCTTTCATTTCTGTAACACTTTCATTCCAATTTCAGAAAACACAACAGTGGTGAATGAACTGAAACTCCCTCATTCCACCAACAGGGAAACTGAGGCAGAGCTGAACTAGGTGATTTGCTCAAGACCCGAGTGGTCTGTGGCTCGGTTAGGAGCAGAGGTCTCACCTCAGGATCTCTCAGACAAGCTGGGAAGCTGTTAGGTACTGTGGGCCCCCTCAGAGGTTTTCAAATCTTCTTTTCACCTTTCTTTCCTCTGAAGAAAGGTATAAAATAGGATTGCTTTCACAAGATGTGCATAAAGAAGGCAGCTGTTACTAAGCTCTGAATAGACCTGATTAATCAGATGTATCCACACCGGGATGTTGTGTGCCTTGTGTGTAATTTGGAGTTGTATGTTTTTAACTCTAGCACACCTTAAAAACCTCTCTGGATAATTCTCCATAAGTCTTCTCCATCGATCATATGGAATTTTTCAGCTGAAATCTGCTTTCCATTTACTTTTCACCTTCAAATTGCGGTTCCCCAAGGTCCTTTATAGAGAACTATAAATTGTAGATAGACGTTTTTGATTCTTTTTATTCAAGCTTAATATCTTGCTCAGTTAGTGAACCCTTAGGAATTGCCGTGTGGCCCCTTATAACTGGGGTGGTAATAAAGTGGCGGATTTGCAGAAACCCTATAAAAATGTGTGCAACGGTAAATTGTATTTAGGCTACTACTGGGGAGAGAGGCATGAATGTACAATTATGAGAAGGATGTCCCTGAAGAGAGATTTCAATCCGTTGCCATAGTCTAAATCCTCTATCTTGTGGTGCACAAGGTAATTCAGGCACAGAGCAGAGGATTTTTTTTTTCTAAAGAGATTATATTACCCATCTCCTCTGTTGATGGATTTTATTGCACAGGTTCACTGAGAGTTTTATTATTGCATTATTTAATCTGTTTTTGAGGTTCCTGAAACATTTTAAATATAATAATGGGTTCAGCTGTATGCCTGCGCTTGGCTCCTCTCAATCTGTCACCAAGGCAGAGCCTGCGACCCTGGGTGAGCCGGCCAGCCTGGGACCCTGCGACCGGCAGCGCTGAGCAAAGCCAACTGCTGTGGCGGATCCCTTAGCGCTGATTCCCTGGAGAACGGACGGCATGAATGTTAAACAGACTTGTCGGATACCGTCTAAATAACAGATTCCAGTCCTTTGCCTTCTTCCAAAATAGGGCAAGGGCGAGTTATGACAAAGATGGAGAGATGGCTGCGGGATGTACCCGTGATTGGCAGCCTGTTTCTGCCTCTGAAGTTTCTTGTGCCACATCTCGTTTTAAAAGCCAGCTGCTCAGATAACGAAGTGTCATTAAGAGGCATGACACTTGTCATACCAGTTTAAAGAAGTGTTGTGGTGTTATTAAAAAAAAAAAAAGCATTCCCATGTGGAAACCATGGCATAACATCCTTCTTAATAGTGTGATAACGTGGGACAGTCTTATTTCTTTTCAAATGTAGAAGAACTTTTTCCTAATTGACAAGAGTTTTTATAGTGTGTTGATAGGCCTGATTTTTAAATGGGACTTAATCCAGACCCTTTAAAAATAAACGTTTTTTCATGACAGGTTTTTTTCATATAGAAAACATAGGATTTTGCCTGCCCGACTGCATAATTTTTTTGTTGCTGTTCTCAGAAGAGCAGGAGTGGTAGATGTATCTGTTGTAATAGTTCAGCGTTCATACATTCTGTTTGCTAAACCAGTCTGAAAGCAGCGTGGGAATGGAGATCACTAGCACAGTGAATTCCCGGGCTGCTAGCGTCAGAAATGATAGAATGTTTTAGTCAAAGAGCTACTTCCACTGCTCGCAGTTGCGGGTTTGTGACGCCAATTGTAACGCAAGAGAAAACTGTGCTTTTATATGGGACAGGGCCGGAGCGGCCCCCAGCTGGTGCAGCTGCTTGTGGTGTCACTGGTGGCTCTGTTAGGGCAGGGGCAAGCTCCTGGCTTGCGCTGTGCTTGTGATGTCACATGTACCTGCGTAGGTGATAGGGCTAGAGCAGGAACGTTCCTTGTGCGGCTCATCATGATGTCACTGGTGCCTCAGTAGTTGATAGAGCAGGAGCAGGCACCTGGCTTGTACAGCTGCTCCTGATGTCACTGGTGGCCAAGGAGCTGATTGGGATTGAATGGACAGCTGGCCGGTGCAGGTGTTTCTGATGTCACATGTACACGAGTACACAGGTCTCCACCTGGGACGGGGTAATCCTGGTTATATGTACAAACTGGGGAGGAGAGGCTGGGGAGCAGCACCGCGGAAAGAGATCTGGGGGTCTGGGTTGATGGCAGGTTCAACATGAGTCAACTATTAGAGTGTGTCCAGAGGAGGCTGACCAAGGTGGTGAAAGGCCTTGAGGGCAAGACTTATGAGGAGCAGCTGAGCTCACTTGTTTGGTTCAGCTTGGAGAAGAGAAGGCTGAGGGGGAACCTCATCACAGTCTACACCTTCCTCGAGGGGGGGCAGCACAGGGGGAGGTGCTGATCTCCTCTCTCTGGTGACCAGCGATAGGACACGAGGAGATGGAATGAAGCTGCATCAGGGGAAGTTCAGAGTGGACATTAGGAAAAGCTTCTTCACTGAAAGGGTCGTCGGTCGCTGGAACAGGCTCCCCAGAGCACCAAGCCTGTCAGAGTTCAAGGAGCATCTGGAGGATGCTCTTAGTCATATGGTTTAGTGTTAGGTCCTCCGAGGAGCAGGGAGTTGGACTCAATGATCCTTACAGGTCCCTTCCAACTCGAGATATTCTATGATTCTATGGTAAAAAAGCCCTTCATTTTGAATCATAGAATCATTAAGGTTGGAAAAGACCTCTAAGATCATTGAGTCCAACCATCGACCCAACAGCACCATGTCCACTAAACCATGTCCCTAAGCGTCTCATCTAAACGTCTTTTACGTACTTCCAGGGATGGTGACTCAACCAATTGAATTTCAGTTCATAGTTCAGACACGGCTAAAAGTGCTTTTTCCAGCAGACTTTCTCTCCTCTTCACAAGGTCAAGGCAGATTGCATTTATCTGATAGAGATATATGTGTGTGTATATATGTATTTAATAGAACCTTAATAGAAAGATTTTGGTTTTGAAATATGCCAGAAAGTTTGAAAATTGCATGAGTTCAGTGGGCTCCTGAGGCTCTGTTGCGTGGCAGCATTAGGTGGTTACAGAGACTTCTGCAGAGGCAGAGAACCTGGGATGAGGCACCAAGCCTCAAGCTTTGGAGAGCTCTTTGTTGCTGCTGGGCTCTGCTGGTGCTTTAGATTCATGCCTTGTGATGGCACCCAGTGTCGATGCTTTTGGTCATCCACCGACAATACCCATTTCTCTCCTTGGGGAATGTCCCTCTAACTGCAACCTCTGAACTGCACCTCGCTTGGATGCTTACACTGCCAGTGCGATGTCTACTCTGATAGGAGCACAGTGATGTGCTGGTCTTCATCAGGTCTCTGCTTGTCACTGTTATCTGCTGGAAACAGTAAATATCTCGGTGTGAGAACAGCTGCAGACGAGTGTGAGGAGGAAGAGGATGTTACAAGAGTGAGAGGAGGCAATTGTAGCCTGGTGTCCTCTCCTGGGGATACTACTTCAGTATGGTGGTTTGAGAATTTCCCTGAAATGCCTACAGAGAAGCCCAGATGAGTACATTTTTACTTTGAGCTCCAGAAGATACTTTTTAATCAAGAACTTGTGAAAGTTACCACACTAAAGCCCTGATGGCTGTTGTGGTTTAACCAGCACAATGGCAAAGACCCGTCCAAGGCAGCACAGGCAGAGGTCAACCCCAGTGCTTTACCAGTGGGTCTCAGTTAATCTGACTGTCTCTAGAAAAGAGGTGATAACTCCTCAGCCTTTTACCTACTTCTTATTTTTCACTGAAACTGATATTCAACACACCAGTTATGAAGATGTTTATTAAACTCCTAGCTTCTGTGCATTAGGAAGCAACTGAGACCCTCAACTCATTGCAGGTAGGCAGGTTGCCCATCAAACTATGAAAACATCCTTGATGCTTGGACCACTGCAGTAGGAGTGATTGAACCATCCCAGGTGTGCTCTCACAGGGTTTTCCTTGGGCAGTGCCAGGCTGTGGACTGCAGGACAGATCCTGCAGAGTACTGCCGTGGCCGAGTCAAGCATCTGAGCAATCGTGTTTGATTTCTTCTTTGGCTTAATTTTGTTACCTGCAGCAGCACCAAGTTCTCTCAACAAGAAGAGTTTTCTGCACACTACAGGGCTTAATGAATCCAATTTGCAGCCATTTTTTCATTAATGGAAGCCTGTAGTAATTAAATAGAATGCACGCAAGTACAGACTTTTAACAGCTTGCTTTATTTTGAAGTAAACCCTCAAATGAGTTTGCTTGAAAGTTTGTATTCATGGCTTACAAAGTAATGCTTAACATGAGTAAGGCAGTAACACTGGATAGTGTCTCCAATTTAAGTCTTTCTTTTCTGTCTTTTGCTGTGTTCTTAACGCAGTGAATGACCCGGGTCTGGGGTTTAGGATCTAGCATCTGAATGTGGGGATGAACTGAAACCATTTATCCCACTATGAAGATGATCTAGCAGCTGAATTTTAAATGAACTGTGTCTCTAAACTCTCTAAAGTTGCTTTATTTTGCAGTACATTGAAAACAAATCTACTTTGTTCTTAATCTTTCTTCTTTTCTCTTATCACCAAGATACAGCTTCCTTTTTGTGTTACCTGTGCCTTGCAATGTTTCTGATGCTGGTGAAATAGCAAGTATCAGATTTATATGTTCAAAAATTCCTTAGAGTTTACATTCAGTACAACCAAGGCAGCCCGCCTGTGTCTAGTAATCTCTGTGCTATAAGCCACGTCCATGAATGAAAAAACCCCTGGATAGCCAGCTGGAGACAAGGAAAATGTTCTACTGTTGCATGGCTGAGGACAGTTAATCTGGCAGCCTTCGTTAGTTGATGCTTAGCTGATAATGAGTCTCAGCAAATGGCCTGCATTCAATATAAACTCCTCTGTGTTTTTGAATGTTTCACCAGTCCACAATATAGTTTAAACTTTATGCTTCTAATTTTATTCAATGGAAACCAGATGAAATGAAAACAGGAATAGTCAAAAGAAAACACTGTGTTTGAAATATAGGGCTGTGAGCAAGGAAAAACCCTGAATTTTTTCTAAACCCAGATGAGTCACTAACCCACTGTAAGACATGCCTAAATCACTTGAGTACTCTCCATCTTTTATTAAGCTCAGCAGGAAAAGAGCTTAAGCCATGATAAAACTGACCCTGCAGCTGCATTATTTTCTTGGGTAAATAAGCATCAGATGGAGGATGCCGTGATTTCAAGATCAAAATGGTGGAGATTTGCCACGGGACTGTCTCGCGCAGCGGGTAAGTCACTGATCTGGTGGCTTTGCCTGGGTTATATTCCCCTCCGCTTAACCATCAGCCGCGATCAATTTGGCTGTATCTATAGAGAGTTTCCTCTTTGTGGTGGATGTGTAGGAGGCTGAATTTTGGTTCTCATGAAAGCGAGAGAGTGAACGGTAGCCAAGCATGGTGCGTGCAGGTGCTGCGCGAGCCGTCCAGTCATAACTCTGCTCTGCGCCTCAATTCAGACCTGAAACTGCCCCTGCTATTTAAGGTCTAACTGCACCCACCGCAGCTTCAGCAGTACCGAGTTGTCTCGTGTTTTGGGGATATTGACACGCTTCCTCAGAGATGAGTCTGTGATTATGAATATTATTTGCATTACAAGTGGAGATGGATCATTTTTTAAACCTAGATCTTTAAAATGTCAGGATTAGGTATTAGCACAGTTTAAACATATTAGCAATTAATAAACAGAAATAAACCTCCTAAGTGAGTGAATTCTGGGAACAGACACGCTTTAGTTCTCTTCTTTGGTGAAGGATTTTTCCTTCCTAAGTTCTAGCTCTTCATTCAGACTTTATCTTGTAGATTGGACACAAACCTGAAAAATAAATACACTGGCTAATAATTAAAAAATATACAAGCAAAGAGAGATGTCTCAAGGTATAAGGGAGTCTCTGCAGTTTGGTATCATGTAAGTTTTCCCCTTATACGTAAGGGAAATGTACCTTTTAAGTGGCAAATGATATACCAGCTTTAAGTTCCCTGTTTACTTTTTGATGCTGGGACATCTTCTTTTTTTGCAAAGCCATTTCTAGCACTGTTTCAGCCCAAACTCTCCAATTCCATGAGTATTTGGGAAAAACAGGAGAGACACGCTGTCTGAATATGTAAGTTATGCACAGCCATCAGGCCTATCTTCTCCCTTGGAGGTTTAGTTACAAGATTTCTGGTAAAGTGGAAACCAAATTGGTCATGCTGGTAGTACTGGTGACTCACATATAGACGCTTTCATACTTAAAACTGGAGCAAAGTGGTGCAGTTTGCTGTGTCTGCAGCTCCAGTGTGATAAATGTTTTGGGCCAGGAACAATGGACAAAACCTGCCCTGATTTACTCCATAATGTTCTCAGTGAGGAGCTCCAGGGCGCAAACCAAGCTACAAATTGGTCAACCTGAGATACTGATATGAAAATCTACAGGGCACTTTTCTTTAGTCAAAACTTCTCCTTTGTTGCATTAGCTGCTCTGTGGTCTAACAGATTTCACCTGCAACTTTGCAGTAATCTGAAATGAAAGACAGTGCTTCCTACCATGGCAGGAACAAAAAGGATTGCAAGGGAAGAGCAGGCAGGGGAAGAGACAGCTTGCTTTGATTTAAAACAAACAAAAAAAGGCAGAACTTGGCAGGAGCGAAAACTTTGAAAAACACGGTTTGCGAAGGATTCACTCTGGCTGATACTGAAAGCGAGTGGTGGAGCCCAGACGCTCGTTTCAGAAGGAAGCTGGTCAGGATCTCAGTAACCCCAGTGGGAGTCTGTACCAGCGGGAGGAAACTCAACATCACTGTAGGATTGACTCTTGAACCCTGCTCTGCTGTTCCCAAATGCAGTCAGAAAGTATTACAGAGGTATATTTATTTTTTCTTTTTCATATTGGGGTCACCGCAGTGTTGCATGATGAAGAGGTGCAAGGAGTCACAGGAGCAGCAAATGGCTTTTGAATTCTTCTGGTTTTTTATCAGGTCGGGTGTTTTCTTACGAATCACAAAGCATTGTTCTGCTTGGGTCATGCTGGAATCAGGCTCAGACTGGGACCAGAAATCGGACTTCCAAAATGCTCTACGCCCAGCGCTGAATTCTCTGACAGGTCCACCAAGCACTGAAACAGCCATATGTGGATGGGGCTTGCCAGTGTAGTCTGTCCAAAAGATACGGTGAGCACAGTGTCGGCCTTAGGAAAGTAAAAATAGTAATTTTACATCAGCTATCTATCCCCCCTCACTGGTCCCAGCAGATTTAGAGTGCAGCTGGGAATCCATCCTCACAACTTTGCTGGTAAGGCAACTCTCTGAAAGATATTTCCTGCAACAAAAGTATGTGTCCCAAGTAGGAGAAGGTTGTTTGCTCAGAGAAGTGCAGCCAGGGAGTGAAGCATGGAGAAGAACAGTTGGGAAGAGCAATATTGTGCCTTGTTGCATCCAGAAGAGCTGAGAGGGTCTGGCTGAGGCAGCGGCGTTGGAAGGCTGCGTGCCTCAGCGCTGTGATGTGAGAGCTGAGTGTGGTTAGCTGAGAGCATACGGCGGTCACAAGCACACAGCGTAGCGTGTGTGCTTAAGAGAAGCATGTTGAGGTTAAATGCACTACATCTTTCTTTATCACCAGTCTAAGATACAGAGTTGATGAAACCAGTGTGCTTATTTACTTCTACTTTGACTTTTCGTCTCTTGTTTACCATGTTGCCTCTAAACATCAGCAGATATATCTCAAAGACCAGGATGGCATTCATCAGCAACAGCGTATAAAAGAAGAGAAAGAAGCTGCTAGCATTCTTTCCCATCACTTGATTGTAAAACAAAGACAATATTCTTAATAACTTTTTGCTTTTAGAGTAGAAGTTGAATCCCATTGCTCTTCTAGGCAGGGAAGTGGTGGCAACAGTTGAGTGAAATCTCAGCAGATGTGAAGAAAGTATTTTGACTGGAGGTTTTGCTGCTTGTAAGGGTTTGTAGTTGTCGGGAACTTAGTTGTTCTTGATTTTGGTGGCAAACACTTTGGGGAAAAAGAGCCCTAGTTCCAAATTTGTCTACATCACTCACCTGAGAGCGATGTGAGTATTCAGAGTCTCCTGCTTTAACTGATGGGCTGCATCTTTACTCCTAAAGGCTTAGTACTGGGAAACGTAATCAAATGTTGCCTTCCAGTTCCTTATTAGAAAATACTGCGACTGCCAAAGCCCTTTTGGGTTTAGTGGTACCAACACTAGCAAGAGACATACCTCCCAGGTTCTTGAGTCACAAGCAGCAATGTGGTGTTACATGTGAAACTAAGCTATATGAGCCAAACACAGGTATAGGAAACACCATTCAGACTAGGAAATTTTCATTCTAAAGAAGAGTCTAATTTCAAAACAGTACTTTAGGAGCAAATCAGTGTACCAGTGTGAACTTTTGGCTCCACTGAGGTCTTAAACACTGACATGATTATGAGAGGTTTTTCCTTGTTTGTTAATATTTTTAGCTGAAGGTTCTTGCCTAACTTCAGAGACTTAAGCATATGTTAAATCTGCCTACTTGCCAAAAAGGCTTTCTGAGAGGGGAGATTAATTAAAAAATTGCCTCAAATTCACAATTCAGGCTTCTGATTTTGCAGCACATTCTGTGCTACTGAGTTGTCATGTTTGTGTGAAGATCGGTGCAGACAGAGCACACAGACTCTGCATGCGACTATTATCTTGTCTTTGTCCAATAGTCTATTCTAGAAGAGGTGGTATGCTGAGAATTTTGATGCAGAATAATTTTCAAAAGCGTGGGGCCACGGATTAGGGAAGTTTTTGATTTGAAGAATGATTCTTAGTGACTCACCTGAGGGATTTCTCTTTATCAAACTAACAAGGAAAGAAAACATTGAGCAGTTCAGACTTCGAAGACCTCATCAAATTCCTGCTTCTGCTATGGTGAATTTGATTAGGTAAGGGAAGGAGTTTCACATGATCCCAGAAGCTTTTGTGTTACACTTGTTTCTTGTTAGTCCACTAAATGGCCTTATTCTCCTCACACTTGATCTATGCCTGACCTACATGTCAGCAAACAGCAGCTCCTTTTTGTAACCTTTAAAAAAAAACCTCAGCTGAGTTTTAATAAAGGTTCAGCTAACTTGCAAAACATCCGCATGTCTAAAGCCAGTTACTTGAAAAGAGATTTTAGATCTTCTTAGAAGCCGTGCCAAACATAGTGGGATCTTTCTTCCCAGTTAAAGGGTGACATTTTGGACTGCACAGAGTCCTGATAAAATTTCTGTGACTGGCAAAGTTTCCCTGGAGCCCAGTGTCTGATTGTCAGCACAAAGGTACATTTGGAACGTTTTTGGAGTGCTGTGCACACATCAGCATTTCTTGACATCAGATGAACCATCTTAGTTCCTATGTTACGGACAGATTGGTGTTGCGAGTGCACTGTCCTTAGGAGGACAGGCATTTTAGTGTTCCGTTTTTATTGTAAACTTGGTGAATGATGCTGGAAGACACTGTTGGCCAGTGAAAATACGTTGACAAGGTCACATGTAGCCTATAAAATTCCTGTTGCTTTTAGATCCAGCTGACAGGCATCCTTTAGACTTGAATATTGCTGTGTAACCTTCCCAAGGACCTCCAGAGCTGAAATATTTGACAAGAAAACTGAAGCTCAACACCAAGGTCTTCCCTGCTCATGAATTTTTCATGTCTTTGTTTGAAAAATGCTAGGCAGTAAAACCCTCTCGTTATCTCTGCTGTAAGGCACAGTAATTAACATTCACACTGGAAAAAAAACCCAAAACAAAACAAAACAAAACAAAACAAAACAAAACAAAACAAAACAAAACAAAACAAAACAAAACAAAACAAAACAAAACAAAACAAAACAAAACAAAACAAAACAAAACAAAACAAAACAAAACAAAACAAAACAAAACAAAACAAAACAAAACAAAACAAAACAAAACAAAACAAAACAAAACAAAACAAAACAAAACAAAACAAAACAAAACAAAACAAAACAAAACAAAACAAAACAAAACAAAAAGAACTGTCTTGTTTCTGTTGAAGCTTAATTGCTTTGTTGATTTTATCTTTTGGGTTTGTGTGTGTTAGTGAATTGCCCCCACTCCTGCTCTCTTCTTTCTCTTCCTCCTTCCTCGCTCACCCTTTCTATTACAGATCCCAACATCAGTCTCATGGAAGTCAACAAAATGTAGACCATTGGCTATGATCAGGTCAGGATTCAGCCTTAAATCCTGCATCTTCCCATGAAAGAGGATCGGTTAACTAACCCAGCAGATAGCTGGCATTATTAATGCTCTCCTTTGCATTTAGGTGCTGATAAACTATTTTGTCATGATTGGTTTAATAAAAGCGATGATACCTTACACTTGGCAGCTACGGCTGAAACAATCCTGTGCAGCAATGACTCCATCCTGCTGTGCTCTTCCATCCTGAGCTTGTATCAAATTGATACCGTGTGTCACAGTTCTGTTAAAATCTTCATATTTGATGTTACCGTCAGAACAAATCTTGTGGCAGAGAAGGGTAGAATAGATTGATACACACTGGCACGTATCCAGACATGCCTAGATCTCACACTGGTATCCCAATAAAATATTGCCAGCCTGAAAATATATCTTGGGGAATTGTCTAAAGTTTATCTAAAAGCTCGTAAAATATGCAAGAGTATTCCCTGTCCTTAAAGGGAATCACCCTCATCCGATGCGAGCCTTGGTGTGTTCCAGGTGTCGCTTTTCTTAGGAAATGAGACCTGATGCTTCCCAGGGCTGCACTTTCCAGTTCCTTCTCTGATCTCCTTCTCATTGATAAACCTGACCAGAGGGAAGGCACGCAAGATCTGTATTCCTCAGTCTTTCTACAGTAGCTGAAATGAACTTTTCATCTTCTTAACGTTCCTCATAGCCTGTGACAGTGACTTTGAGTCACTATTACAAATTTTGGTAGAGGATTATGAAGATCAAAACCTCTGTGCAACTGTTGTCCACTCCGGCCAAGCCCACCGTCTCTTCATATTGAGCAAGAGAGAGATCACAGTCTGAAACCAAATAACAGATGAATAAGCTTCTTTGCAGTATTTATTATTATATAGTTACTATGACTCTTATTGAAGAGAGGGATGTGCATCAGCACAGAACAGTAGTTCTAGACTATTACCCAAAAGTCAAGCACAGTTTCCCTGCTCGCTGATGGGACTTCATTGGCTTAGGGGGTGAGGAAAGGCACACAAAGCAGCTCTTCAAAGTCCTAAAGCTGGCAGAGACCAGGAACCCACCCTGCCATCCTCCTCCCCACTGACCCAGAACCATTCTCATCCCACACTCTAACTTCATTCCCCACACTAGACTTCAGTTTCCCAACAAGTTTTTAAACTTCTCTGTGCTGGGAGTTGCTTTTCAAATGCACCATAAAAATTGCAGTGACTCGGGTGAATTGGAGCCTGAGACACCATCTCTCCCCTGATGAATTGAGGTGGTGCATGCTGCATAGATAGGCTCATGCTGATCTCCAAGTGGCGGTACCCATTTTATGCACCGTGGGCAAATGTGCGATTGCAAGTGTTAATGGAAAGATAACTGTATAGCTTGACTTGGCTTTTTTGGTGCAAAAAGCTATGTATTGTGCACAAATGACAAATTATTGTGCATTGTGAAGTAACACAATGGCTTTAACGCACTCATCGATATGATAGCAGGAGTGTAGGAACAGGTTAACCGCTATTCAGCTCTCCGGCAAACTTTCGTAACCCCTAATTATTAGCTGCTTTATCAATGAATATCTGAGCAATCCTTTTTTTTTTTTTTTCAAATGGAAAATCCTGAATCTAGTCCTTATTGCTGCTGAAAGGAAAATGAGTATGCTGATTACCTACATGCCAGTTGCTCCATCAGTTCAGTGTACGAAAACAATTATGGTTTGGAAAATTTGCGGTTCATTTGCATTAAGAGAAAAAAAATCTTTATTCAAAGATAATTATTGCTTAAGAACTTGCTACAAAAATACCAATGGATTTTTCTTTTAAAATATTGTTTAATATTCATAATATGTTACACCGAAGAAAAGTACATATACCTGCCTATCTGTCAAAGGTAGGACTCGTGAACAATAGATACTCTTCTACATGGGAAGTGCAAAAAGCTTTAGCAAGGATAAGGGTCATTATCATCATTAGTATTATCATTTTACTCCTCCTTAAACCCTGAAATAAATTGAACTAAGGCTTTTCAACAGTTAAGAAGCTGAGGGAGTTTAATTAACCCGTTAAAGAAAATTCCCCTACTGAGTTTAAGACTGATGAGGAAAAATTTAACTTAATGTATTTTAGTTGATGAAAGCACAATCCATGGAACAAAAGCTTCTGAACATAATTTTTTTAGCCTCCCCGAGATGTTGAAGAGCAGTTTCATTTTCTAGTGACTTTGAGCAGATGTAGTTCACATTTATAACCAGCATGATCTTCACCATCTGAACATTCATGATTTTATGAAATAAGACCTTTGCGACATAATGTTTTATTCCTTCAGGGTGAGATGTACCCATGAAGTGACTCAGACGGAAAGCTTCTCTCTCTTACACTGACTAAACTTTCTCTCTGTGGTGGCACCAAGACTGTCAAATCGGTGGGCGGCGTGGTTTGATTGGCAGTACCGTTTTGAAGGTCGTTTTGCTCAATGTATTCAAAGTGAGACAGATGTGGGTTTTTTTCAGTTCTTACTCTGATTAATTGCCTCATTCAATTTCAACTCTATTGCAGTTAAACATTAATTCAGTAGGACTTAATAATGTATTCATTTATGATCTTGCTTGTGCATTAATGACAATGATTTGCTGTTTTTTTAATTATAGGGATCCATGCAATGCGTATTTTACATCCACTTACAGGAAAATGCTATACACTCTTGTTCTTTTATGTCAGATAAATTAAACACTCAAAGAAGTGCTGAAGTACTTTATGAAATATTTCATTCTAAATATTTGCTGCAAAATATGTATTGCTACAGACGCTAGCTTTAAAAACCCTTGGAAAAGATTTGTATATACCTAGGGATTACATCTTTTCATACATTATGTGAGTGATAGTCCTAGACCTCTACAAGAGCACAGTACAGAAAAATGTGCATCCTGCTTAATAAGAAAGTGCCTTTGTTTCATTTTAACACTAATTAGGAGGTTTGCTTTGTTTTGGCTTTCTTCTGTTTCAGTTCTTTCCAGTAATTCAGGCGTTGGAGGATGAGTGATTTAATGTGGTTTCTGCATCATGACAATATGCCTTCTAACCCCTGGGCATCTCCAGCGGACCCCGCTTTTCCTGTCCCCCAAATACTGATTTTGAAGTCAGCTCACAAAGAATTTGCTGAGCTCGAAGTGTAACTGCATTGCATCTGTAGTGGCTTTAAGTCTCCGTGTTTTTTGTATTACTGGGACTTTCCTTGGTCACGTTTCTTGTTCCATAAAACATACCACAGTACAAAACCAATTTTTGTTCTCTAGGCCTCCACATCCATTTCTGCATCATAATGGAGATCAAAAGTAAATATTCACGCACAGGGTATTTCATTGTTTTGTGCCTACTCTTTTGGTACTTTTCATCTTTATTGTTATTTCAAACCGAAGGGTAAATAACCGTTACGTGCAGTTTCTGCTCCCACAGATGTGGTTATCCAATCTTACTTAGTACTTACATAGAATTAGAGCCACACGTCTTCTCTGCACTGGGCACGGCTACCTACCGGAACTTTTGTCTCAATTCAGACATGGCTGGAGCTGAAACTACTAGTTTGCCTGGTAATCCTTAGCTGGTTACCAGATTGTGCATTAACGGTGTTCCTGACTACACATATGTGGCTTTCCTATGGTCGCATTAATACTACACATGGTTCCTGCTAGCATAATTACTTAGTATAGCTTGAAAGGTCTGATCGCCTACCGCTAAAATGACACTTTAATGGGGATTACAGTTTTCCAGCTCAAGTGTTCGGTAGCTTTAATTAAGCAGGAAAAGGCCAGATCAGTGGCAGAGTCAACATCTCTCTGTTGGATGGCATTCTGTTTTGATCCCGAGCTGTAGCTGTATATTGGTCTCATGCGAGTGATGTATTGGGACGGTCTTTTTGCTGTAAATCATTTTACATATTCTACTCTCTAATAAAAAAAAATTTGGATGCTGTGAGCTGCATACTGTTCATCTGCTGCAGGTTTCATTCTTTCCCCCCATCCCAAAGTCCAGTTTCAAAATTTCTCATGAAAGCTAGAAAGGAATTTCCTATTTTTCTCTCTTTTTCCACGCTCCAGTCTGAGGCTACATCTTTTTTTTCCCTTGCCCATGTCAAACTAAATATTTTTTTCATTCTCATTACTGCAGAACCACTCTTGGGAAGATACTACTCTCTAATAAAAAAAATTTGGATGCTGTGAGCTGCATACTGTTCATCTGCTGCAGGTTTCATTCTTTCCCCCCATCCCAAAGTCCAGTTTCAAAATTTCTCATGAAAGCTAGAAAGGAATTTCCTATTTTTCTCTCTTTTTCCACGCTCCAGTCTGAGGCTACATCTTTTTTTTCCCTTGCCCATGTCAAACTAAATATTTTTTTCATTCTCATTACTGCAGAACCACTCTTGGGAAGATACTTGTTTATGTTCCACTAAGGTCTTTAGATTTTAAGGTTTTGGTTCAGCAAATATTTATGGGTTCCTGAGCTGAGCTATCTCTATATCTCATGAGTCAACGGGAGTTTTTCTGGTGATGGTAGAGGGAGGTGAACTGGTGTTTTTCAAATAATTACCAGCTATATCTTTATGTCTTAAAGGTCTTCATCTATCTGTGTTAAATATCTTCACTGGGGCATTGAATTCTCCTTCTCTCTCTCTTTTATACATTTGTTTATCCACTTGAAATTTAAAGCATTTCTTAGTGTCTCATGGGTTCTTCAATCTTTGGGCAGTTAGTTTAAACTTCTGCGCAGTTTTTTATTTACTGATCTGGATTGCATTGGGGCATCAGCCAGCCTAATCCAGAAATTCTAATTAGCACTTCACATCTTCAAAGCATTGTACAAACGTGAACTAATCATATATTAATCATGCTGAATTTTATGTCGGCTTATGTATTCTCTCTCATGTGCTATGCATTACAACCTGTCATATTGTGAGCCATAGTATTTGAGAGATGAATCCAAGCTCTTTAGCTTTGTGTTCTTCAGAAGAAAGGCAGTTGTCTAAAAATAACTCCTACTCCTTTTCTTCATTGTCTTTAACATTTGGTACTATCATTAGTCATTTGAAAAATGACTATCCTTATTTTTATGGATTGTCCAATGATGATTGCCCTAATCTGTTTACTCTGATTTCTGCTTATTCTGGTTGTTGATTCACTTAGCTGTTTTCTGTCATTATGTGGGTTCTGGAGTTGCTAAATAGCATGCAGTATTGCTTTAATTTAAAAAAAAAGTGTAGCGTTCATGCCAAAATTGATGATTCTTCTTCACTAAGCCCATTTAATTAATTTGGAACCTCCCTCTCTCTCCTTGCTATTTGTTTCTAAATAAAATAGTAAGAAGTTGTTAGGATACCGATAGTGGGTCATTTAATGAGCGCATTAGTGCTACGCTAGGGCTGTCCCTGTTGCTAGTGCGGTGGTTCTGATCCACATCTTGTCAGGCGTGACCTAACTACAGGACCTACTAAAAATAAAACCACAGTAGGTTTATTTTTAATAGTCGCTCCTTGAGGAAAGTAAGCAAATACAATCGTGAGGAAAATTAGCAAGAGAGCTTCTAACAAAGTGTCCTGCTCTCACACCGTGGGTAAAGATTTAGAACGCGGTCCTATGGGATGTGAGCGCCATCATTTCCCACCATCTACAGCCCATTGCAAAAGCTGTGCCCAGGTGATTTCCAAACTTCAGACAGATCCTCGTGGAGCAATGTCAAACAGCATAGGTCAGTAATGAGCAGTAGAGCATCTGAGGTGCTGGGGTATTTGGTAGGTGCTTCAGGATCCTGTACATTTTCAGGTTGCTGAGCATTATAGAAACTTGTAATTCACGCTGGCCATGCTCAGAGGATTGTTTCTGATCTGAACCTCTATTAACTCTAGCATGATGTAATTTGCTTAGACATTACCATGCTAATTGCATGTTAACTTTCCATACTTACCATGTACTATACCTCCCAGAGGAAAATACCGTATCCAGAACAAGAAAGATGTAGAGTTCGTACACTTAAAAGAATGCATAAAACTTCGGCAGGAACAGAATATTGAAGTGATATATCTTCCTAATAACCAAAATAAGCAGTATTGTGTTGTTGCTGTAGGAATTTTTCAGTCAACCTCGGTTAGATATTTGAAATATGTTAGGATGATGGTTCCCACTCAGGTATTTCATTTGTTTGTTTTTTAGAATGGAAAACTTCTGAGAACAGATTGTGCTGAAAACTTTTGTGAACGAATTCCAGAAAGTACAAAAACTTGTGTGTGGACTAAAGTTACAAATACACTTACACTTTAGAGCAAAATATACTTTTTGTTGGTATTTAATGGCTTAGTACTGCATTTCTTGACATTACATTAAATCAGATCAATACAGTAAATGAGGAAATGCACCACACTGTGCATTTATTATGCACGTCATTGTCCTTAGAGGTCATCAGTTAAGCAAATAAGAAAGTGATTTCTCATTTTGTATTTTCAATGAGCAATTACTAGTAATGTTGGAGTATATTACGCATCATTACTTGTTCAGTGTCCTTTATTAGAAAAGGAGAAGCGTAGAGGTTTAATGAAAGGGTTTTAGCTAACCAGAAAGTTGTAGAAACAGAGGGAACTCACTTCAAGCAATTTTTTAATGAAAAGTGAGTATTATTACACATTGTCTTCATCAGTTCTTAGCAGTGTGTTCTCAAAACCGGACTGTGTGATGAAAGATGCATCATTACTATCGTTCAAGAGTCAGGAAAATCGAAGCACAGGATCACACAGCAAACTGTTGTTCAAGTTAGGAAGTAAACTCAGTCCTTGCTTGCACTCTTGTCTTCTAACCACTTCACTTCTTTCAAAACCTCCAGTGTATGAGTAGCAGAGGGAAAGAAAAACTGAATGTTACCAGTAACATTTGTAATAAAATTAATGGGAACTATCCTATTAACTTCTGGTGCAGTACAGGAGTACCTTCATACTGTTGCTGGTGGAGGAACAGCCAGGGTGAAGAAGCAAACATCTAGCAAAGGTGGCTTATGTGCAGAGCAATGTCTCTTGTTCTGCTTCACTAATGGTAGCTATGGCAACCTCAGGACATTAACTTATGCAGTGATTGCAAGCCGTGAGCATCAAAGCAAGTAATTAGGGAGACAAATGGGAAGTCTTGATGGATTCTTCCATCAAGATCAAAGCTTTATGTAAGTTTTTCATTAATTTGGTAGCAAGCACTGAGATGATTTGTATGTTCTGTTAGGCTATCAATGAAAATTGGGACCAAAGCTAGATTGTTTTGTGATTTTTCAAGGAAGGGCCACTCAACCAAGTCAAAAACCTTTTTAATAGCAGTGATAGTAAATTAGGAGTGCACTAGTTGAATTGGGCCATTGGAGAATTCAGCACGCTCCTAGATGTTTTCAGCAGAAATATAATTGTACTAAACTTAGATTGTCCTCATCATTACCAGGAACATGAACTGTAACGCAAAAGTTTTGAGAATGCAATATTTAATCCATGACGTGTGCTTCTGAGGATTCATAGGATTAGGGGATTCGGTCTCAATGTCTTCAAATCCAGAATGGAGAGTTGCTGGTTGAAATTTAATGACCTGTGATATATAGATGCTCTGAACTGATGGTCTGTGGTCCCTTCTGGGGTTTATACTCTAACCTGTCTTTGGTAATGAAAAAGGCTGGGCAGCAAAAACCCTGTGGACAGCATGAAGTCCTCAAATATTAGGGGAGATGATAAATTGTCTGAAGCAACAATGAGTAATTGTAATGTAGATCTTTACTCAAACCTTTGGATGGGCAAGTTCTCTCTATATAGGGAGTTTAGAGTGAATTTGCAAATATCATTTTTCATATTTTCCCCCAACTGCAAGCATTTCAATAACCATAGGCTATATTTCCCTATTTCCAAGATTTGCTTTTCTGAAAGGTACCTTATCTAAATTGGGCAGGAGTTTTCCAAATCAGTGAAACTTCCACAGCACTTCATTGAGTATAGAGCTTCATGTAGGATGCAGCAATAGTCCCTAGAGCATCAATAACTTCATTTTTTGGGGATTTTGAGGCAGGCATTAATATTTGGGTTGGGCTTTCATTTTTAATTGATGAGGGAAAAGAGTATCTGCCTTTCTTCCCTTCTTGATAACGCAAGCTTCTCTTTAGTAACTTCAAACACCCCAATTCTTCAGTTAAAGGCGAATTAAGTTTTCCTGTATTTCAAATTAGCTCTCTGAGGGTGGCATCAGCTCTGATTCTTTCATGTTTAAGTCCCAGTTCTTTAATCTGTTTCTAATACATTCTGTTCAGCAATTTTGCATTTCTGTTTTAGTGGAAGCAATGCTGATTAATTCCTTCTTATGACATCTGTGGCTGCATCCTAGATTAAACCTACTCTAATACAGAGCCTATCATTAAGTGTTAAATATTCTTGCAAGGCTACTTAAATTAGATTCAACATCAGTGGATCATTTAGTAGAGAGTCGTTAATTCTCCATCTTACGGCAAGGCCACATTCTGGTGATGCTTTTAATCACAAGATTATTGAGGTATGATTTGAAAGGGATATGCTGCCCATATTTTGCCTTTGGGCAAATTATGAAAGGTCAAGTTGCCAAGGAAACAAAACTAAGATAACATTACTAATTCCTGAGTCCAAGAGTTGTCTTTCCTGATCATATCATTTGCTCAACATACATGCTTAGAAAAGATACCAGCTAACAATATCTCTGCCATTTAGTTCCACAGAAAATGGCTTTATAATTCTTGCTCTTCTAGATAGCATTCATAATGATGACAAGGCTCACCAGAATACTTTGCCTCTATAGAACTCACAGATTGGTTGGTTTGATGGTTTACAGATATGGTAAACATTATTCCTAATTTATACAAGGGAAAAGAAGGAAGGGAAGGGTTAGGATTTACATATTCAAAGGTAGCTGCAAACTTCAGATTTTACCAGTTTTGACAGTCTAATTTACAGCACTTTAGAGAATCCTGATGTTCATAAAGTGAAGAGCACTTGATAACACAACTTCATTAAGGCACCTCAAGTTAAACACTCAGAATCACAAAGCCCTGAAATTTTTCTTCTGGTCACAAGTCAGGCCAGTGGCAGAGCCAGAAAGAGCTCTCCAATATTTGCTGCTATCCAGACTGTCGTGCTGTTATTTTCTTTTTTCATTTCCTATTCCAGGTGGGAAGCAGTAGTATAGGATTGGCTTCAGTGCAGGAAAACCTATATGGAGTAGTAGCATGCCATGATGAGTCCCTTCCTGCCTCTTTCTCCCTTCCATCCGTATATATGTGTGTGTATAATATGTGTGTGTGTGTCTTTGTGTCCAATTCCTTGTCCTTCCTTTAGACAAGTCATGAAAAAGGAATGATTTTAGTCCCTGAAGTATCAGCATCTGAGATTGTGGTAGATTCTGTCCTTAAATTTCCATTCTGAACTATGCTGTGTCGTAGGGCACTGCATAATGAATACGACCCTGCCAATCAAGACACTCTGTTTTATATCACTTATTACTAAATTGAAAATGGTGTTTTACTACAGCAATAAAGGGCTGGTACAGCATGAGGTACATTTTTATACAACTCTATGAACTTTGTCATTGAAAACATTATAGCCTTGAATTTGAGAGCACAGTGGAAGGCAATATAATTTGATTACCTATATTAATATAGTAGAGTACAACATATAAAACCAGTAATGCATAAGTCTGACTGGAGCCAGATAACCCTCTTGTGCATCTTAGAAAGATTTATTTTCAGTAATATAATTCATTTGACATGAAAGTATCATAATTGCAGTTGCTAGGAAGGATTTCTTTCTTTCCTTTTTTAGGGAAAAAAATATCATGCTTTCAAGAGCAGCTTGTTCTTTTAAAGCTCTGCTTACTGAAAATTGAAAACAAACATTTGTTTTTGTAATTGTGGCAATTTTTCATTAGCCAGCTGAGCTAACAAAGTGGCTTGTTTTGAATGCTATTTCTGCTTCATAAACAAGTGTGTTAGGTGTGAATTTAAAAGGAATTTTTTTTAATGTACATTGATTAGCATGAGACCCTGTCATTCTCGGCCTGTGCTGCTAAAAGCTGGCCAGAAGCTCTTGAGCTAATATCATGCTCAAGAGCAGCTTGTTCTTTTAAAGCTCTGCTTACTGAAAATTGAAAACAAACATTTGTTTTTGTAATTGTGGCAATTTTTCATTAGCCAGCTGAGCTAACAAAGTGGCTTGTTTTGAATGCTATTTCTGCTTCATAAACAAGTGTGTTAGGTGTGAATTTAAAAGGAATTTTTTTTAATGTACATTGATTAGCATGAGACCCTGTCATTCTCGGCCTGTGCTGCTAAAAGCTGGCCAGAAGCTCTTGAGCTTTCAGTTATCTGTGCAAGTACTTTGCATAAATGCTGAGGAGAACCTGCCCACACTCTAGCTCCATGGAAAGGCTTTAAAGCGTATTTAAAGACACCTAATTACTCTGCAGTCCATGGAAACCCCTCTTGTTATTATATGTGCAGTAGAGACACATGCTAATAATAGCATTATCAGGAGTTGCTATTTATGCATTTTATTGCTACATGTGGCTGCAAACCACACGTGAGTTGGTTGGTGTATCACAGCTGATACAGCAAAAATCACAAGTGAAAAAAGAACTACTGGCTGTGCCGCACCTCCCGTCGGAGCAGGAAGACCTGTCTACTTCATAGTGCCAGTGCAGGCAAACTGAGAGGGGTTAAAACATCGTGGTCCAGGTATTTTCCAGTTTTCCAAACAGATTTCACATTCACCTTTGTTCATAATAATCTACTGGAAAATGAAAAGTTTCTTTAATTCAATGTACTCTCACTTCGTGACAAATACGTAATAGTTTGTTCTATCTAATTATTAGCCATTTTATCATCATGCTAATAATAACGGTTACTGATTAAAGGTGACAGAGTTCATTCCCAAACAGACAATGTTTGTAGTCCCATCTCATTATTGGTTCACAGCGCAGTAAGTTGTTTTTTCCATTCTTGCTCTTCAGTCTTCTATTCTTTTTCTCTTATTTCCCCTCCTGTTGAGATGTTTCCTCTTTCTTTTATTCTCTAATTGCTCCAGTCTGGATTAGCCATACGGGGGGCTGTCACTACTGAGGAAAGTCTTTGACGTGTTGGAGCTTCTATTCATAAATGACATCTATCCACACAACTGAGCATTTCCACATCAGCCCTGGAAGAAAAATACAAATTAAAAAAATCTGTAGTGAAAACAGAAAGGTTAAATGTCCTCGAGCCTGTTCAGAAAGTTTCAGGATAGTTTAGCTAAGGATACTTGCATTCCCGTCTTTCAACATGTACTACCAGCCCTTGTCTTGATCTTTGAGGTCAGTGCTGGTCAAACTACCTTTGCAGTCTGAAAGCAGAACAGCGAGGTAGGAGGCTCCATCTTGTAAACCATTACATTTACATCAATCATTGACATTTTGGGGGCTGACAAGAACAAATGAGTATCTAGGGGGGTCAGAAGAGAGTAGCAGATATACTAAGGTAGTGGGGAGCCTTTACAATTTCACCTGAAATAGCAAATATATTTTTTAAAAATTGCTTAATGTTTAAAGGTTTGTCATTTAGTGGTCCAAAGAAGTATTTTCCAGGTAATGGCATAGGCCTTGAAGCTTTTATATTTAGCTTTATCAAGGCATAATTCTGTAAGAGTGAATAACCAACTATGTTATTTTCTTATTGAATTAGCTTGCAGCCTCTGCTATATTCCTTAGATTACATTGAAGACACCCAAATGTATGCCCTAGGCAATGCTTGTTCTTCACTTCCAAGACTTACCTACTTCAATATTTTTAAGATCTAAATGGAATGAAAGGAAAAAGAAGATTTAATTTGCATTGTATTAATGTTAATGACTACTGCTGGAGATTTTCGAGGGGGGAGAGGTGTGTGTTTACTTTTCGTATTTTAAATCTTTTTTGTTTCTATCTTGGTGAATTTCTTTGTTCCAGGGTAGCTTGCCTCTGGCAAATGGCACATCCATCCCTCAAAGTTTATTTTAAAAGCAGTGGTTGAAATCTGCAAGCACGTGCTCTGAGAGTTTTCTTCGAGGAATAGGTCTTCTGTAGATGTCTCAATTCTTGTGCTAAATCCTTTACCAGATTTGAATTTTAACGTTCAATAATGCTGCAAACGTTAATGGTAGCTATTATAAGCTTTATATTTTTTAGCCACAACAACATAAACCTTGCTATGAGTTTAAATAGCAGTGGAATTAAATAATATTAATTATTATATTAGTTATATATAAGTATTGTAAATCTTGTCCCTGACAGCAACAGGGACTTCCCTTCTAGGTGGCTAAAGGCATCAACAAAACAAAGCAGCTGATTCACATAACCTTCCTGTATTTGTTAAGTTAAAAATGAACTGTACTTCATTTTACTGAATCAATGTATGTTGAGAACATAGTAGGTGCTTTAGATTGTTTTCCAAGTCCAAAGTTCCTAATTGAATGGTGTGCTAAAATATTACATATAGCATCATAGTGGTATGTTTCAAGGTGTGTAGCCTGTCACCCCAGCTTCCAGAAGGAAGTTGGCAGCATGAGAAAAAGTGTGTGTGTGTATAAAAAAATGAAATAAACACTCATGCAAATCAGCTGTAACAAACCACAGCAAGTTTCATAACCAGAAATCATCACCCTCATTCTGGAGGGTGACTGTTATTAAGCAGGATACTAAGGTATTAAGAAATGCCTTTCCTCCCGAGTCCCATGCTGAAATCCCCTTTAACAGCTTCCTGTGGCTAATAATGGTTCTGCACCGAGGGAAGACAGCCATGCGTGTTCTCCACTAAATAAATATGTAAATGAAACTTCCAAACAGAGTCACATACCATGGAGTCAGAGAGCTGGGAGTAACTAAATGCTTTCCATTAGAGCGGGGGTACTTTAACAAATCCTGTTATTTTGCAGTGGTCGAGTACTTTTTGGTGACTCCATAATGATGTGGACATGGCATAGTAATGGACTAGATTTGCAGCCCAAATAGAAGAAGAAAACTGATGTTTATAGTAAGTGAGGAATTACTAGACAGATCATTATGGTTAAAGTGGCTTTTGGCTATATCCATATTAAGTCCTAAACTCCTCCTTAAAATTAAGGAAAGCTTATAACCCCCCCCTCCAAACTGCAGCAGCCTCTAATTGTTGCAAATAATGGCTTTAAGCTACTTTTCTTCTGTTAGACATAGCCTGTCTAGGCATCCTTGCATTAAGCAAAATTAGAGTTGCTCTGCGCTGTGAGTCACTGCAAATGCTCTCTTGGTTTCTGCGCCTGCCTGGAGAGCGTGAGGGACCAAAGCAGCTGGGGCAGGGGGGTCCAGGTGACTCCAAGCCAGGAGGCTCATGGTAAAGGGGAGGCAGCAAGGCAAGATGTCTCTTGCAAGCAAATGGCATTAGTCATAGCTGCAAACTGTAGAATAAGAAAGTAATGGATGTTTCTCTGGTTCTTTAGCGAAAGCCCATATACAGCACTGAAGCTGTAATATCTCCAAGAGTGTCTGTGTAATGAAAAGAAAATGAGTCACGGGTGACACAATGCCCAAGCAAGGGGAATATCAAAAGAACTTGTGAGCACTTCAGAAGAGAAGCAAACTGCATCTCTTTTCTTGTCAGTCTCCTCCATTTCGTAAATTGGTGAAATACAGTGTCAGCCATTCAACTTTGCGTGCACTGTCCTTTCAATTACCCAAGCATGGCTATAGGATCGCACCACCGGAGCTGTGTGGAAATGAGTTGAAATAGGAAAGAGCTGAAAAAGCTTCAGTTCATAATTTGTGTGTTCCTTGCAAATGCTGGGCTAAATTTGGCCCGTAATTCACATTTCCCCTTTGTCGTGGTTTAACCTCAGTCGGCAACTGAGCACCACACAGCCGCTTGCTCAC